>NC_084789.1:2956250-3293891 GCF_028858725.1 Colius striatus
AGGGCTAAATTGATAGATGGAGATTTTATGCATGCTTGTGTTGGCAAATGTGATTCTTTTTTTTGAGCTGTATAAAAACCCTGAAACTGGTAACTAACAAAGCAGCACATATGAAGGAGCTATCCTCCCTGTTTTCCCAGTGCTGCATAATAAAGAAGTGCCTGCTTATCTGCATTCCTGTGTAGATAATTTTTTCTTGATTTGGGATTCCTCAACATAATCTTTTCGCATATCTCAAAGTTCTTATGAGGTGAGGGACCCAGTAGTTTCCATTTCCTTTTCTATTTCTTTCTCTCCGTCTCCTGATCTCTTACTGAAGGATCAACTGCTTCTTCTAACCTTTCCTCTTCCTCCTCTTCTGCCCTTACTAATCGATGATATGGACTTGACCTCCTTATCCACTCTTTCTTTTTCAGTACTGGGGAAACCACTGTGGTTGTTGTTTGATTCCCTGACTCAACCATGGTGGTCTCAGATACAATTTGAGTTTCCACTTCAACCATAGTTCCTTGATAGAACTAGAGTGCGGCTCGGTAGGCAGAGACTAGGCCCCAGTATAGTGCCTGAACCTCATGGGCCTCATTGGGGTAGGCAAGACACCCTTCTATCAGGTGACGTGCCAGTAAAGCAGGGTTTTTTATCTGTTCAGCTGTAAAATCCGAGGTCACAGGAAGTGGTAACTGTCGTAGGAATTTTCCCAAATAAATCCACACATTCTGCCACCAAAGGACTGGCCGCTTCATAGGGCATTTTAACATGTTTCCTTCCCAAATTTGTCCTCTCTGATACCAAGATGAGTCCAGATTCCACAAAATCTGTAATATAGCAGCCATATTAAATAGTAATATTAAAATTCTCATATAAGGGTGACTAAGGACCTGGGAAGTCTCTATAACAAAATTGTCCACATCATTCCGAGCTGAATGGAAAGAGGTGCTTTGCCCCACAACCTCCACAAGATAGCTCCCACAGCACAGTAAATTCATCAGTAATAGAATGAGACTCACAATTATTATTTGGGTCATCATGTTCCCAGGCCCTTTCATCCTTTTCAAAAAATCATACAGCCAACTTAGCAAAGTTATCAAGGTTAGAGGGCAACAAGGAGTCAGTGTTAGTAGCATCATGTTCCCAGACATTATAAAGTGTAAGATAAGCTGCATTACAGCAAGGCTCTGTGACTAGCACAGGAACTTTGCACTCATTGGCTTACTATAATAAAAATGCATTTAATGTAAAACTGCTATTATCTCACCCCATGTTCGGTGCCAAAAAAGTTGAGATAGTTTGAGCCTGGCTGAATGCCAGGTGTCCACCGCACCGCTCTATCCCCCACCTCCCCCTTGAGCCAGGGAATGGAAGAAAATAAGATGGGAATCTCGTGAGTTGAGATAAAAGCAGTTTAGAAACAGCAAAGTCGCACGGGTGGGAAGCAAACAAAAGCATATAAAGCTGTTACTCTCTACTTCCAATCTGCAGCGGTGTCTGGCCACCTCCAAAGAAGCAGGGCTTCAGTACGCATAGCGGTTGCTTTTGGAAGGCCAGAAATGAATCTTTCCTCCTTTTCCTGTACACCTCCACCATTTTATTTTACTGAGCTGACGTCGTATGGTATGGAATATCTCCTTGGTCAGCCTGAGTCAGCTGTTATGGCCATGGTCCCTCACAAGATTGTGCTCACCCAAAGCTATTGGTGAAGATGGGGGAAGGAATGCTGGAGGGACAACCCTGATGCTGTGCGAGGAGTAGTCATAATATTGATATCAATAGGAAGCACAGCACTGCAAGAGTTGCTGTGGAAAATCACTACCATCCCAGACCCAGTACAGTGACATTTTAAGCTGCTTTCCTGTGGGATCTGTCTCCAATCCCCCGCCCTCTTAGCTCCAGTTTGAAATAGAGGCTGCCAGTAGATGTTACGCAACTGCATCTGGGAGCTACAAGAAAGTATGTACGCAGATCCCACCTACAGTGGTGCCTAGGTCTCCGTGTAGCCTATCAGCCAGCACTGTGCCACCATCGCAACTGCTTTCCTATAAGAGCTATCTCCAGTCCCGAGCACTTGTCCTACTCAGTTTCCTTTGAAAATACAAGCAGTCGGTAGAAGTTACGTCACTGTGTATGGGAGCTACAAGACAGCAGGTATGCAGATGTCACCTTCAGCGGTATATAGGTAGCGGTGTAGTCTATCAGCCAGCACTGTGCCCACCTTTGCAGCTGTTTTCCTGTTGGAGCTACCTCCAATCCCGCGCACTTTGCCTACTCAGCTCCCATTGAAAATACAGACTACTGTTAGAAGTTATGCCACTGCGTCTGGGAGCTACAAGAAACAGGTATGCAGACCACACCTTCAGTGGTATGTAGGTCCCCATTTAGCCTATCAACAGGCACTGTGCCACCTTTTCAGCTGCTTTCCTGTGGGAGCTAACTGCAATCCCGCGTGTTGATGGATCCATAATCGCAACAAACTTCTCTACACTGGAATGCAGATAAGCAGACACTTCTTTATTATGCAGCTCTGGGAAAACACGGGGGATAGCTCCTCCATAGGTGCTTTGTTGTTAGTTACCATTTTCAGGGTTTTTATACAGCTCAAACAGAAGAATCACATTTGTCAAAACAAGTATGCATAAAACGTCCATCTATCAATCTAGCCCTTCACCTTCATTGGTTCCCAACGAAAATTTCCCCCCTTTGAAAGTATTGATAATCACATTCCAATACTTTCACTGTTGTATTTCTGTTGTCTCCATAAGAAAACCATGATATTCATATGGTGGTGGATCACTTTTGAACCGATCATTGTCTTTTGAAAATGCTGTCAAGATTCTATTGCTTCATCACGTTCTTTGTATTATTTCTCTTTTGATGCAATGATATGCTAAATATTTTTCCAGAAACATGATAATCAATAGCAGAAGCTTTTCAATCAGTGACCTTATCCAGGATTTTAGGTCCAGGCCCAGTCTCTCAAAAACTTTATCTATCCAGGGTGTGTTCATGTCTTATTTAATTTCCTGCTATTGGAATTACCTGTTCTGAGTCTATTTATGTTTGAACTGGAGTCTGGGCCTGAACATTCAATACGAATTGATTTGACCATCCAATTTTGATCCATATTTCCACCACCATAGACTGATTCTTTTGTTTGAGCTGTATAAAAACCCTGAAAATGGCAACTAACAACAAAGCACATCTGGAGGAGATATCCCCCCTGTTTTCCCAGTGCTGCATAATAAAGAAGTGGCTGGCTTATCTGCATTCCTGTGTAGATAAGTTTTTCGCCACTGTGGACCCATCAACAGTGCAACCTTTGCCGCTGCTTTCCTGTGGGAGCTATCTCTTTCCCACTCCCTTGGCCTGCTCAGCTCCCATTGAAAATAAAAGTTGCTGGTATAAGTTACGCCACTACGTCTAGGAGCTATAAGAAAGCAGGTACGCTGACGTCACTTACTATGGTACATAGATCCACGTGTAGTCTATCAGCTAGCAATGTGTCACCTTTGCAGCTGCTTTCCTGTTGGAACTATCTCCTACTCAGCTCCCATTAAAATACTGGCTGCAGGTACAGGTTACACTACTGCATCTGGAGATTAAAGAAAGTACGTACGCAGACCCCGCCTACAGTGGTACGTAGGTCCCGGTGTAGTCTATCAGCCAGCACTGTGCAACCTTTTTAGCTGCTTTCCTGTGGGAGCTGTCTCCAATCCCGTGCACTTGGACTTCTCAGCTCCCATTGAAAAAATACATGCTGTAGGTAGAAGTTACGCCACTGCGTCTGGGAGCTACAAGAAAGCAGGTACGCAGACCCCACCTACAGTGGTGCGTAGGTCCCCGTGTAGCCTATCAGTCAACACTGTGCCACCTTTGCAGTTGCTTTCCTGTTGGGCCTATCTCTGTTTCTGCGCACTTGGACTGCTCAACTCTCATTTGAAATACAGCCTGCCGGTACATGTTACATCACTGCGTTGGAGAGGTACAAGAGAACAGGTACGCAGACCCCACCTACAGTGGTAAGTAGGTGCCCGTGTATTCGATTAGTCAGCACTATTTCATCTTTGCAGTTGCTTTCGTGTGGGAGATATCTCCGATCCCGCGCACGTGGCCTGCTTATCTCCGGTTGAAAATACAGGCTGCCGGCAGAAGTTACGCCACTGCGTCTGGGAGCTACATAAAAGCATGTATGCAGACCCCACCTACAGTGGTACGTAGATCCCTGTATACCTTATCGGTCAGCACTGTGTCACCTTTGCAGTTGCTTTCCTGTGGGAGCTATCTCAATTCCCGAGCACTTGGCCTGCTCAGATCCTGTTTGAAATACATGCTGCCAGTAGAAGTTACACTATTGCTTCTGGGAGCTACAAGAAACAGGTACGAAGGTCCCACCTACAGTAGGTCCCAGTACATAGGTCCCAGTGTACCCTATCAGCCAGCACTGTTCCACCTTTGAAGCTGCTTTCCTGTGGGAACTATCTCCAATTCCATGCACTTAGACTGTTCAGCTCCCATTTGAAATACAGTCTGCCGGTACATGTTACGTCACTGTGTCTGAGAGCTACAAGAAAGCATGTACACAGACCCCATCTACAGTGGTACGTAGATTACCGTATAGTCCATCAGCCAGCGCTGTGCCACCTTTGCATCTACTTTCCTGTGGGAGATATATTTACTCATACACACTTGGCCTTCTCAGCTTCCTTTGAAAAAATACATGCTGCCTGTAGAAGTTACGCCACTGCATCTGGGACCTACAAGAAAGCAGGTACGTACAAAAAAACTACAGTGGAACGTAGGTCCCCAAGTAGCATATCACCCAGCACTTTTAAACCTTTGCAGCTGCTCTCCTGTGAGAGCTATCTCCAATCCCACGCACTTGGCCTGCTCAGCTCCCATTGTATATACAGGCTGCCTGCAGAAGTTACACCTCGGGGTCTGGGAGCTATAAGAAAGAAGGTACCCAGACCCCACCTACAGTGGAACATTGGTCCCCCTTTAGTCTATCAACTAGCACTGTGCCACCTTTGCAACTGTTTTTCTGTGGGAGCTATCTCCAATCCCATTCACTTGGCCTACTCAGCTCTCTTTGAAAATACAGGTTGCCGGTAGAATTTACATCTCTGTGTCGTCGAGCTACAAAGGAGCAGGTACGCAGACCACACTTACAGTGGTACATTGGTCCCTGTGTAGCATTTCAGCCAGCATTGTTCCACCTTTGCAGCTTCTTTCCTGTGGGTTCTATGTCCAATCCCGCGCATTTGCCTGCTCAACCCCCAATTAAAAAATACAGACTGCCCGTAGAAGTTCCTTCACGGCCTCTGGGAGCGCCAAAAAAGCAGGTACGCAAACCTTGCCTACAGTGGTTTATAGATCTCCGTGTAGCCTATCAACTATCACTGTGCCACCTTTGCAGCTCCTTTCCTGTAGGAGCTATCTCCAATCCTGCACACTTCGCCAGATCCGCTCCCATTGAAAATACAGGCTGCCGGGGGGAGTTACGCCACTTCGTCTGGGAGGTACTAGAAAGCTGGCATGAAGACCCCAATAACTGTGGTACTAATATTCCCTTGTAGTGTATCAGCCAGCACTGTGCCACCTTTGCAGTTGTTTCCCTGTGCGAGCTATCTCCAATCCCGTGCACTTGACCTTCCCAGCTCGCTTGGAAAACACAGACTGCCAGTAGAATGTACACCTCTGCGACTGGGAGCTACAAGAAAGCAGGTACGCAGATCCCACCTTACAGTGGTACCATCTGAGTCGCCAAAACGGATCCACAATCGCGAAAAACTTATCTACACAGGAATGCAGATAAGCCAGGCACTTCTTTATTATGCAGCATTGGGAAAACAGGGAGGATATCTCCTTCATATGTGCTTCCTTGTTAGTTACCATTTTCAGGGGTTTTATAGGACTCAAACAAAAGAATCACATTTGCCAAAAAAGGAGGCCTAAAATATCCATCTATCTATTTAGCCCTTCACCTTGATTGGTTCACAAAAAAAAAAAAAATTCCAAAATCACAGTGATTGGTCAAAAAAAGACATCAGTCCCTTTGTTTTAGTAACAACTAAGGTAATAGCCAAGGTAACCTAACAAATACATTTACCAGGGTCTTGTAGTTAAGGTAACAGCTAAGGTAACCTAAGAAATACATTTACCAGGGTCTTGTAGCTAAGGTAAAAGGTCCCTACCAGGTATGGTATGTAACTCTTGCAGTTTGATCCTTATGTGATTCAGATGAATATTTAATCAATAGGTGTTTGAGTAATTTGCAAGTGCTTAGCTAGTTGATTGAACTATTACGAAGTGATTATTAGGTGCTTAAGCAAGGATTTCATTACTTATTGTGATGATAAGTTGTTAACTAAAATAATTGTGTATCTGCAACATTTCCCCTCTTTGAAAGTATTGATAATCACATTCCAATACATTCACTCTTATATTTCAGTTGTCTCCATAACTAAACCATGATTGTCATATGGTGGTGGATTATCTTTAAACCGATCATTGTGTCTTGTCAATGCTGTCAAGATTCTATTGCTCCATTGTGTTCTTTGTATTATTTCTCTTTTGATGCAACAATATGCCAAATAGATTGACAAAAACATTATAATCAATAACAAAAGTGTTTCAATCAGTGACTTTATCCAGGATTTTCGGTCCAGGCCCAGTCCCTGAAAAGCTATATCCATCAAGCTTGTGTTCATGTCTTCCCTAATTTCCTGTGTTTCCCTTTCTATGTTGTCTAATTGATCTAAATCGTGTTCTACATCTGTGGTGACATTTGGAATGTCTATGTAACAATGGTCTACTCTGTCTTTTAGGAGGCCACACACCCCATGTTCCTTCAGCAACAGCATGTCCAGAGTCATTCTATTTTGCAATGACATTCTAGAGGTAGCCTGTAATTGGAAATTCAGTTCTTTAAATCCCTTTCTTGTCACATTTGCCAACCGTTCAACCTGCCCGGTCAATCTATACAGCCACTCTCTATTTCGGTAGGATGCTATAGGTTTTAAGAGAGATTCTAGCGCCCAGTCAATTTTTACTCCAGTACCTGGATCATTCCAATCATCATCGTCTAATTTGATCTTTTCACTCATGTCAAATGCAAACGTTCTAAACTGCCCTTAATGGGAGATTTTTTTCCAAATTTGACATAATGTAGGCAATCCCAAAGTTATTTGTTTTACTTTCCCATCTATTGGCAGATGAGATGTCCATGTGCCATCACTCATAGCCCAGACCACATGTCCTGGGCTTGGAATCATATATCTTTGACAGTTAATTCTCCAGAGGTTGGTCACGTTTAAGTTGTTCTTCAGTCCTCTGCATAAACAACCAATCTTCAGAGGTATTGTCAATTGGGGTACACGCTGAGCTGCTTGGTTCACTGTGCTGAAATTGTATGCTTGTTCACATTCCCACCAAGGAACTTTTTTCTCCTTTTCTCTTGTCGAAGTACTTCTATCTAATACTAACCTGCTTACCGTGAATTCAAGTCCATCCCATTCAAAACACCAAGATGTCTTAGCCGTGTATCTGAATTGTAAGTTTACACTAACACCCTAAACTGAATTCCATTCCTCCTCCCTGTTTGCTGTTCTGTTAACCTGTTCACATTCCCATTTCATAGTCATTCGGGACACATTCCTTGTTTTTGGTTCATCATATCTGCACCACCCAACATCTCCAAATCTTCCTATGGCGGTAAATTAAAAATTTAGCAACTTATAACAGTCTACTCTATTACCGGGGGTTGTCCATTGCTTTCTAATGTAATCTACTATCTCTTCCCAACTTATCACTGCTTTTTGTTTACAGTGTGCAGTCCCATTTTTTCTTAACAGTGGTCAAATTCATAGTTAAGATTCCCCAAGGAATGGACTCTCCCACTGCCCGTGGTATAGGTAGGCAAGCAGTAATTTGGGAGACATTTGGCAGATGTGCGAACTCCTTAACCAAGTCTATCATCAGATTTTCCTCCTGAGTTTTTCCTGGTATTGGAATTACCTGTTCCGAGTCTATTTCTGTTTGGACTAGAGTCTGAGCCTGAACATTCAATACAAATTGATTTGATCATCCAATTTTGATCCATGTTTACACCACCATAGACTGAAAAACCAACAAAAACAAAAACTTAGTCATGTTTCAGAGTTAACTTCAATTTCTCAAGATCTTCTACAACTCTCCCACTTCCATGGACTTGACGGTGCCTTCTTCACCCGAGTGTAGTGGATCCAGGCATCTGATTCGACAATCTTGATTGCAGTGAAGGTGGTCAGCAACACCTGGTATGGTCCCTTCCACCTTCCTTGCAGAGGTTCTTTGTTCCAGGTCTTTATGTAGGCGTAATCTCCTGGCAGGATGTTGTGTACTGGATTTTCCAAAGTCAGAGGTCGATTCCACACTACTGCACTTCGGAGCCTGTTCAGAGTTTTTCCAAGAGAAAGCAAATAGTTATATACATCTTGTTTTCCTGTCACATACATGTTCGGATTTGGTTCAGGAACCTCATAGGATTTTCCATACATTATCTCATAAGGACTTACTGACATTCCACTTCGAGGTTTCACTCTTATTTGTAGCAATGCAAGTGGAAGCGCCTGAGGCCATTTTAATTTAGTATCCTGACAAATTTTGCTAATTTGTCTTTGTATGGTCTGATTTATTCTTTCCACTTTTCTACTTGATTGCAGTCTCCAAGGGGCGTGTAAATCCCAAGAAATTCCTAGGACTTTGCTTGCCTCTTGTACCACATTGGCCATGAAATGTGGTCCTCTGTCTGAAGATATTCCAAATGGAACTCCAAACCTTGGAATAATTTCTTGCAGGAGTCATTTAACTGTTTCCTTAGCCTGATTGGCGCGACAGGGAAAGGTTTCTGGCCATCCTGAAAAGGTGTTAACCCCAACCAACACATATTTATATCCGTTGCATTTAGGTATATCTATAAAATAAATTTCCAAATCATCTCCTTGTTCCACTCCAGTTTTTTATTTTGCCCATCTGAACTATTTTTTGTGCTATTGTATTTTTCTTTAAACACATTTAACATTTCGTCGTTACTGATTTGACCATTTCCAACATTTGTATTGATATTACACTTCTTTTCAGAAGCTGAGTCATAGCTTCTGCGCACCAGTGACACTCCCTATGCTTTGTTTGCAACATCTCTCTCATGATTAAGGGAGGCAATACTACCTGACCTGTATTTGTCATTCACCATCCTTCGGAATTTTTCTCTGCATTTAGTAATTTTGCCAAATTCTCATCCTCCCCTGAATATTTTAGTGGCTCCTTAGTGAGCGCTACTGTTCTGGTGGGGATGATTGCCACGTGAGACTGCGTGTTGTGCTATTTTACTATATTTGAGTTCCCTGTCCGATGTGCTTTACAGTGCATGATTGCAACTTGAACTGGTTCCTGCACTGTCACTAGCAGTTGCAAGATTTCCTTTTGATGCTTAATGTTTGTTCCCTGGGAGGACAGTAGTCCTCTTCTTTCCACAGGACATCATGGACATGGACTACTGCAAAGGCATATTTTGAATCAGTCCAAATATTAGCTCGTTTTCCTTTTCTTAATTTCAAAGCACGTGTCAATGCAATCAGTTCTGCCTTCTGTGCAGAAGTTGACAATGCATTTGCGTCTATTACCATGTTTTCGGTTGTTACCGCATAACCTGCGTGGCGAGTTCCATTCAAAAAACTGCTGCTGCTCTCTGTGAACAGTTCCCATTCAGGGTTTTCAAGAGGATCATCCTTCAAGTCCTCTCTGCTGGAATATGTATGTTCAGTGGTTTCAACACAGCCGTGTTCCAGTTGTTGCTCTACTTGTGAAGTACTCAGAAACACTGCAGGATTTAATAGATTAGTTTTTTTCAACACCACATTATATTGCTCAGTGAGAATTACCTATTATTTCATCATTCGACTCAGGGATAATCAATGTCCCCCCTTTTGCTCCAAAACTGTGGTTACCACATCTTGGACATAGACTGTAATAGTCCTTCCCAAGGTCAGCTTTCTTGCTTCTTGGATCAGTGTGACAGTTGCAGCTACTGCTCGCAGGCAAGAAGGCCATCCCCTGCTCACCAGGTCCAGTCGTCTGAAGAAATATCCCACCGGTCTCTTCCACCTTCCTAGTTTCTGCGTCAGAACTTCTAGAGCCAAATGCTGTTGTTCATGAACAAATAACTGAAAGCCTTATATTAAATGTGACAAGATTTTTTAAGACTGAGGCTGTCATCAGAGCTATTTTAAACTTTCGGAAAGCTTCCTGCTGTTCTTTGTCCCATGTAAAAGGGGTAGATTTTGGGCTTAATATAATGGTTTGGTTCCAAGGTTTCCGTTTTGGCTATTTAATACAGAAAAGGTTGAACCTGTATCCACCAAAAATGTAACATCTTTTTCTCCCAGCTTAATTGTAAGCAGAGGCTCAGCTGAGTTCACCTCTGGTCCTCGTCAATTCATATATTCTCCCAAGACCATCAATTTAGCATGCTGACCAGCTAATTTAGGGCATTCATTTTTCCAACGTCCTTCTTCCCCGCAAAAAGCACATTGATTAGTTCCAACGGGGGTTCTGCCAACTTGTCCTCTTCCCCTTCCTCTCATCCCTCCTCTCATAGAGCTTTGTCCCCGTCCTTGATTTGAAAATCCAGGGGTCCTATTCACTACTACAAGTAATTGTCTTTGTTTCCTTATCTCTCTGTTATTATAAACTTTCCAAACTACTTCCACTAATTTGTCCAAATTTCATATATCTGTTACTTCCAGCTTTTGGAGTTTCTTTCTAATGTCCTCCTGTGATTGTCCCAGAAATATTAAGGCTAGTTGTGCCTTAGTTTCTTCGGCTTCAGGTTTCAAGTTGGTATATTTACGAACTGCTTCCTTCAGCCTTTCTAAGAATGCTGTTGGGGATTCTTTCTTCTCCTGTCTCACATAATATAATTTAGACCAATTTATAGTTTTGGGCATGGCATTTTGGACCCCATATATAATCCACTGTTGGTACCTTTTCAGTCTCTGCATATGATCGTCCCTATTCGGATCCCATTGTGGGTCCCCTGTAGGGAAATTCTGATCTATGGTACACCCTACTGTCCGAGTACGGACATCTTCTGCCCGCATTCGAGCAGTTCTCAAAACCATTTGTATTTCACTAGAGTCCATAGGAGTACCTAAAACCACCTGTATATTCTCCCAATTAGGATTTTGCATTTTCATTATCATTCCCATTTTTCTCCCCACTTTACCAGGATCCTCTCTATAAGGGCCAGTTGATTCTTTCCATATTATTAGATCTGAGGGAGAGAAGGGCACTTCTAAATACACTGATCCATGTTGCCCAACTCCCTGTCTCAAGGGGGCTATCAACCGTCTCCCCTCCCGTGTTTTTAGAGGAGTTATCAAATGAGTACGCTGTCTCGTTCTCCGGGATATAGGTGGAGATGAGTCTGAGTCTGTTTCCCCCTCCTCTCTCGATCTACTACTATTTGGGTGGGGATCTAAATCATCAGGTCCTAGTGCCGTTCGCCCGGCTAGGCTATCAGCCTCAGAATCAGATGATGATAGAAGAGGGGGATATAATGGTATAGGAGCTACGGAGGCAGATGGAGCTATGTCCAATTCCGGCTCCATATTATCACGCTCCTTTTCTTTTTGTTTTATAGCCAAATGTTTGCAACAAGTTTTAGTAAGGGTACAGACAGAACAATTCTCTTTAGTCTTCATCTTTTTTACGGTTAATGGCATTTGGGTACATGCCTGCTTATCTAATTTGCAATTCCTTTGCCAATCCTTTTTTTTTCTATAAGGTAAAAGAAAAGATGTACATATGGGACCTCATCCCATTTTCTTTCCCTCTTAAAGAATAGCATTAATTGCAAGATTGCATTTTAGTTCAAAGTCCCATTTAAGGGCCACTTTCCCCACTATCCAAATCATACAACAACCACGCATGATTACAGTACCCTATAAGTTGGTCTTTGCGAAAATCACCCTTAAATTCCTTCCAGTGTGCCAACAAACACCCAAGGGGTGTTTCACAAGGGGTGAATTCTCAGGTACTTTGTTTGCCATTTCAAAATTCTTTTAGCTACAAATACTTTCTCAACAATCATTTCGTTCTTTCATTTCACTTCTCTCCGGCTGCACCCCTCGTGGGATCAGAGAACCGCATATCAAATCTCCGCACTCGCTTCATGCGTCAAAAGGTGAGCCAAAAGGTAGCCTAAAGGATAGGTTTTTTGCACAGGGCCCTTATTGTTAGAATTTCCTCCCCTAAACAGGTTTGACCACTTAGATGTCATAAATTATAGTGTCCTTCAAACACAGAGACTTAAAGGCACAGTTCAATATTTGTACCCTATGATTACAGTACTCTATAAGTTGATCTTTATGAAAATCACCCTTAAATTCCATCCATTGTGCCAACAGCCACCCAAAAGGTGAATTCTCATGAACTTTGTTTGCCATTTCAAAATCCTTTTAGTTACTAATACTTTCTCAACAATCATTTCGTTCTTTCATTTCGCTTCTCTCCGGCTGCACCCCTCGTGGGATCAGAGAACCGCATATCAAATCTCCGCACTCGCTTCATGCGCAATTGCACGTCTCAGTCACAC
Organism: Colius striatus; assembly: GCF_028858725.1. Lineage (NCBI taxonomy): Eukaryota > Metazoa > Chordata > Aves > Coliiformes > Coliidae > Colius > Colius striatus. The sequence goes on from NC_084789.1 coordinate 2,968,879, forward strand.
ACTCACAGAGAGCTCACAACACAATATACAATAATATGCATATATATACACAAAGCATTATATAAAGCAATATATAAACCAGTGTACAAACCAAAATCAAGAGGTACCTTTACCATATACTTATGTGGGCCCAATTATACCAATTGCCAATTGTCAATTACCAATGTCAGCCCTGCGATCGTTTTGTCCAACCTGTGATCGCTTTCAGGTTCGCCTTACAGGCGGTGCCTAGGCTCCCAATACCAACACGAGGATTATCTAGCCCAACCAAGTGGATCTTTCGCTCTGTCTTACTGGCAGGCTCATTTGGGCTTTCCCTGGGCCCAACTAAGGGAGATCTCCGACACCGCGACTTACAGGCTAGTTCACCAGGTTCCGCCCCCAACCAATTAGAAGTGCCTTACCACTCCAGGGAACGTTGCGAGGAGCTGTAAGGGTTGCAGGTCCTCCCCGAGAATTCCTCGGTGCCGGTTGGAGTTAGAACAGCATCCGATCCTGTCCAGTCGCACTCGCAAGGTCCCATCTGGGTTGCCAAAACTGTTGACGGATCCGCAATCGTGAAAAACTTATCTACACAGGAATGCACGTAAGTCAGGCACTTCTTTATTATGCAGTGCTGGGAAAACAAGGGGGATAGCTCCTCCATAGGTGTTGGTTGTTAGTTACCATTTCCAGGGTTTTTATACAGCTCAAACAAAAGAATCACATCTGCCAACACAAGCATGCATAAAAAGTCCATCTAATAGCCAAGGCAACCTAAGGAATACCTATACCAGGGTCTTGTAGTTAAGATAACAGCTAAGGTAACCTAACAAATACATTCACCAGAGTCTCATAGCTAAGGTAACAGGTCCCTATCAGGTATGATATGTAACTCTTGCAGTTTGATCCTTATGTGATTCAAATGAATACTAACTTAATCAATAGGTGTTTGAGTCATTTGCAAGTGCTTAGCTAATTGATTGAACTATTACAAAGTGATTAACAAGTGCTTAGCAAGTGTTTGATTACTTATTGTGATGATAAGTTATTAACTAAAATAATTGTGTATCTGCAACAGCATAGTGCTGGCTGATAGGCTACAAGGGGAACTATGTACCTCTGTAGGTGGGATCTGAGTGCCTGCTTTCTTGTAGCTCCCAGTCGCAGTGGTGTAACTTCTCCCGACAGTCTGTATTTTCAAAGGGAGCTGAGCAGGCCAAGTGTGCAGGATTGCAGATAGCTCCCACAGGAAAGCAGCTGCAATAGTTGCACAGTGCTTGCTGACAGGCTACACGGGGACCTACATACCACTGTAAGTGGCATCTGCATATCTGCTTTACTGTAGCTCCCAGACGCAGTGGCGTAACTTCTACTGGCACCCTGTATTTCAAATGGGAACTGAGATGGCGGGGAATTAGAGATAGCTCCCACAAGAAAGCATCTGAAAAGGTGGCTGTACTGGATCTGGGATGGTAGTGATTTTCCACAGCTCCACTTACAGTGCTGTGCTACCTGTTGATATCAATATTATGACTAATGCTCGCACAGCATCAGGACTGTCCCTCCAGCATTCCTTCCCCCATCTTCACCAATAGCTTTGGGTGAGCACAATCTTGTGAGGGACCATGGCCATAACAGCTGACTCAGGCTGACCAAGGAGATATTCCATACCATACGACGTCAGCTCAGTAAAATAAAATGGTGGAGGTGTACAGGAAAAGGAGGAAAGATTCATTTCTGGCCTTCCAAAAGCAACCGCTATGCGTACTGAAGCCCTGCTTCTTTGGAGGTGGCCAGACACCGCTGCAGATTGGAAGTAGAGAGTAACAGCTTTATATGCTTTTGTTTGCTTCCCACCCGTGCGACTTTGCTGTTTCTAAACTGCTTTTATCTCAACTCACGAGATTCCCATCTTATTTTCTTCCATTCCCTGGCTCAAGGGGGAGGTGGGGGATAGAGCGGTGCGGTGGACACCTGGCATTCGGCCAGGCTCAAACTATCTCAACTTTTTTGGCACCGAACATGGGGTGAGATAATAGCAGTTTTACATTAAATGCATTTTTATTATAGTAAGCCAATGAGTGCAAAGTTCCTGTGCTAGTCACAGAGCCTTGCTGTAATGCAGCTTATCTTACACTTTATAATGTTTGGGAACATGATGCTCCTAACACTGACTCTGTGCTGCACTCTAACCTTGATCGCTTTTCTAGGTGAGCTGTATGATTTTTTTGAAAAGGATGAAAGGGCCTGGGAACATGATGGCCCAAATCATATTTGTGAGTCTCATTCTATTACTGATGGATTTACTGTGCTGTGGGAGCTATCTTGTGGTTTCGGGGGGCAAAGAACCTCTTTCCCTTTAGCTCGGACTGATGTGGACAATTTTGTTATACAGACTTCCCAGGTCCTTAGTCACCTTTATATGAGAGTTTTAATATTACTAATTAATATGGCTGATATACTATATATTTTATAGAATCTGGACTCATCTGGGTATCAGAGAGGACAAATTTGGGATGGAAACATGTTTAAATCCCCCCCCGAAGTGGCCAGTCCTTTGGTGACAGGGCGTGTGGATGAATTTGGGCAAATTCCTAGGACGGTTATCACCTCCTGTAACCTGGGATTTTAAAGCGGAACAGATAAAAAACCCTGCTTTACTGGCACGTCACCTGATAGAAGGGTGTCTTGCCTACCCCAATGAGGCCCATGAGGTTCAGGCACTATACAGGGACCTAACCTCTGCGTACTGAGCCGCACTCTAGTCCTCTCAGAGAACTATGGTTGAAGTGGAAACTCAAATTGAATCTGAAGCCACCATGGTTCAGTCAGTCGCAAACCAGTCCTCTCAGAGAACTATGGCCAAAGTGGAAATTAAAACTGTATCTGAGACCACCATGGTTGAGTCAGGGAATCAAACAAAAACCACAGTTGTTTCCCTAGTAGTAAAAAAGAAACAGTGGATAAGGAGGTCAAGTCCATATCATCGATTAGTAAGGGCAGAAGAGGAAGAAGATGAAAGCTTAGAAGAAGAAGCTGGTCCTTCAGTAAGATCAGGAGAAGAAGTGAAAGAAATCAAAAAGGAAATGGAAACTTTGAGATATGCGAAAAGATTATATTGATGGACCCCCAACTGCGAAAAACTTATCTACACAGGAATGCATATAAGCAGAAACTTCCTTATTATTCAGTGCTGGGAAAACAAGGGGGATAGCTCCTGCATAGGTGTTTTCTTGTTAGTTACCATTTTCAGGGTTTTTATATGGCTCATACAAAAGAATCACATTTGCCAACACAAGCATGCATAAAATGTCCATCTATCAATTTAGCCCTTTACCTTGATTGGTTCCCAAAAAAAAAAAAAATTTCTGAAATCACAGTGATTGGTCAAAAAAGATATCAGTCCCTTTCTTTTAGTAACAACTAAGGTAACAGCCAAGGTACCCTAATCAAATACATTTACCAGGGTCTGGTAGTTAAGGTAACAGCGAAGGTAACCTAAAAAATACATTTAACAGGGTCTACTAGCTATTATAACAGGTCCCTATCAGATGTGTTATGTAACTCTTGCAATTTGATCCTTATGTGATTCAAATGAATACTTAATCAATAGGTGTTTGAGTTATTTGCAAGTGCTTAGCTAATTGACTGAACTATTAATAGGTTAACAAGTACTTCACAAGTGCTTGACTACTTCTTGTGAAATTGTTAACTAAAATAACTGTGTATCTGCAACAATTACAGTCCCCAGCCAGGTGAGTGGATTGGTGCCTGGCTGCTCTGATGTTTTGATAACGGGACTGACAGTCAGAAATTGAAAGGTAGAGAAGCCCAACAGCTTGGATTTCTTCTTAGAGACCGTGAAATTGATAGAGGCATTGGAAAGAACACCTAAATTTGCAGTCTCTGGAAACAACTCCTCTCAAGTGTAAGGGCAAGATACCCATTCAAGGAAGATCTTGTAAATGCCCAAGGAAAGTGGACTAGAGCTGATGAAGGCATCCAATACTTAAGGGAATTAGTTGTGTTGGAAGTCATCTATGGTGATCTAGATAATGCTGAGGCCTCCACAGATCCAGACGATGTCCAGTGTACACGGGCCATGTTGAGAAAAGTGATTCAGAGTGCACCAGCTACGTATTCTAATATCTTGTCAATGGTGTATCACGTAGACATGGATATAGCAACAGTGGAGAAAATATCTTCTTGGTTACAAAACTATGAAGAGAGCCTCTGCATCTCCTCACCAGTGTGGGATGATGGCCTGACTGTCAGAATTGCCCCAAGAATTCGGTCATTCATTGCCCCGACCAGGGGAAAATGAAGTCCTAGACGAAGGAGTACACCACAAAATGAACCCTGGCACTTTTTGCATGGCCAAGAAGAGGATATGAGGAAATGGGACGGTGAACCCAGTTTTAAGTTGGAAGCACATGTACGTGAAGAAAGGAGGAAGACAGCTGTTAGAAAAAGACCACCCAAGAGGGCTGTAGGCATAGTAAACTGCCAGTAAAAAAGAGGACAATCAAGAATCTCCAAGGCATAGAAGAACTGCAACCATTTCCTTCGATGTCAATGAGGAGACTTCAGGTCTAAAATTGCAAGGATCAGATAGCAAATACTCTGATGAAAAAGAGAAATAGAGGGTCCCTGCCTACAGCCAGGAGGAGGAAAGAGATGAACAAATCTACTGGACTATTTAGGTTTGATGGTCTGGCACATCAAACCCACAAAGGTATAAAGACTTAGTAGACACAGGGGCACAGTGTACATTGATGCCACCAAGGTACAGAGGCACAGATTCTGTCTGGATCTCTGGAGTGGCAGGGGGATGTGAAGAATTATCTGTCTTAGAGGCTGAAGTGAGCTTAACAGGGGACAAATGGGAAAAGCACCCCATTCTGACTGGTCCAGAGGCCCCTTGTGTTCTTAGCATAGATTACCTCAGGAGAGGGTACTTCAAAGACCACAAGGGGTTTCAATGGGCTTTTGGTATAGTCACTGCAGATACAGAGAAAATCAAACATTTCTCTCCAGTTTACCTGGCCTCTCAGAAGACTCTTTTGTTGTGGGATTGATGCAAGTTCAAGAGCAACAGGTACCAATTGCTACCAGGACAGTGCACAGGAGGCAATATCAAACGAATCGATATTTCTCGGCTTCCATCTGTGAGTGGATTTGTCAATTAGAGGCTCAAGGAGTAATTAGCAAAACTCATTCCCCATTTAATAGTCCCATATGGCCTGTGAAAAAATCTGACGGAGAGAAGAGGTTAACAGTAGACTATCGTGGCCTAAATGAAGTGACACCACCACTGAGTGCTGCTGTACCAGATATGTTAGAGCTCCAGTATGAACTGGAGTCAAAAGCAGACAAGTGGTATGCTATGATTGACATTGCTAATGCATTTTTCTCAATTTCATTGGCAGTATAGTGCAGGCCACAATTCGCCTTCACATGGAGAGGTGTCTAATATACCTGGAGTCGATTGCCCCAGGGGTGGAAACATAGTCCTACTATTTGTCATGGTGTAATCCAAACTGTGCTGGAAATGGGTGATGCCCCCGAACATTTACAGTTCATTGATGACATAATTGTATAGGGCAACAAGGGAGCAGAAGTGTTTGAGAAAGGGAAAAGAATAATCCAGATTCTCCTAAAAGCTGGTTTTGCTGTAAAAAGAAACAAAGTAAAGGGACCTGCACAAGAGATCCAGTTTTTGGGCATAAAATGAAAAGATGCGTGTCGACAATTGCCTCGGGATTTTGTGAACAAAATAGCGACTATGTCTCAACCAACTAATAAGAAAGAAACACAAGCTTTCCTGGGTCTTTGGAGATTCTGGAGGATGCATATCCCAGGTTATAGTCAGCTTGTGAGCCCTCTTTTTAGAGTAACCAGAAAGAAGAACTGTTTTGAGTGGGGCCTTGAGCAACAAGAAGCTTTTCAACAAATTAAACAGGAAATAGCTCGTGCAGTTGCCCTTGGGCCCATCCATACAGGATCAGACCTGCAAAATGTCCTCTACATTACTGCTGGAGAGCATGGCCTCAACTGAAGCCTCTGGCGGAAAACATCTGGAGAAACCCGAGGTTGACCATTAAGGTTTTGGAGCCAAGGATATTGAGGATCAGAATCCCACTACACCCCAACTGAAAAAGAAATACTAGCAGCATATGAGGGACTTCGATCTGCTTCAGAAGTCATTGACACAGAAGCTCATCTCCTCTTGGCACCATGTCTCCCTGTGCTACACTGGATGCTCAAAAGGAAAACCCCTTCCATGCATCATGTAACCAGTGCTACATGGAGTAAGTGGATGGCTCTGATTACACAACGATCTCGGCTGGGGAAATCTAATCTCCCAGGAATCCTCGAAGAGATCATGGATTGGCTAGAAGGCAGGTATTTTTGAGCATTGCCTGAGGAAGTAGCTCGTGCCCAAGAGGCATCACCATATAATGAACTATCAGAAGATGAGAGGCATTATGCTTTGTTTACTGATGGATCCTGTCGCATAGTAGGAAATCATGGTAACTGCAAAGTTGTTGTGTGGAGTCCCACACGACGAGTTGCTGAGGCCACTGAAGGAGAAGGTGAGTCGAGTCATTTTGCTGAAGTGAAAGCCATCCAACTAGCTCTAAAGATTGCCGAATGAGAGAAGTGGCCAGTGCTCTATCTTTAAACTGACTCCTGGATGGTGGCTAATGTCCTATGGGGATGGCTACAGCAATGGAAGAAGACTAACTGGCAGCGCAAGGGTAAACCCATCTGGACTGCTGCATTATGGCAAGACATTGCCGCTCGGGTGGAAAACATGACTCTGAATGTACGTCATGGAGATGCTCACGTGCCCAAAAGCTGTGCCACTGAAGAACAATGGAACAACCAACATGTAGACAAAGCTGTCAAAATTGAAGCAGCTCAGGTAGACCTAAACTGGGAGCGTAAAGGTGAGCTATTTATAGCTCGATGGGCCCATGAAACATCAGGACATCTGGGAAGAGATGCAACATATAGATGGGCTCGTGATCGAGGAGTGGACTTGACCATGGAAGCCATTATACGTCACCCACGAATTTTAAACGTGCTGAGATCAAGTGAGCCACAAAAATCAAGTCTCCCTGGAACAGAGGCCGATGGCTGGGTTTTCAATATGGTGAGGCCTAGCAAATTGACTATGTTGGACAGCTACCACGAACAAACCAAAGCAAGCGTTATATCCTCACCATGGTGGAAGCAAATACCAGGTGGTTGGAAACATACCCTGTAAACCATGCCACTGCCCAAAATACTGTCTAGGGTCTTGAAAGGCAAGTTTTGTGGTGACACGGTACTCCAGAAAGAATTGAATCAGACAATGGGACTCATTTTTTAAAAAATCTCATAAACTCCTGGGCAAAGAAACATGGCATTGAGTGGATATAGCACAACCCCTATCACCTACAAGCCTCTGGAAAGACTGAAAGATATTACGGATTACTAAAGACCATGTTGAGAGCACTGGGTCATGGAGCATGAAAGCAATGGGATAAAAATTTAGCAGAAGCCACTTGGCTGGTTAACAGCAGAGGTTCAACTAACCGTCCTGGCCCTGCCCAAACAAAACCAGTACATACTGTGGGAGGAGATAAGGTCCCTGTAGCACACCTAGGGAAATGGCTGATAAAGGCAGTATGGGTTGCACCTCCCATGGGAAAGGAGAAACCCATTCGTGGGATTGTCTTTGCTCAAGGGCCTGGGTGTACTTGGTGGGTGATGAGAAAGGATGGGGAAATTCGATGTATGCTTCAAGGAGACTTAACCTTGGGGGAAAATAACCTGTGATGTGAGTTATCTGTTGTAGACAATGAGGTATGAACTTCGCAAGAATACTGGAGAAGTGGACAAACCAAGTTGCTGCTGGTGCCCAACACTGAACACACTGTTTCCCCTGGCCTGGATATCCATCTTGATGGATGAGACATAAGTTATGGCCTGCTCCAGTGAACATCTACAGAGGATGAAAGGTATAAGAATGTTGTCTATTTGTTTGATGCAAGATGCAAGAGGGAATAGAAGAATGATGTTTGTCTGTTGAAGAGTGGGGGTACTGCTTAATGAGTGCTCACCAATTGCTGTGGGAGAACATAATCTTGGGAGGGTCCTAGCCAGAACAGATGACCCAGGCTGACCAAGGAGATATTCCATGCCATATGACATCAGCTTAGTAATATAAACTGGGGAAGAGGAGCAGGAAGGGAAGGCAAGATTCATTTCTTGTCTTCCAAAATAACTGCTACGCGTACCGAAGCCCTGATTCTCAAGTGTTGGACGGACATCGCTGGAGATGGGAAGTAGAGAGTAACAGCTTTCCCTGCTTTTACTTTGCTTTTTTTTTTACTATTGGATTGTTCTTTAAACAAATTTCACATTTCACCGTTACTGATTTGGCCATTTCCAACATTTGTATTGATATTACACTTCTTTTCAGAAGCTGAGTCATAGCTTCTGCACCCCAGTGACACTCCCTATGCTTTGTTTGCAAAATCTCTCTCATGATTAAGAGAGGCAATAATTCCTGACCTGTATTTGTCGTCCACCACCCTTCTGAATTTTCCTCTGCATTTAGTAACTTAGCCAAATTCTCATCCTCCCCTGAATATTTTGGTGGCTCCTTAGGGAGTGCTACTGTTCTGATGGGGATGATTGTCATATCTGAGACTGTGTGTTGTGCTATTTTCCTTGCAGTCTGATCGGCTAATCTTTTTCTGTCAATTATTTTTGAGTTCCCTGTCTGATGTGCTTTAGAGTGTATGATTGCCACTTGAACTGGTTCCTGCACTGTCACTACCAGTTGCAAGATTTCCTTTTGATGCTTAATGTTTGTTCCCTGGGAGGACAGTATTCCTCTTCTTTCCACAGGACGTCATGGGCATGGACTACTCCAACGGAATATTTTGAATCAGTCCAAATATTAACTCGTTTTCTTATACTTAACTCCAAAGAACGTGTCAATGCAATCAGTTCTGCCTTATGTGCAGATGTTGTAGTTAGCAATGCATTTGCTTCTATTTCTGTTTTTTCTGTTGTTACCCCATATCCTGCGTGGCGAGTTCCATTCACGACGAAGCTGCTGCCATCTGTGAACAGTTCCCATCCAGGGTTTTCAAGAGGATCATCCTTCAGGTCCTCTCTGCTGGAATATGTATGTTCAATGGTTGCAACACAGTCATGTTCCAGTTGTTGCTCTTCCTGTGAAGTACTCAAAAACACTGCACTATTTAGAAGGTTGCTTGTTTTCAAAACTACATCATCCTGCTCAGTGAGAATGACCTGGTATTTCATCAGTCGGCTGAGGGATAACCAACGTCTCCCCTTTTGCTCCAAGACTGTGGTTACCATATGTGGGACATAGACTGTAATAGTCCATCCCAAGGTCAACGTTCTTGCTTTTTGGATCAGTGTGACAGTGGCAGCTACTGCTCACAGGCAAGAAGGCCATCCCTTGCTCACCAAGTCCAGTTGTTTGGAAAAATATCCCACTAGTCTCTTCCAGCTTTTTGCGTTTCTTTGTCCCTTGTAAAAGGGGTAGATTTTTGGACTTCATATAATGGTTTGACTATAAGACCATAATCCATGATCCAGAGACTGCACTCTCCCGTCATTCCCGAAGATGCCTGCAAATCATGCACAGTGTGTGGTTCCAGAATAGCACAAATCACTTCCTTTCAATTTGTCCCCAACCTCCGTTCTCCTGTTGAAATTTCGAGGCCCAAATATATCACTGTTTGGCTGCTATTTGAGCTTTTTTTTTTGATACCTTGTACCCATTTAATCCGAAAAAGTTTAAAAGTTCAGTGGTTACCTCTATGCAGGCTGACCCTCCCATTGTGGCAATCAGGATGTCATCCACATATTGGAGAAGCAGATGCTCTGGTCTCAGTGTCACTGTCGTTTTATTAGTCCAGTGTTCCAGTTCTTTTGCTAGTTGTTTTCCAAAGATAGTCGGTTTGTTTTTGAATCCTTGGGGTAGCCGTGTCCATCTTAAATGCACCTTGCGTCCTTTTTGGGGGCTTTCCTACTCAAAAAAAAAATAGTTTACGACTTTCCTTTTCCAAAGGGATACAAAAGAAAGCATCTTTTAAATCAAGCATTGTAAATCACTGATCATTTTCTTTCAGAGCTGTGAGTAAGGTATACAGATTTTCAACAACTGGATGTGTATCTTTCACAATCTGATTTATGGTCTTAAACCCTGAACTAACCTACACTCTCCATTCAATTTCCATACTGGTAAAATAGGTGTATTATACTCTGACTCACATTCTTCTAGAATTTGATATTTCAGAAATTTATCAATTAATACGTTTAATCTTGTTTTGCCTCACGTTTTATTCGGTATTCTCTTACTGTGACCAATTTTGCTTTTTCTTTTTTTTCAATTTTGACTGCTTGTGCCAATTTTGATTTTCCTGGAATCTTAGTTTCCCACACTATTGAGATCACTGCATTCTCCATTTCTGGAGGGAATTCTAGCACCTTTGTTTTTTCTTTTATCATCAATATTTGTCCTGTCTTTGATTCAAGTATTTTTAGTAACAAGTCTCTGTTTTCAAAGACAATTTTTGCATTTAACTTAGATAACAAATCCCTCCCCATCAGGGGTATGGGACATTCTGGAAAATACAAAAATTCATGTGTTATAACTTTATTGCCAAATTGTAATTTTAAGAGTTTAAAAAATGGCCGATTTTCCTTTTTCCCTTGGCTCCCACAATATTTGCAGTATTAATTCCACGTTTTCCTTTTTGGCTGTTTAATACAGAAAAGGTTGCACTTGTATCCACCAAAAATGTAACATCTTTTTCTCCCAGCTAATTGTAACCAGAGGCTCAGCTGGGTTCACCTCCGGTCCTCATCAATCCATATATTCTCTCAAGACCATCAATTTAGCATGTTGACCAGCTAATTTAGGGCATTCATTTTTCCATTGTCCTTCTTCCCCGCAAAAAGCACATTGATTAGTTCCAAGGGGGGGTTCTGCCAACTTGTCCTCTTCCCCTTCCTCTCATCCCTCCTCTCATAGATCTTTGTCCCCGTTCTTGATTTGAAAATCCATGGGTCCTATTCACTACGGCAAGTAATTGTCTTTGTTTCCTTATCTCATTTTCTTTATCTTTATAAACTTTCCAAACTACTTCCACTAATTTGTCCAAATTTCGTATATCTGTTCTTTCCAACTTTTGGAGTTTCTTTCTAATGTCCTCCTGTGATTGTCCCAGAAATATTAAGACTAGTTGTGCCTTAGTTTCTTCGGCTTCAGGTTTCAAGTTGGTATATTTATGAACTGCTTCCTTCAGTCTTTCTAAGAATGCTGTTGGGGATTCTTTCTTCTCCTGTCTCACATCATATAATTTAGACCAATTTATAGTTTTGGGCATGGCATTTTGGACCCCATATATAATCCACCGTTGGTACCTTTTCAGTCTCTGCATATGATCGTCCCTATTCGGATCCCATTGTGGGTCCCCTGTAGGGCAATTCTGATCTATGGTACACCCTACCGTCCGAGTACGGACATCTTCTTCTGCCTGCATTCGAGTGGTTCTCAAAACCATTTGTATTTCACTAGAGTCCATAAGAGTATCTAAAATTTCCTGTATATCCTCCCAATCAGGATTTTGAGTTTTCATTATCATTCCCATTATTCTCCCCACTTTACCAGGATCCTCTCTATAAGGACCAGTTGATTCTTTCCATATTATTAGATCTGAGGGAGAGAAGGGCACTTCTACATACACTGGTCCATGTTGTCCAACTCCCTGTCTCAAGGAGGCTATCAACTGTCTCCCTTCCCGTGTTTTTAGAGGAGTTATCAAATGAGTACGCTGTCTCGGGATATAGGTGGAGATATATCCCCGAGATATAGGTGGAGACAAGTCCAAAGATGATTTCTCCTCCTCTCTCGATCTACTACTATTTGGACGGGGATCGGCTGGACTACCAGCCTCAGAATCAGATGATGATGGAAAAGGGGGATATAATGGAATAGGAGCTATGGAGGCAGATGGAGCTATGTCCAATTCCGGCTCCGTATTATCACGCTCCTTTTCCTTTTTTTTTTATAGCCAAATGTTTGCAACAAGTTTTAGTAAGGGTACAGACAGAACAATTCTCTTCAGCCTTCATCTTTTTTATAGTTAATGGCATTTGAGTACATGCCTGCTTATCTAATTCGCAATTCTTTTACCAATCTGTTTTTTCTCGAAGGTAAAAGAAAAGATCTTCATATGGGATCTCATCCCATTTTCTTCCTTTCTTACAGAATAACACTAATTGCATAATTGTATTATAGTTTAAAATCCTATTTAAGGTCCACTTTTCCCCACTATCCAAATCATACAACAACCACGCATGATTACAGTACTCTATAAGTTGATCTTTGTGAAAATAATCCTTAAATTCCTTCCAGGGTTCTAACAGAAACCCAAGGGCTGAATTCTCAGGTACTTTGTTTGCCATTTCAAAATCCTTTTAGTTACAAATACTTTCTCAACAGTCATTTCGTTCTTTACTTCACTTCTCTCCATCTGCACCCCTTGTGGGATCACAGAACTGCGGATCAAAGCTCCGCACTCGCTTCATGCGCAACTGCACGTCTCAGTCATACACACACACAGACAGCTCACAACACAATATACAATAATATAATTATATATACACAAAGCAATATACAAAGCAATATATAAACCAATGTACAAGTCAATGTACAAATCAAAATACATAGGTACCTTTACCATATACTTATGTGGGTCCACTTATACCAATTACCAATTGCCAATTACCAATATCAGCCCTACGATCACTTCGTCCGACTTACGAGCTGCAATACCAATGCCAACCCATCGATCGCTTTCTCACTTACAACTTACCTTACCACTCCAGGGAACGTTACGAGGAGCTGTAATGGTCACAGGTGATGGTCCTCCAAGAGAATCCCTCGGTGTGCGCTGGAGTTCGATCAGCATCCGATCCTGTCCAGACTCACTCGCAAAGTCCCAAGTGGGTCGCCAAAAGTGTTGACGGATCTGCAATCACGAAAAACTTATCTACACAGGAATGCAGATAAGCAGGGACTTCTATATTATGCAGCGCTGGGAAAGAAGAAGGGACAATTCCTCCATATGTGCTTCTTCTTAGTTACCATTTTAAGGGTTTTTATAGGGCTCAAACAAAAGAATCACATTTGCCAACACGAGCATGCATAAAATGTCCATCTATCAATTTAGCCCTTCGTCTTGATTGGTTCCCAACAAGCACAAAATTTCCAAAATCACAGTGGTTGGTCAAAAAAAGATATCAGTCCCTTTGTTTTAGTAACAACTAAGGTAACAGCCAAGGTAACCTAAGGAATACATTTACCGAATTCTCCTGGCTAAGGTAACAGGTCCCTACCAGGTGTGGTATGTAACTCTTACAGTTTCATCCTTATGTGATTCAAATGAATACTTACTTAATCAATAGGTGTTTGAATCATTTGCAAGTGCTTAGCTAATTGATTGAACCATTACGAAGTGACTAACAAGTTCTTAGAAATTGTTTGATTACTTATTGTGATGAGAAGTTGTTAACTAAAATAATAATGTATCTGCAAAAGCCCTTTGCCACTGTGGTATTTTGACCCTGGCTGGATGCCAGGTGCTCACCACACCGCTCTATCTCCCCACCTCCCCAGGAAATCAGAGAAGGGGAGAAAATAAGATGGGAGTCTTGAGGGTTGAGATAAAAGCAGTTTAATAAAGAAAGAGCAAAGCTGCGCTCACAGGAAGCAAAGCAAATGCAAATAAAACTGTTACTGTCTACTTTCCATCTGCAGCGATGTCCGGTCACCTCCTGAGAAGCAGGACTTCGGTATCCGTAGCGGTTACTTTTGGAAGGCCAGAAATGAATCTTGCCTCCCTTTCCTTCTCCTCTCCCCCAGTTTATATTACTGAGCTGACATCATATGGTATGGAATATCTCCTTGGTGAACCTGGGTCAGCTATTCTGGCCGTGGTCCCTCCCAAGATTGTGCTCACGCACAGCTATTGGTGAAGGTGAGGGAAGGAATACTGGAGGGACAGCCCTGATGCTGCGTGAGCAGTAGTCATAATATTGAGATCAGCAGTAAGCACAGCACTGCAAGAGCTTTTGTGGAAAATCACTTCCATCCCAGACCCACTACAGTCTCCACCCCAGTGTGTTATTTTTCCTCCAAGGTTTAGTCTCCTTGAGGTACACATCGAGTTTCCCCATCCTTTCTCATCACCCACCCAGTACACCCAGGCCCTTGAGCAAAGAGAATCCCACAAATGGGTTTGCCCTTTCTTATGGGAGGTGCAACCCTTGAACTTGTAAAGTGACTTCTGCTAAATTTTTATCCCACTGCTTCCATGCCCCATTGCCCAGTGCTCTTAACATGGTCTTAAGTAATGGTCTTAAGTAATCCGTTATATCTTTCAATCTTTCCAGAGGCTTGTGGGTGATAGGGGATGTGGTATATCCACTCAATGCCATGTTTCTTTTCCCAGGAGTTTATGAGATTATTTCGAAAATGAGTCCCACTGTCTGATTCAATTCTTTCTGGAGTACCATGTCGCCACAAAACTTGCCTTTCAAGACCCAAGACAGTATTTCAGGCAGTAGAATGGTTTACAGGGTATGTTTCCAAACAACTGGTATTTGCTTCCACCATTGTGAGGATATAACGCTTGCCTTGGTGTGTTCATCGTAGCGGTCCAACATAGTCAATTTGCCAGGCCTCACCATATTGAAAATCCAGCCATCGGCCTCTGTTCCAGGGAGACTTGATTTGTGTGGCTCGCTTGATTGCAGCACATGTTTCACATTCGAAGGTGACCTGTGTAATGGCTTCCATGGTCAAGTCCACCCCTCCATCATGAGTCCATCTATATGTTGCATCTCTTCCCAGATGTCCTGATGTTTCATGGGCCCATCGAGCTATAAATAGCTCACCTTTACGCTCCCAGTCTAGGTCTACCTGAGCTGCTTCAATTTTGACAGCTTTGTCTACCTGTTGGTTATTCCATTGTTCTTCAGTGGCACAGCTTTTGGGCACGTGAGCATCTCCATGACGTACTTTCAAAGTCACGTTTTCCACCCGAGTGGCAATGTCTTGCCATAATGTTGCAGCCCAGATGAGTTTAGCCTTGCACTGCCAGTTGGTCTTCTTCCATTGCTGTAGCCATCCCCATAGGACATTAGCCACCATCCAGGAGTCAGTTTAAAGATCGAGTACTGGTCACTTCTCTCATTCTGCAATCCTTAGAGCTAGTTGGATGGCTTTCACTTCAGCAAACTGACTCGACTCACCTTCTCCTTCAGTGGCCTCAACACCTCGTCATGTGGGACTCCAAACGGCAGCTTTCCACTTACGATGTTTTCTTACCATGCAGCAGAATCCATCAGTAAACAAAGCATAATGCCTCTCATCTTCTGATAGTTCATTATATGGTGGTGTATCTTGGGCACGAGCTACTTCCTCAGGCAATGCTCCAAAATACCTCCCTTCTGGCCAGTCCATGATCTCTTCCAGGATCCCTGGGGAATTAGTTTTCCCCAGCTGAGATCGTTGTGTAATCAGCGCCATCCACTTACTCCATGTAGCACTGTTTGCATGATGCATAGAAGGGGTTTTCCCTTTGAACATCTAGTGTAGCACAGGAAGACGTGGTGCCAAGAGGAGGTAAGTTTCTTTGCCAATGACTTCTGAAGCAGCTCGAAGTCCCTCATATGTTGCTAGTATTTCTTTTTCAGTTGGGGTGTAGTGGGATTCTGATCCTCAATATCCTTGACTCCAAAACCCTAATGGTCGACCTCGGGTTTCTCCAGATGTTTTCTGCCAGAGGTGCAGGTGAGACCATACTCTCCAGCGGCAGTGTAGAGGATATTCTGCACATCTGATCCTGTACGGATGGGCCCAAGGGCAACTGCACGAGCTATTTCCTGTTTAATTTGTTGAAAAGCTTCTTGTTGCTCAAGGCCCCACTCAAAACAGTTCTTCTTTCTTTTCAACAGGGCTCACCAGTTGACTATAACCTCGGATATGCATCTTCCGGAATCTTACAAGGCCCAGGAAAGCTTGCGTTTCTTTCTTATTAGTTGATTGAGACATAGTCGCTATTTTGTTCACAACATCCAGAGACAATTGTCGAGGCCCATCTTTCCATTTTATGCCCAAAAACTGGATCTCTTGTGCAGGTCTCTTTACTTTTATTTGTTTTTACAGCAAAACCAGCTTTTAGGAGAATCTGAATTATTCTTTTCCCTTTCTCAAACACTTCTGCTGCCTTGTTGCCCCATACAATTATGACATCAATGTACTGTTAATATTCAGGGGCATCACCCATTTCCAGCACAGTTTGGATTACACCATGACAAATAGTAGGACTATGTTTCCACCCCTGGGGCAATCGACTCCAGGTATATTAGACACCTCTCCATGTGAAGGCGAATTGTGGCCTGCACTATACTGCCAATGAAATTGAGAAAAATGCATTAGCGATGTCCATCGTAGCATAGTACTTGTCTACTTTTGACTCCAGTTCATACTGGAGCTCTAACATGTCTGGTACAGCAGCACTCAGTGGTGGTGTCACTTCATTTAGGTCACGATAGTCTACTGTTAACCTCCACCCTCCATCAGATTTTTTCACAGGCCATATGGGATGAATGAATGGGGAATGAGTTTTGCTAATTACTCCTTGAGCCTCTAGTTGATGAATGAACTCACGGATGGGAGCCAGGGAATCTCGGTTCGTGCGATATTGCCTCCTGTGCACTGTCCTGGTAGCAATTGGTACCTGTTGCTCTTGAACTTGCAGCAATCCCACAACTAAAGGGTCTTCTGAGAGGCCAGGTAAAGTGGAGAGTTGTTTGATTTTCTCTGTATCTACAGTGGCTATACCAAAAGCCCATTGAAACCCCTTGTGGTCTTTGAAGTACCCTCTCCTGAGGTAATCTATGCCAAGAATACAAGGGGCCTCTGGACCAGTCACAATGGGGTGCTTTTCCCATTTGTCCTCTGTTAAGATCACTTCATCCTCTAAGACAGATAATTCTTCACATCCCCCTTTCACTCCAGAGATCCAGATAGAATCTGTGCCTCTATACCTTGATGGCATCAATGTACACTGTGCCCCTGTGTCTACTAAGGCTTTATACCTTTGTGGGTTTGATGTGCCAGGCCATCGAACCCACACAGTCCAGTAGATTCGGTCACCCCTTTCCTCCTCCTGGCTGGAGGCAGGGACCCTCTATTTCTGTTTTTCATCAGAGTATTTGCTATCTGATCCTTGCAATTGTAGTCCTGAAGTCTCCTCATTGGCATCAAAAGAAGTGGTTGCAGTTCTTCTATGCCTTGGAGATTGCTGATTGTCCTCTTTTGTTCTGGCAGGTACTATGCCTACAGCCCTCTTGGGTGGTCCTTTTCTAAAAGCTGTCTTCCTCCTTAGTTCACGTACATGTGCTTCCAGCTTAAAAGTGGGTTCACCGTCCCATTTCCTCATATCCTCTTCTTGGCCATGCAAAAAGAGCCAGAGTTCGTTTTGTGGTGTACTCCTTCGTCTAGGACATCCTTTTCCCCTGGTCGGGGCAGTGGATGACTGAATTCTTGGGGCAGTTCTGAATGTCAGACCATCATCCCACACTGGTGAGGAGGTGCAGAGGCTCTCTTCATAGTTTTGCAACGAAGAAGATATTTTCTTTATTGTTGGTATATTCATGTCTGGGTGATCCACCATTGACAACATATTAGAATACGTAGCTTGGGCACTCTGAATCATTTTTCTCAACATAGCCCCTGTACACTGGACATTGTCTGGATCTGTGGAGGCCTCAGCATTATCTAGATTACCATAGATAACTTCCAATACAACTAATTCCCTTAGGTATTTGATGCCTTCATCTGCTCTATTCCACTTTCCTCGGGCATTTACATCTTCCTCGAACGGGTATCTTGCCCTTACATTGAGAGGAGCGGTTTCCAGAGACTGTAAATTGAGGTCTTCTTTCCAATGCCTCTATAAATTCCCCGGTCCCTAGCAAGAGATCCCAGCTGTTGGGCTTCTCTACTTTCCAATTGCTGACTGTCAGCCCCCTTATCCAAACATTAGAGCAGCCAGGCACCAATCCGCTCACCTGTCTGTTGATTGTAATTGTGGCAGATACACAATTATTTTAGTTAACAACTTATCATTGCAATTAGTAGTCCAACCATTATTAACTGCTTGTTAACAACCTAGTAATAGTTCAGTCAATTAGCTAAGCACTTGCAAATAACTCAAACACCTATTGATTAAGTATTCATTCACATCTGATAGGGACCTGTTACATTTGCTAGGAGACCCTGGTAAATGTATTTGTTAGGTTACCTTTGTCCATGACCAGCACAGGATCTTTGCACTCATTGGCTTACTATAATTAAAATGCATTTAATGTAAAACTGATATTATCTCACCCCATGTTGGGCACCAAAAAGACTGAGGTACTTTGACTCTGTTTGGATATCAGGTGCCCACCACACCGCTCTATCCCCCACCTTCCAGCGAGCCAGGGAATGGGAGAAAATAAGATGGGAGTCTCGTGAGTATGGAAAATCTCCTTGGTCAGCCTGGGTAAGCTGTTCTGGCCGTTGTCCCTCCCAAGATTGTGCTCACCCACAGCTGTTGGTGAAGGTGGGGGAATGAATTCTGGAGGGACAGCCCCCATGCTGTGTGAGGAGTAGTCATAATATTGATTTGAAGAGTAAGCACAGAACTGCAACAGCTGTTTTGGAAAATCACTAACATCCCAGACCAAGTACAGCCAACTTTTCAGCTGCTTTCCTGTGGGAGTCATCTCCCATCCTGGCACTTGGCCTCCTCAGTTGCAGTTTTAAATACAGGTTGCTGGTAGATGTTACGTCACTGCATCAGGTAGACAGAGGAAACAGATACGCAAACCCCACCTACAGTGGTACGTAGATCCCCGTATAGCCTAACAGTAAGCACTGTGCCACCTTTGCAGCTGCCTTCCTGTGGGAGCTACCTCCAGTCCCGCACACTTTGCCTACTCAGCTCCCTGTGAAAATACAGGCTGCTGGTAGAAGTCACACCACTGCCTATGGGAGCTACAAGAAAGCAAGTACGCAGACCACACCTATACTGGTACGCTGTTCCTCGTCTAGTCTATCAGCCAGCACTGTGCCACCTTTGCAGCTTCTTTCCTGTGGGAGCTATCTCCAATCCCGCACAGTTGGCCTGCTCAAATTCCATTGAAAAAATACATGCTGATGGTAGAAGATACACCACTGCCTCTGGGAGCTACATGAAAGCAGGTACGCATAGTCTAAAAACAGTAGTACGTAGGTGCCTGTGTAGTCTACAGTCCAGCACTGTGCCACCTTTGCAGCTGCTTTCCTGTGGGAGCTATCTCCAATCTTGCGCACTTTGCTTGCTCAGCTCTCATTTAAAATACAGACTGCCGGTAGAAGTTACACCTCTTCATCGTGGAGCTACAAGAAAGCAGGTACACAGACCCCACCTACAGTGGTACGTAGGTCCCTGTGTAGACTATCAGTCAGAACTGTGCCACCTTTGAATCTACTTTACTATGGGAGCTATGTCCAATCTCACGCACTTGGTCTACTCAGCTCCTATTTGAAATACAGCCTCCCGATACATGTTACGTCACTGCACCTGAGAGCTAGAAGAAGATCCCATCTACAGTGGTACGTAGGTGCCCATGTATTCTATTAGTCAGCACTGTTCAACCTTTGCTGCTGCTTTGCCGTGGGAGATATCTCTGATCCTACACACTCGGCCTGCAAAGCACCCGTTAAAAAAATACATTTTATTGGTAGAAGTTACGCCACTGTGTCTGGGAGCTACAAGGAAGAAGGTACACAGAGACCATCTGCATTGGTATGTAGGTCCTTGTGTAGCCTAACAGTCAGCACTGTGCCACCTTTACAGCTGTTTCCTGTGGGAGCTATCTCCAATACCTTACACTTGGCTTGGTCAACTCCTATTCAAAATGCATCCTACCGGTAGAAGTTACACCACTGCCTCTGGGAGCTAAATAAAGCAGGTACGCAGACCCCACCTACAGTTTTACATAGATCTCCGTGTAGTCTATCAGGCAGCACTGTGTTATCTTTGCAGCTTCTTTCCACTGGGAGCTATATGCAATCCCTCGCAGTTGGCTTGCTCACCTCTCATCGAAAAAATACATGCTGCTAGTAGAAGTTACGTCACTGCATCTGGGATGTACAAGAAAGCAGGTATGCAGACCCCACCTACAGTGGTACTTAGGTCCCGTGTTACCTAAAAGCAAGCAATGTACTACCTTTCCATCTGTTTTCTTGTGGGAGCTACCTCCAATCCCGTGTCATTGGTCTGCTCAGCTCACATTGAAAAAATAAAGGCTGCTTTCAGGTATGCTTTCTTCTGGGAGCTATCTCTAATCCCATGCACTTGGCCTGCTCCGCTCACATTGAAAATACAGGCTGCCGGTCAAAGTTACACCACTGCTTTCGGGAGGTACAACACAGCAGGTATGCCAACCCCACCTACAGTGGTAAGTAGGTCCCTGTGTAGCCTATTAGTCAGCACTGTGCCATCTTTGCAGCTGCTTTCCTGTGGGTACTCTCTGCAATCCCGTGTACTTGGCCTGCTCAGCTCCCTCTGAAAGTAGAGGTTGCTGGTAGAAGTCACGCGACTGCTTATGGGAGCTACAAGAAAGCAGGTAAGCAGAACGCACCTTCAGTGCTACGTAGATCTCCTTGTAGCCTGTTGGCCAGAAATATGCCATCTTTGCAGCTGCTTTCCTGTGGATTATCTCCAAGCCGGCGCACTTGCACTGTTCGACTCCCTATTGAAATACAGACTGCCAATAGTTGTTTACGCCACTATCTATGGGAGTTACAAGAAGCAGGTACGCAGACCCCACCTACAGTGGTACGTTGGTCTCCGTATAACCTAAAAGACATTACTATTTCACCTTTAAAGTTGCTTTCCTGTGGGAACTATCTTTAATCCCGTGAACTTCGCCTTCTTAGCTCCCATTGAAAGTACAGGCGACTATTCTAAGTTATTAAACTGTGTCTGGGAGCTACAAGAAAGCAGGTAAGCTGAGCCCACCTACAGTGGTACGTGGGTCCCCGTGTAGACTCTCAACCAGCACTGTGTCACATTTGCAGCTCCTTTCCTGTGGGAGATATCTCCAATCTCGCGCACTTGTCCTGCTCAGCTCCCATTGAAAATACAGACTGCCAGTAGAAGTTATAACTCTTCATCGTGGAGCTGCAGGAAAGCAAGTACGCAGACCCCTCCTACAGGGGTACATAGATACCCGTGCATCCTATCAGGCAGTACTGTGCCACTTTTGCATCTACTTTTCTGTTGGAGCTATCTTCAGTCCCAAGAACTTGGCTTGCTCATCTCCTGTTTGAAATACAGGTTGCCAGTAAAAGTTACGCCACTGTCTCTGGGAGCTACATGAAAGCAGGTACGCATAGTCCAAAAACAGTAGTACGTAGATCCCCGTGTAGCCTACAGTCCAGCACTGTGCCACCTTTCCAGTAGCTTTCATGTGGGAGCTATTTCCAATCCCGTGCACTTATCCTGTTCAGCTCCCTTTGAAAATACATGCTGTCAGTAGAAGTTACGCCACTGCGTCTGGGAGCTACAAGAAAGCAGGTATGCAGAAGCCCACCTACAGTGGTATGTAGATTCCCGTGTAGCATATCATCCAGCACTGTTCCACCTTTGCAGTTGCTTTCCTGAGCTCTTTGAAACTCCAATCCTGAGCACTTGACATGCTCTGCTCCCATTGAAAATGCGTGCTGCCAGTGGAAGTTATGCCACTCCCTCTAGGAGCTACAAGCAAGCAAGTACGCAGATCCCACTGACAGTGGTACTTTGGT
Source organism: Colius striatus (assembly GCF_028858725.1). Classification (NCBI taxonomy): domain Eukaryota; kingdom Metazoa; phylum Chordata; class Aves; order Coliiformes; family Coliidae; genus Colius; species Colius striatus. The sequence goes on from NC_084789.1 coordinate 2,990,807, forward strand.
CCCTGTGTTGCCTATCAGTCAGCACTGTGCCATCTTTGCAGTTGCTTTCAAGTGGGAGCTATTTCTTTCCCATGCGCTTGGCTATCTTCGTTCCCATTGAAAATAGAGGCTGCCGGTAGACGTTACGCCACTGCGTCTGGGAGCTACAAGAAAAAAGGTATGCAGACCCCACCTACAGTTGTACATTGATTCCCGTGGAACCTATCAGCTAGCATTGTGCCACCTTGGCAGCTGCTTTCTTGTGGGAGCTATTTCCAATCCCGCGCAATTTGCCTGCTCTACTCCCATTGAAAATGCAGGGTGCCAGTGCAAGTTACCCTACTGAGTCTGGTAGCTACAAGATAGTGGGTACAGAGATCTAGCTTACAGTGGTTCGTCGATCTCTATGTAGCCTATCAGACAGCACTGTGCCGCCTTTGCAGTAGCTTTTTTGTGGGAGTTATCTCTTTCCCGTGCACTTGGCCTGCTAAGCTCCCATTAAAAAATACAGGCTGCTGGTAGAAGTTACACCTCTGAGTCGTGGAGCTACAGGAAAGCAGGTACGCAGACCCCACCTACCGTGGTATGTGGTCCCCGTGTAGCCTATGTTGTGGTTTTGTCAGCCGGAGGAAAGGGGAAAAAAAAAAAAAAAAAAGAGACTCCTCCCTCTTCCCCTCTTGACGGAATGCGGAGGTGATCGGAGAGTGAGAAAAAATTAAAAGAGCCCATGTAAATTGAAATAAGATTAATTTACTAAGGAAAAAACTATAACAAACCCAAGTGGATATTACAAAGAAAACTGGTGAGTGATGTAGTTGCTCACCACCCGGGACCCGACCTAAGTGACCGCTCCAGATCGACGACAGAGAGTCCGCGACCCTGGAAGAGAGCTTCTTCTGGCTAGCCTACACCTATATACTGGACACGACCTTAGGATGGTATCGAATACCTGCTGGCCAGCCTGGATCAGCTGTTCAGGTTGTACCCTTTTCTGGTTCATCATGGGAATTAACACTATCCTGACTCAAACTAGGACATTCCATCCCTTATTCTATACCATTTACATGTCATGTCTAGGTTTAAACATCATAAACATCTACACATACATAACATAGAGCAACTATAGGAATAATTACATTCAACAGCTATCATACAATTTAATTCACGGGTTATTCTCACCCAGAATAAGAGTCCCTTGAGGCACAGATTGGGTCTTCCCATCCTTGCACATCACCCACCAAGTACACTCAGGTCCCTGAGCAAAAATAATCCCACGGATGGGTTTGCCTTTACCTGAGGCATGAATCACACAGACTGCCTTCCCTAACGTCTTTTAAATTTACCGCAGGGACTTTGTCCCCTTCTACAATATGTAAGGGTTCTGATTGGGCAGGGCCAGCTTGATTGACATACCCTCTGGAGTTGACTAACCAGGTAGCCTTTTCCAAGTGTGTATCCCAATACTTGAAAATTCCATCTCCCATTGCTTTCAGTGTGGTTTTCAATAACCCATTGTATCTCTCAACTTTTCCTGAGGCTGGTACATGATAGGGAATATGATAAACCCATTCAATGCCATGCTCTATGGCCCAGACATCTATGAAGTTATTTCTGAAGTGTGTCTCATTGTCTGATTCAATTCTTTCTGGTGTGCCATGTCGCCAGAGGACTTTCCTTTCTAGACCCTGAATAGTGTTCCGGGCGGTAGCATAAGCCACAGGATATGTTTCCAACCATCCTGTGGTTGCGTCCACCATTGTGAGCACATGGTGTTTTCCTTGGCGAGTCTGTGGCAGTGTGATGTAATCAATCTGCAAGGCCTCTCTGTATTTATATTTCTGCCATTGTCCTCCATACCATATGGACTTCATCTGTTTTACTTGTTTAATTGTAGCACACGTCTCACACCCATGGATAACCTGTGCAATAGTGTCCAAGGTTAAGTCCACCCCTCGATCACGAGCCCATTTATAGGTAGCATCTCCGCCTTGATGACCTGAGGTATCATGGGCCAATCAAGCTAAAATTAACTCCCCCTTATGTGGTCAATCTTAATCTATCTGTGGCCCACTTTTTGGGTACGTGAGCATCTACATGGCGCACCTTCACAACTAGTTTCTCCATTTGAGCAGCAATGTCCTGCCATAGTGGAGCTGCACAGACGAGTTTGCCCCGTTGTTGCCAGTTGTTCTGTCTCCATTGCTGTAGCCATCCCCACAGAGCGTTTGCCACCATCCACGAATCAGTGGAGAGGTAGATCCTTGGCCATTTTTCCCATTCAGCAACGTCTAAAGCCAACTGAATGACTTTTACCTCTGCAAACTGACTGGATTCACCCTCTCCTTCTGCAAATTCTGAAATTTTGTGTAGAGGACTCCATACAGCTGCATTCCATCTCCAATGCCTTACCACAAGGCAGCAGGACCCATTGGTATACAGGGCATACCGCTTCTCATCTTCTGGCAGTTCATCATACGATAGGGTCTCGTCAACACGTGTCACGTTCTCTAGTGATATTTCACCATCTTTGAACTCTTGCCAGTTTGTGATCACCTCCAGAATCCCAGGGCAGATAGGCTTCCCTATGCGAGCTCGTTGTGTGATCAGTGCGATCCACTCACTCCATGTAGTATCAGTTGCATGATGCGTAGGGAATGCCTTCCCCTTGAACATCCAGCCCAGCACTGGCAGTGGAGGTGCTAGGAAGAGTTGTGTTTCTGTGCCAATCACTTCTGACGCAGCTTGAACTCCTTCATATGCTGCCAGCATCTCCTTCTCGGTTGGAGTGTATCGGGCCTCAGGTCCTCTGTATCCCCGACTCCAGAACCCGAGGGGTCGACGTTGGCCTCGACCCTCCCCAGGTGCTCTCTGCCAAAGACTCCAAGTAGGGCCATTCTCCCCAGCTGTAGTGTAGAGCACATTTTTAACATCTGGTCCTGTCCGGACTGGCCCAAGCGCCATCACATGAACAATCTCCAGTTTAATTTGTTCAAAACTTTGTTGCTGCTCAGAACCCCATTCAAAATCATTCTTCTTCCATGTCACACGGTAGAGGGGGCTAACAATCATACTGCAATTTTGAATATGCATTCTCCAAAAATCCACAACACCTAAGAAAGCTTGTGTTTCCTTTTTGTTAGTTGGTGGAGACATGGTTGCAATCTTCTTTAGCACCTCTATTGGAATATGATGAAGTGCATCCTTATATTTTGCTCCTCAAAACTGGATCTCCTTTGCAGGTCCTTTGACTTTCTTGTGTTTAATGGCAAAGCCAGTCTTTAGAAGAATTCGAGGCAGGGCCCCCCTAATACTGGTCATTGCAGTCATCATTTACTGTTTCCCAGGTGTAGTGGGTCTGGGACGGTAGTGATTTTCCACAGCAGCTCCTGCAGTGCTGTGCTTACTGTTGATATCAATATTATGACTACCGCTTGCACAACATCGGGGCTGTCCCTCCAGCATTCCTTCCCCACCTTCACCAATAGCTGTGAGTGGGCATGATCTTGGGAGGGACTATGGCCAGGACAGCTGACCCAGGCTGACCAAGGAGATATTCCATACCATATGACGTCAGCTCAGGAATATAAACTGGGGGAAAGGAGCAGGAAGGGGAGGCGAGATTCATTTCTGGCCTTCCCAAAGCAACCGCTACGCGTACTGAAGCCCTGCTTCTCGGGAGGTGGCCGGACATCGCTGCTGATGGGAAGTAGAGAGTAACAGCTTATCTGCTTCTGCTTTGCTTCCCGCGCGCGCGGCTTTGCTGCTTATTTATTAAACTGCTTTTATCTCAACCCACGAGATTCCCATCTTATTTTCTCCCCTTCCCTGGCTTGCTTCTCGGGAGGTGGGGGGTAAAGCGGTGTGGTGGGCACCTGGCATCCAGCCAGGCTCAAACTACCACAGCCCTTTTGGCGCCCAACGTGGGGCGAGATAATAGCAGATTTACATTAACTGCATTGCAATTACAGTAAACCAATGAGAGCAAAGTTCCTGTGCTGGTCACGGAGCCTTGCTGTTATGCAGCTTATCTTACACTTTCTAATGTTTGGGAACATGATGCTCCTAACATTGACTCTCGGCTGTGCTTTAACCTTAATAGCTTTGCTAAGCTGGCTATATAATTTTGTGAAGAGGATGAAAGGGCCTGGGAACATGATGGCCCAAATAATAATAGCAAGTCTCATTCTGTTACTGATGAATTTAGTGTGCTGTGGGAGCTATCTTGTGGAGGCCATGGGGCAAAGCACCTCTTTCTCCTCAGCTCGGACTGATCTAGACAATTCTGTTACACAGACTTCCCAGGTCCTTAGTCACCCTTATACGAGAGTTTTAATATTACTAATTAACATGGTTGGTATATTATATATCTTGTGGAATCTGGAGTCATCTGGGTATCAGAGAGTACAAATTTGCGATGGAAACATGTTAAAATGCCCCCTGAAGCGGCCAGTCCCTGGGTGGCAGGGTATGTGGATGAATTTAGGCAAATTCCTAGGACGGTTATCACCTCCTGTAATCTGGGATTTTACATCTGAACAGATAAAAAACCCTGCTTTACTGACACGCTACCTGATAGAAGGGTGTCTTACCTACCCTAATGAGGCCCATCAGGTTCAGGCACTATACTGGGGCCTAGCCTCTGCCTACCGAGCTGCATTCCAGTCCTCTCAGAGAACTGTAATTGAAATGGAAACTCAAACGGTACCTGAGACCAACATAGTTGAGTCAGTCGCAGTCCAGCCCTCTCAGAGAACTGTGATTGAAATGGAAACTCAAACGGTACCTGAGACCAACATAGTTGAGTCAGTCGCAGTCCAGCCCTCTCAGAGAACTATGGCCGAGGTGGAAATTCAAACTATACCTGAGACTACCATGGTTGAGTCAGGGAACCAAACAACAACCACAGTGGTGGCCCCAGTAGTGAAAAAGAAGCAGTGGATAAGGAGGTCAAGTCCATATCATCGATTAGTAAGGGCAGACGAGGAGGAAGAGGAAAGGCTAGAAGAAGAAACTGGTCCTTCGGTAAGGAGATCAGGAGAAGTGAGAGAAATCGAAAAGGAAATGGAAACTACTCGGTCCCTCACCTCAACAGAACTTAGAGATATGCGAAAAGATTACAGTCGCCAGCCAGGTGAGCGGATTGGTGCCTGGCTGCTCCGATGCTGGGATAACGGGGCTGACAGTCAACAATTGGAAGGCAGAGAAGCCCAACAGCTAGGATCTCTTGCTAGGGACCGGGGAATTGATAAAGGCATTGGAAAGAAAACCTCAGTTTGTAGTCTCTGGAAACGACTCCTCTCAAGTGTACGGGCAAGATACCCATTCAAGGAAGACCTTGTAAATGCCCGAGGAAAGTGGACTAGAGCTGATGAAGGGATCCAATATCTAAGGGAATTAGCTGTGTTGGAAGTCATCTATGGTGATCTGGATAATGTTGAGGCCTCCACAGATCCAGACGATGTCCAGTGTACACGGGCCATGTTGAGAAAAGTGATCCAGAGTGCCCCAGCTACATATTCTAATATCCTGGCAATGGTGTATCATCCAGACATGGACATACCAACAGTGGAGAGGGTATCTTCTTGGTTACAGAACTATGAAGAGAGCCTCTGCACCTCCTCATCAGTGTGGGATGATGGCCTGATTGTTAGATCTGCCTCAAGAACTCAGTCATCCACTGTCCCGACCAGGGGAAAGGGAAGTCCCAGACGCAGGAGTACACCGCGAAATGAACTCTGGCTCTTTTTGCGTGGCCAAGGAGAGGATATGGGGAAGTGGGATGGTGAACCCACTTTTAAGCTAGAAGCGCGTGTACGTGAACTAAGGGGGAAGGCAGCTGTTAGAAAAGGACCGCCCAAGAGGGCTGTCAGCAGAGTGGCTGCCAAAACAAAAGAGGACAATCAACAATCTCCAAGACATAGAAGAACTGCAACTACTTCCTTCGAAGCCAATGAGGAGACTTCAGGTCTGCAATTGCAAGGATCAGATAGCGAATACTCTGATGAAGAACAGAAATAGAGGGTCCCTGCCTCCAGCCAGGAGGAGGAAAGGGATGACCGAATCTACTGGACTGTGTGGGTTCGATGGCCTGGCACATCAAACCCACAAAGGTATAAAGCCTTAGTAGACACAGGGGCACAGTGTACATTGATGCCATCAAGGTATAGAGGCACAGATTCTGTCTGGATCTCTGGAGTGACAGGGGGATGTGAAGAATTATCTGTATTAGAGGCTGAAGTGAGCTTAACAGGGGACAAATGGAAAAAACACCCCATTGTGACTGGTCCAGAGGCCCCTTGTATTCTTGGCATAGACTACCTCAGGAGAGGGTACTTCAAAGACCCCAAGGGGTATCGATGGGCTTTTGGTATAGCCACTGTAGATACAGAGAAAATCAAACATTTCTCTCCAGTTTACCTGGCCTCTCAGAAGACCCTTTTGTTGTGGGATTGCTGCAAGTTCAAGAGCAACAGGTACCAATTGCTACCAGGACAGTGCACCGGAGGCAATATCGCACGAACCGAGATTCCCTGGCTCCCATCCGTGAGTTGATTCATCAACTGGAGGCTCAAGGAGTAATTAGCAAAACTCATTCTCCATTTAATAGTCCCATATGGCCTGTGAAAAAATCTGATGGAGGGTGGAGGTTAACAGTAGACTATCGTGGCCTGAACGAAGTGACACCACCACTGAGTGCTGCTGTACCAGACATGTTAGAGCTCCAGTATGAACTGGAGTCAAAAGCAGCCAAGTGGTATGCTACGATTGACATCGCTAATGCATTCTTCTCAATTCCATTGGCAGCAGAGTGCAGGCCACAATTTGCCTTCACATGGAGAGGTGTCCAATATACTTGGAATCGATTGCCCCAGGGGTGGAAACATAGTCCTACTATTTGCCATGGTCTAATCCAAACTGTACTGGAAACGGGTGATGCCCCTGAACATTTACAGTACATTGATGACATAATTGTATGGGGCAACAAGGCAGAAGAAGTGTTTGAGAAAGGGAAAAGAATAATACAGATTCTCCTGAAAGCTGGTTTTGCTATAAAAAGAAACAAAGTAAAGGGACCTGCACAAGTGATACAGTTTTTGGGCATAAAATGGCAAGATGGGCGTCGGCATGTGCCTATGGATGTTGTGAATAAAATAGCTACTATGTCTCAACCGACTAATAAGAAAGAAACACAAGCTTTCCTGGGCCTTGTGGGATTCTGGAGGATGCATATCCCAGGTTATAGTCAGCTTGTGAGCCCTCTCTTTAGAGTCACCAGAAAGAAGAACTGTTTTGAGTGGGGCCTTGAGCAACAACAAGCTTTTCAACAAATTAAACAGGAAATAGCTCGTGCAGTCGCCCTTGGGCCCATCCGTACAGGACCAGATGTGCAGAATATCCTCTACACTGCCGCTGGAGAGCATGGTCTCACCTGGAGCCTCTGGCAGAAAACATCTGGAGAAACCCGAGGTCGACCATTAGGGTTTTGGAGCCGAGGATATCGAGGATCGGAAGCCCACTACACCCCAACTGAAAAAGAAATACTAGCAGCATATGAGGGACTTCGAGCTGCTTCAGAAGTCATTGGCACAGAAGCTCATCTCCTCTTGGCACCACGTCTGCCTGTGTTACACTGGATGTTCAAAGGGAAAACCCCTTCTATACATCATGCAACCAGCGCTACATGGAGTAAGTGGATGGCGTTGATTACACAACGATCTCGGCTGGGGAAATCTAATCGCCCAGGAATCCTGGAAGAAATCATGGACTGGCCAGAAGGCAGAGATTTTGGAGCATTGCCTGAGGAAGTAGCTCCCGCCCAAGAGGCACCACCATATAATGAATTGTCAGAAGATGAGAGGCATTATGCTTTGTTTACTGATGGATCCTGCCGCGTGGTAGGAAATCATCGTAAGTGGAAAGCTGCTGTGTGGAGTCCCACACGACGAGTTGTTGAGGCCACTGAAGGAGAAGGTGAGTCAAGTCAGTTTGCTGAAGTGAAGGCTATCCAACTAGCTCTAAAGATTGCAGAACGAGAGAAGTGGCCAGTACTCTATCTTTACACTGACTCCTGGATGGTGGCTAATGCTCTATGGGGATGGCTACAGCAATGGAAGAAGACCAATTGGCAGCGCAAGGGTAAACCCATCTGGGCTGCTGCATTATGGCAAGACATTGCTGCTCGGGTGGAAAATATGACTCTGAAAGTACGTCATGTAGATGCTCATGTGCCAAAAAGCCGTGCCAATGAAGAACAATGGAATAACCAACAGGTAGATAAAGCTGCTAAAATTGAACTAGCTCAGGTAGATCTAGACTGGGAGCGTAAAGGTGAGCTATTTATAGCTCGATGGGCCCATGAAACATCAGGACATCTGGGAAGAGATGCAACATATAGATGGGCTCGTGATCGAGGGGTGGACTTGACCATGGAAGCCATCACACAGGTCACCCATGAATGTGAAACGTGTGCCGCAATCAAGCGAGCCACACGAATCAAATCTCCCTGGAACAGAGGCCGATGGCTGGGTTTTCAGTATGGTGAGGCCTGGCAAATTGACTATGTTGGACCACTACCACGAACACATCAAGGCAAGCGGTATATACTCACCATGGTGGAAGCAACTACTGGTTGGTTGGAAACATACTCTGTCAACCACGCCACTGCCCGAAATACTGTCTTGGGTCTTGAAAGGCAAGTTTTGTGGCGACACGGCACTCCAGAAAGAATTGAATCAGATAATGGAACTCATTTTCGAAATAATCTCATAAACTCCTGGGCAAAGAAACATGGCATTGAGTGGATATACCACATCCCCTATCACCCACAAGCCTCTGGAAAGATTGAGAGATATAATGGGTTACTAAAGACCATGTTGAGAGCACTGGGCAATGGGGCATGGAAGCAGTGGGATAAAAATTTAGCAGAAGCCACTTGGCTGGTCAATAGCAGAGGTTCAACTAACCGTCCTGGTCCTGCCCAAACAAAACCACTACATACTGTGGGAGGAGATAAGGTCCCCGTAGTGCACCCAGGGAAATGGCTGGGGAAGGCAGTATGGGTTGCACCTCCCATGGGAAAAGGCAAACCCATTCGTGGGATTGTCTTTGCTCAAGGGCCTGGCTGTACTTGGTGGGTGATGAGAAAGGATGGGGAAACTCGATGTGTACCTCAAGGAGACTTAACCTTGGGGGAAAAATAACCTGTTATGTGAGTTATCTGTTGTAGATGAACTTTGAAAGAAAAACCGAACAAGTGGACAAACCAAGCCGGTGCTGGTGCCCAACACTGAACATACTGTTTCCCCTGGATATTCATCTTGATGGATGAGACAGAAGTTATGACCTGCTCCAGTGAACATCTACAGAGGATGAAAGATATAAGAATGTTGTTTGTTTGTTTGATGCAAGATGCAAGAGGGAATACAAGAATGATGTTTGTCTGTTGAAGAGTGGGGGTACTGGTTAATGAGAGTATATAAGAATGTATATGGATTGTTAAGATGGTTTGTCTGAGCATGACATAAATGGTATGGAATAAGGGGTGGAGACTGTAGTGGGTCTGGGACGGTAGTGATTTTCCACAGCAGCTCCTGCAGTGCTGTGCTTACTGTTGATATCAATATTATGACTACCGCTTGCACAACATCGGGGCTGTCCCTCCAGCATTCCTTCCCCCACCTTCACCAATAGCTGTGAGTGGGCATGATCTTGGGAGGGACTATGGCCAGGACAGCTGACCCAGGCTGTCCAAGGAGATATTCCATACCATATGACGTCAGCTCAGGAATATAAACTGGGGGAAAGGAGCAGGAAGGGGAGGCGAGATTCATTTCTGGCCTTCCCAAAGCAACGGCTACGCGTACTGAAGCCCTGCTTCTCGGGAGGTGGCCGGACATCGCTGCTGATGGGAAGTAGAGAGTAACAGCTTATCTGCTTCTGCTTTGCTTCCCGCGCGCGCGGCTTTGCTGCTTATTTATTAAACTGCTTTTATCTCAACCCACGAGATTCCCATCTTATTTTCTCCCCTTCCCTGGCTTGCTTCTCGGGAGGTGGGGGGTAAAGCGGTGTGGTGGGCACCTGGCATCCAGCCAGGCTCAAACTACCACACCAGGAAACACCAGAGGTCCCCTCGAGGGAATCAAAATTGAAATCAACCCTCCTATCTTGTCTAGGGGGTTGCTCACTGGAAACTGGGGCGACATTCCTCCAAGGAGAGTTGCTTCTTTTCACCCTTCCTTTCCAAGACTCCTGTGGCTGTGCTTTTGGAGTGGGTGATCTTGGAGTAGATGCGGTAGGTGGCCTATCCCACTTGCTCATATTCTCTCCTTGGTTTTGTGGATGGGACCATGAAACATCCTGGGGTGTATACTACTTACGTTCCTGCTCTTGAGCACGGGGACCCTTATTCTTAACAGCTGGAGTACTGGCAGGTGGAGAGCGACACACAAATTGGTCAATTTTCCATGACATTTTGTCTACAGCTGAAACAACAGCCTGTAGGGGGAAAGACACATTTTCTTCATATTGCCTAAGTTGAGCAGCTAGTTGTTCCACTGTTTGTCTCTCATCTTCTTTCCAGGAGACAACTGCCAACGAACTGGCATAGTTTGGTGGTGCACTTCGTAGGATCTTTTGCCACATAACTCGTGTCTGTTGAACTTCATCTGGGTCTCTGGGCACATAGTCATTATAAGAAATCTCCAGCACAACTAACTCCCTCAAATATTGAATGCCTTTCTCCATGGTGGTCCACTTGCTTGGGGGGCTTGGAATATCTTCCTTGAAGGGGTATCTTTCCTTCACACCTAAAAGAAGTCATCTCCAGAGGCTGAGGGTTTGTGACAGTCTTCCCATAGCCTTATCAATGCCCCCGTCCCAGGACAAGGAGCCCAAAGGCCTGACTTCCTTGCCCTCTAAGTCCAAACTGTGGGCTCCATTTTCCCAGCATCGGATCATTCAGGTGATAACGTGCTCACCTGGGGGACGCCTGTAATCTTTCCACACGTCTCGCAGTTCACTCAGGGACAAGGACCGGATGATTCTCTCTGGCTACAACTCTTCTTCCCTCTGTGATATCCCTTGTTCATCTTCATCCTTAGTGCTACAAACTGGTTTTTTTGTGTATTTTTTTTTCTGTACAGGAGCAACAGATACTGTCACAAATCGATACTCTGATTCAACAGCAATTGTATCAGTTGCCTCAGCTTGAGAGGCCGCAGTGGTAACAGCAACATTCTGGGTTTGAGCATCCACAGTTGTAGCAACAGTCTGAGTTTGAGTGGACACAGCTACAGTATCAACCGTCTGGGTATGAGTGTCCACAGTGGTAACAGCAACAGTGTCAGCAGTCTGGGTATGAGTGTTCACAGCTGCAACAGGGACATCCACTGCTGGAGTCGGAACAGCAACTGGTTCTGGCACAGATTACTTAGGAATGGGTTCGTGTGTGCTCCAGATCTTTACAGGTAGAAAGCTCCTTGTACGCCTGCCTATATTCTGTATGCCTCTCCTCACAGTTCTCCAAAAAAAAAATTTTTACAATCCAAGCCGAGGTGAAAACAAGGGAAAATAATACAAACATGGTAATTAGAACATTCCAAGTATTATTGTTAGAATCCATTAGAAGCACCTTGAAGAAATGAGAGTGACATAGTGGGAGGAATTAAACATGTCAGTTTTTCCCATAAATTGAGTGCTATTATTAAGTTCTAGGAGAAAATGTGGAAGAGACAAAAAAGCCATGTAAACATTCAAACCCAACTTAATAATCCCTGAAAAAATCATATCGTAAGCCAATCCCATCCAGTGCAGTAGCATGACAATTTTCATATATTTTTGACAGACTAGAAACCCTATCACAGGACATACATGATGTAGATAAGAGGACATGTAATATCACCATACAAGCATATCAACCAACAGTGTTCTCAGCAATCAGTTAGTGTCAGGAGCGTACACAAGGAGTTTGTTTAAACCCACTCTGTTCTATTTCAACCTCGCGGGCCCCACGTTCTGCGCCAATTCATGTTGTGGTTTTGCCCGGCCCTAGCAAAGGGGGAAAAAAAACCAGCGACTCCTCCTCTCCCCCTCCCGACAGAATGCCGAAGGGATTGGAGAGGGAGAAAAAAAGTAAAAGAGCCCGCGTAACTTTAAATAAGAACAATTTACAAGGGAAAATTGAAGAGGAACAACTATGACAAACACAAGGGAATATTACAAAGAAAACTGGTGAGTGATACAGTTTCTCACCACCCGGGACCTGACCTAAGCGACCGAGAGTCCGTGACCCCGGAAGTAAACTTCTTCTGGCTAGCCTCCACCTATATACTGGGCATGACTTTAGGATGGTATCAAATACCTGCTGGCTAGCCTGGGTCAGCTATTCAGACTGTACCCTTTTCTGGTTCCTCAAGAGAATTAACTCTATCCTGGCTAAAACTTGGAAAGTCTATCAGCCAACACTGTGCCACCTTTGAAGCTGCTTTCCTGTTCGAGCTATCTCCAATCCCGTGCACTTGTCCTGCTTAGTTCCCATTGAAAATAGAGACTCCTGGTCAAAGTTATGCCACTGCATCTGGGAGCTACAAGAAATCAGGTACACCGACCTTACTTACAGTGGTACGAAGGTCCCGGTGTAGCCTATCAGTCAACACTGTGCAGCCTTTGCAGCTGCTTTCCAGTGGGAGATATCTCCAATCCCGCGCACATGGCCTGCTCAGCTCCCATTTAAAATACAGACTGGCAGTAGAAGTTACATCTCGACGTCTGGGAGCTACAAGAAACCAGGTATGCAGACCCCACCTACAGTGGAACGTAGGTCGAACTGTAGTCTAATCACAAGTACTGTTCCACCGTTGCAGTTGCTTTCCTGGTGGAGCTATTTCCAATCCTGCGCACCTGGCCTGCTCAGCTCTCATTGAAAAAATACAGGTTTCCGGTTGAAGTTACACCACTGCGTCTGGGAGCTACAAGAAAGCCGGTATGCAGACCCCAACTACAGTTGTACGTAGGTCCCCGTGTAGGTTATCAACCAGCAGTGTTCCACCTTTCCAGCTGCTTTCCTGTTGGAACTACAATTCCAATTCCACGCTCTTGGCCTTCTAAGTACCCTTTGAATATACAAGCTGTCGGTACATAGAATCATAGAATTGTTCGGGTTGGAAGGGACTTTTAGAGACCATGTAGTCCAACCTCCCTGCAGAAGCAGGTTTACCTTGATCAGGTCACATAGGAACATGTCCTGGCAGATCTTGATGACCTCCAAGGAAGGAGACTACACAACCCCTCTGGGCAGCGTGTTCCACTGCTCCGTCACTCTCACAGTGAAATAGTTTTTTCTTATGCTTAAGTGGAACTTTTTTGTGTTCCAGCTTCACCCCATTACCCATTTTCCTGTTAATATCTACTATAGCAAAGAGGGATGCCCTAACCTCCTGACACTCACCCTTTAGATATTTATAAATGTTAATAAGATCACCCCTCAGTCTCCTCTTCTCCAGACTAAACAGCCCCAGTTCTAGCAGTCTTTCTTCATGTGAAAGATGTTCTATACCCTTGATCATCTTCGTGGCCCTACGCTGGGTTCTGTCCAGCACTTCCCTGTCCCTCGACCTGAGGAGCCTAGAACTGGACACAGTACTGCAGATGAGACCTCACCAGGACAGAGTAGACGGGGAGAAGAACCTCCCTCGACCTGCTGGCCACACTCTTCTTGATGCATCCCAGGATGCCATTGGTCTTCTTGGCCACGAGGGCACATTGCTGACACATATTTATTTTATTATCAATTAGGACTCCCAGGTCTCTCTCTGCAGAGCTGCTCTTCAGCAGTTCGACCCCCAGCCTGTCCTGGTGTATGGGTTTGTACTTTCCCAGATGCAGGACTCTACACTTGTTGAACCTCATGATGTTCCTCTCTGCCCTACTCTCAAGCTGGTCGAGATCCCGCTGAATGGCAGCACAGCCTTCTGGGGAATCAAGCAGTCCTCCTAGTTTAGTGTCTTCAGTGAACTTGTTGAGAGTACACTCTTTGCCCTCATCCAGGTCATTGATGAAGATGTTGAACATGACTGGCCCCAGAATCGATCCCTGTGGAAATCCACTGACCACAGGCCTCCAACTCGACTCTGTGCCAGTGATAACCACCCTCTGGGCTCTGTCATTCAGTCAGCTCTCAATCCACCTCACTGTCCACTCATCCAAGCCACACTGCCTGAGCTTTCTGATGAGGATGTTTTGGGAGACAGTGTCAAAAGCCTTGCTGAAGTCAAGGTAGATGACATCCGCTGCTCTCCCCTCATCTAGCCAGCCGGATATGCACTCATAGAAGGATATCAGGTTAGTCAAACAGGATTTCCCCTTGGTGAAAGCATGTTAACACCCCTGAGCACCATCTTATCCTTCATATGTTCAGTGATAACATTCAGGATGAGTTGTTCCATCACTTTTCCAGGGATGGAGGTGAGGCTGATCGGCCTGTAGTTTCCTGGGTTGTTCTTCCTTCCTGCCCTTTTTGAAGACAGGCGTGACATTGGCCTTTCTCCAGTCCTCAGGCACTTCACTTGTCCTCTAAGATTGTTCAAAATGGATGGAGAGATGCTTAGGAATCACATCAGCCAACTCTCTCAGCATTCTAGGATGCATCCCATCAGGATCCATTCACTTATGAGCCTTAAGCTTGGCCAACAAGTCTTTAACCTCTTCCTCTTCCACCCAGGGAAAGTCCTCTGCTGTCCTGGCAATCATGTTATCCTTGCTGGAGTGGGATTCCCGAGGGTCAGCCTTGACTGGAAAGACTGAAGCAAAGAAGGCATTGTAGTAGTTTGACCCTGACTGGATGCAAGGTTGCCACTACACCGCTCTATCCCCCACCTCCTCAGCAAGCAAGGGAAGGGGAGAATATAAGATGAGAGTCTCGTGGGTTGAGATAAAAGTAGTTTAAAAAAGAAACAGAAAAGTCACGTGCGCGGGAAGCAAAGCAAAAGCAGATAAAGCTATTACTCTCTACTTCCCATCAGCAGCAATGTCCGGCCACCTCCCGAGAAGAAGGGCTTCGGTACGCGTAGCAGTTGCTTTTGGAAGGCCAGAAATGAATCTTGCCTCCCCTTCCTGCTCCTCTCCTCCAGTTTATTTTACTGAGCTGACATCATATGGTATGGAAAATCTCCTTGATCAGCCTGGTTCATATGTTCTTGCCCTGGTCCCTCCCAAGATTGTGCACAACCACAGCTATTGGTGAAGGTGAGGGGAGGAATACTGGAGGGACAGCCCTGATGATGTGCGAGCAGTAGTCATAATATTGTTATCAACAGTAAGCACAGCACTGCGGGAACTACTGTGGAAAATCACTACCATCCCAGACCCAGTATAGCGATCTTTTCAGCTGCTTTCCTGTGGGAATTATTTCCCATCCCACGCACTTGACCTACTCCGCCTCCATTGAAAATAAAGCTACTTCAATTTTGGCAGCTTTGTCTACCTGTTGGTTGTTCCATTGTTGTTCAGTGACACGGCTTTTGGGCACGTGAGCATCTCCTTGATGTACTTTCAGAGTCATGTTTTCCACCCGAGAGGCAATGTATTGGCATAATGAAGCAGCCCAGATGGGTTTAGCCTTGCGCTGCCAGTTGGTCTTTTTCCATTGCTGAAGCCATAATGCCTCTCATCTTCTGATAGTTCATTATATGGTGGTGTCTCTTGAGCACAAGCTACTTCCTCAGGCAATGCTCCAAAATACCTGCCTTCTGTCCAGTCCATGATCTCTTCCAGGATTCCTGGGCAATTAGATTTCCCCAGCTGAGATGGTTCTGTATTCAATGCCATGCACTTACTCCATGTAGCGCTGATTGCATGATACATAGAAGGGGTTTTCCCTTTCAACATCCAGTGTAACACAGGCAGACGTGGTGCCAAGAGGAGGTAAGTTTCTGTGCCAATGAATTTTGAAGCAGCTCGAAGTCCCTCATATGCTGCTAGTATCTCTTTTTCAGTTGGGGTGTAGTAGACTTCTGATCCTTGATATCCTCGTCTCCAAAACCCTAATGGTCGACATCGGGTTTCTCCAGATGTTTTCTGCCAGAGGCTCCAGGTGAGACCATGCTCTCCAGCGGCAGTGTAGAGGATATTCTGCACATCTGGTCATGTATGGATGGGCCCAAGGGCAACTGCACTAGTTGTTTCCTATTTAATTTGTTGAAAAGCTTGTCGTTGCTCAAGGCCCCACTCAAAACAGTTCTTCTTTCTGGTTACTCTAAAAAGAGGGCTCACAAGCTGACTATAACCTCGGATATGCATCCTCCAGAATCCCCAAAGGCCCAGGAAACCTTGTGTTTCTTTCTTATTAGTCGTTTCTAGAGACTGTAAATTGACATCTTTTTTCCAATGCTTCTATGACTTCCCCCTTCCCTAGCAACAGATCCCAGCTGTTGGACTTATCTACCTTCGAATTGCTGACTGTCAGCCCCATTATCCAAATATCAGAGTAGCCAGGCACCAATCCGCTCACCTGACTGGTGACTGTAATTGTTGCAGATACACAATTATTTTAGTTAACAACTTAACCACCTAGTAATAGTTTAGTCAATTAGCTAAGAAGTTGCAAATAACTCAAACACCTATTGATTAAGTAAATATTCATTAGAATCTCATAAGTATCAAACTGTAAGTTATAAACCACACCTGATAGGGACCTGTTACATTAGCTAGGAGACCCTGGTAAATGTATTTGTTAGGTTACCTTAACTACAAGACCCTGGTAAATGTATTTGATTAGGGTACCTTGGCTGTTACCTTAGTTGTTATTAAAACAAAGGGACTGATATCTTTTTTTGACCAATCACTGCGATTTTTGTGATTGTTGGGAACCAGTCAATGTGAAGGCCTAAATATATAGATTCACATTTTGTAAATGCTTGTGTTGGCAAATGTGATTCTTTTGTTCGAGCCCTATTAAAACCCTGAAAATGCTAACTAACAAAAAAGCACTTAGGGAGGAGCTATCCCTTGTGTTTTCCCAGCACTGCATAATAATGAACTGCCTGCTTATCTGCATTCCTGTGTGGATTGTGGATTCCTCAGCATAATCTTTTCGCATATCTTTAGGTTCTGATGAGGTGAGGGACCCAGTAGTTTCCATTTCCTTTTCGATTTCTTTCACTCCTTCTCCTGATCTCCTTACTGAAGGACCAGCTTCTTCTTCTAACCTTTCCTCTTCCTCCTCTTTTGCCCTTACGAATCGATGATATAGACTTGACCTCCTTATCCACTGTTTCTTTTTCACTACTGGGGCAACCACTGAGGTTGTTGTTTGATTCCCTGACTCAACCATGGTGATCTCAGATACAGTTTGAGTTTCCACTTCAACCATAGTTCTCTGAGAGGACTAGAGTGCGGCTCGGTAGGCAGAGGCTAGGCCCCAATATTGTGCCTTAACCTCATGGGCCTCATTGGGGTAGGCAAGACGCCCTTCTATCAGGTGGCCTGCCAGTAAAACAGGATTTTTATCTGTTCAGCTGTAAAATTCCAGGTTACAGGAGGTGATAATCATCCTAGGAATTTGACCAAATTCATCCACACACCCTGCCACCCAGGGACATTCAGGGTGCATTTTAGCATGTTATAATATACCAGACATAATAATTAGTAATATTAAAACTCTCATATAAGGGTGACTAAGGACCTGGGAAGTCTGTATAACAAAATTGTCTACATCAGTCCGAGCTGTATGGAAAGAGGTGCTTTGCTCCATGACCTCCACAAGATAGCTCCCACAGCACAGTAAATCCATCAGTAATAGAATGAGACTCACAATTATTATTTGGGCCATCATGTTCCCAGGCCCTTTCATCGTTTTCACAAAATCATATAGTCAACTTAACAAAGCTATCAAGGTTAGAGCTCAGCACAGAGTCAGTGTTAGTAGCATCATGTTCCCAGACATTATAAAGTGTCAGAGAAGCTGCATTACAGCAAGACTCCATGACCAGCACAGGAACTTTGCACTCATTGGCTTACTTTAATTACAATGCATTTAATGTAAAACTGCTATTATCTCATCCCATGTTGGGCGCCAAAAAAGCTGAGGTAGTTTGAGCCTGGCTGGATTCCAGGTGCCCACCACACCGCTCTATCCCCTACCTCTCCAGTGAGCCAAGGAAGGGGAGATAACAAGATGGGAGTCTCGTGGGTTGAGATAAAAGCAGTTTAATAAACAGCAAAGCTGTGTGTGCGGGAAGCAAAACAAAAGCAGATAAAGCTGTTACTTTCTACTTCTGCAGCGATGTCCGGCCACCTCCTGAGAAACAGGGCTTCGGTACATGTACCATTTATTTTTTGAAGGCCAGAAATGTATCTTGCTTCCCCTTCCTGCTCCTCTCCCCCAGTTTTTTTTACTGAGCTGACATCATATGGTATTGAAAATCTCCTTGTTCAGCCTGATACCTGTTCTGGCCGTGGTTCCTCCAAAGATTGTTCTCACCCACAGCTATTAGTGAAGGTAGGGGAAGGAATGCTGGAGGGACAGCCCTGATGCTGTGTGAGCAGTAGTCATAATATTGATATCAACAGTAAGCATAACATGCAAGAGCTGTTGTGGAAAATCACTACCATCCTAGACCCAGTACAGCCACCTTTTCAGCTGCTTTCCTGTGGGAGCTATCTCCAACGTCCCGCCGTCTCAGCTCCCTGTGAAAAAATACAGGCTGTAGGTAGAAGTGAGTCTGCGAGCTACAAGAAATATGGTACGCAGACCCCAACTATAGTGGTACCTTTGTCCACGTTTAGCCTATAAGTCAGCACTGTGCAATCTTTGCAGCTACTTTCTTTTAGGAGTTATCTAAAATCCCGTGCACTTGGCCTTCTCAGCTCCCGTTGAAAATACAGACTTTTTTTAGAAGTTACGGAACTGCCTCTGGGAGTTGCAAGAAAGAAGGTACCCAGACCCCACATGCTGTGCTACGTAGGTCCCCATGTAGTGTATCAGCCAGCACTGTGCCACCTTTGCAGCTACTTTCCTGTGGGAGTTATCTCCAATCTTGCACAGGTTGCCTGCTAAGCTCCCATTGCAAATACAGGCTGCCGGTAGAATTTTAGCCACTTCCTCTTGAAACTACAAAAAGCAGGTACACAGAGCACACCTACCGTGGTATGTAGATCCCCGTGTAGTATATGTCGTGGTTTTGTCTAGTCGGAGCAAAGGGGGAAAAAAAAACGCAACTCCTCCCACTTCCTTTCTTGACTCCTTCCCCTCCCCCTCCTGACGGAATGCAGAGGTCATGAGAGAGACAGAAAAAAAGTAAAAGAGCCCACGTAAGTTGAAATAAGAACAATTTGCTAGGGAAAATTGAAGAGGAAAGACTATGACAAACACAAGGGAATATTACAAAGAAAACTGGTGAGTGATGCAGTTGCTAACCACCTAGAACATGATCTAAGCGACCGCTCCGGACCGGCGACCGAGAGTACACGACCGCAGAAGAGAGCTTCTTCCGGCTAGCCTCCACCTATATACTGGGCATGACTTTAGGATGGTATCGAATACCTGCTCGCCAGCCTGGGTCAGTTGTTCAGGCCGTACCCTTTCCTGGTTCCTCACGGGAATTAACTCTATCCTGGCTAAAACTAGGACATTCCATTCCTTATTCTATACCATCTACATGTCATGTCTAGATTTACACATCATCATCATCTACACATACATAACATAGAGAAACTATAGGAATAATGACATTCAACAGCTATCATTATACAATTTAATTCACGGTTTATTCTCACCCAGAATCAAGTTCCCTTTTGGCACACATTGGGTCTTCCCATCCTTGCACATCACCCACCAAGTACACCCAGGTCCCTGAGGAAAAATAATCCCATGCATGGGTTTGCCTTTACCTGAGGCAGGACACACCCAGACTGCCTTCCCTAACATGTCTTTTATATGTACCACAGGGACTTTGTCCCCTTCTACGATATGTAAGGGTTCTGATTGGGCAGGACCAGCTCGATTGACATAGCCTCTGGACTTGACTAACCTGGTCGCCTTTTCCAAGTGTGTATCCCAAAGGTTAAGTTCACCCCTTGATCTATCTGAGAAATCGTAGCAGCCTTGTTAACTTGCTGGTTATGCAGAGGTTCTTCCGTGGCCCGCTTTTTGGGTATGTGAGCATGTACATGGTGCACCTTCACAACTAGTTTCTTCTTTCGAGCAGCAATGTCCTGCCATAGTGGAGCAGCACAGACGGATTTGCCCCATCGTTGCCAGTTGTTCTGTCTCCATTGCTATAGTCATCCCCACAGAGCGTTTGCCACCATCCACGAATCAGTGGAGAGGTTGATCCTTGGCCTTTTTTCCCATTCAGCATTGTCTAAAGCCAACTGGATGGCTTTTACCTCTGCAAACTGACTGGATTCACGCTCTCCTGCAGCTTCTGAATTTTTGCGTAGGGGACTCGATACAGCTGCCTTCCATCTCCGATGCCTTCCCACAAGGCAGCAGGACCCATTGGTAAACAGTGCATACCGCTTCTCATCTTCTGGCAGTTCATCATACGATGGAGCCTTGTCACCACGTGTCATCTTCTCTGGTGATATTTCACCATCTTTGAACTCTGGCCAGTTGGTGATCACCTCCAGAATCCCAGGGCTGCTAAGCTTTCCTATGCGAGCTCGTTGTGTGATCAGTGCGATCCACTTACTCCATGCCGCATCAGTTGCATGATGCGTAGGGAATGCCTTCCCCTTGAACATCCAGCCCAGCACTGGCAGTGGAGGTGCTAGGAAGAGTTGTGTTTCTGTGCCAATCACTTCTGATGCAGCTTGAACTCCTTCATGTGCTTATCAATGCCCCCGTCCCAGGACAAGGAGCCCAATGGCCTGGCTTCCTTGCCCTCTAAGTCCAAACTGTGGGCTCCATTTTCCCAGCATCAGAGCATCCAGGTGATAATGTGCTCACCTGGGCGAATCCTGTAATCTTTCCACAGAACCGACTGATTATCTCTGGCTCCAACTCTTCTTCCCTCTGTGATATCTCTTGTTCATCTTCAACCTTAGTGCTGCGAACTGTTTTCTGAGGGTGACGTAGTGCGAGGAATTAAACATGTCAGTTTTTCCCATAAATTGAGTGCCATCATTAAGTTCTAGGAGAAAATGTGGAAGAGACAAAAAAGTCATGTACACATTCCAAACCAACTTAATAACCCCTGACAAAATCTTATCATAAGCCAATCCCATCCAGTGCAGTAGCATGAGAATTTTCATACATTTTCCACAGACGAGAAACACTATCACAGGACATACGTGATGCAGATAAGAGGACATGTAATACCACCATACAAGCATATCAACCAACATTATGCTCAGCAATCAGTGTGTAAACAAATAGTTTCTTTAAACCCACTTTGTTCTATTTAAACCTCGCGGGCCCCACGTTGGGCACCAATTAATTTCGTGGTTTTACCCAGCCGGAGGAAAGGGGGAAAAAAAATCCAGGACTCCTCCCCCTCCCCCTCCTGAAAGAATGCGGAGGGGATTGGAGATGGAGAAAAAAAGTAAAAGAGCCCGCGTAACTTGAAATAAGAACAATTTACCAGGGAAAACTAAAGAGGAACAACTATGACAAACACAAACAAATATTACAAAGAAAACTCATGAGTGATGCAGGTGCTCACCACTCATGACCCAACCTCAGCGATCGCTCTGTACTGGCGACCGAGAGCACGTGAATCAACCCAGGGTCCGATTCTCAGCTGAGTGGGAAAAAATCAGTCCTACTCAATGTGAGTGATAGCAGAAATCTTCACTTTATTGAAAGCAGGCTCTAACTTATATACACAGCAGCTTCAAAGCTAGCTCAGCAACAGCAGCTAATAGATTACATTCTCATGTTCATCCTACTTGCGGTTTCTGCGATAAGCAAGCTCCCTCACATTTTCCCATCTTGTTTTTCCCCGAAGTTGTTTTCCACCTTTAACTATTAGCTGTTAGCTGAAAACAGTCCGACCTTGAAGGAGCAGAAAGCTGTCTGTGCTGACTACGTGACAACAACTGCTTTAACCATGGCTCTGACTCTGGTCTTGATTGTGCATTAAATTCATATAAATAGGACTCAGGTTGCCTTGTCCCAACGGGCCTAACGTTATACCCCGTGATCCATGTCCATTCTCCCTTAACCATTCCTCCACACTGCAACAATTACAGTGGCCAGCCAGGTGAGTGCATTGGTGCCTGGCTGCTCCGATGTTGGGATAAGGAGGCTGACAGTCAGCAATTAGAAGGTAGAGAAGTGCAACAGCTGGGATCTCTTGGTAGGGACCAGGGAATTTAAAGAGGCATTGGAAAGAAGACCTCAATTTGCAGTCTCTGGAAACGGCTCCTCTCAAGTGTAAGGGCAAGATACCTATTCAAGGAAGATCTTGTAAATGTCCAAGGAAAGTGGACTAGAGCAGATGAAGGCATCCAATACCTAAGGGAATTAGCTGTGTTGGAAGTCATCTACGGTGATCTAGGCCTCCACAGAGCCAGATTATGTCCAGTGTACACGGGTCATGATGAGAAAAGTGATTCAGAGTGCCCCAGCGACGTATTCTAATATCTTGGCAATGGTGTATCACCCAGACATGGATATACCAACAGTGAAGGGAATATCTTCTTGGTTACAAAACTATGAAGAGAGCCTCTGCACCTCCTCACCAGTGTGGGATGATGGTCTGACATTCAGAACTGCCCCAAGATTTCGGTCATCCACTGCCCCAACCAGGGGAAAAGGAAGTCCTAGATGCAGGAGTACACCACAAAATGAATCCTGGCACTTTTTGTGTGTCCAAGGAGAGGATATGAAGAAATGGGATGGTGAATCCACTTTTAAGCTGGAAGCACATGTATGTGAACTGCAGGCGAAGACAGCTGTTAGAAAAGGACCATCCAAGAGGGCTGTCAGCATAGTAGCTGCCAGAACAAAAGAGGAGAATCAGCAATCTCCAAAACATAGAAGAACTGCAACTACTTTCTTCAATGCCAATGAGGAGACTTCAGGTCTAAAATTGCAAGGATCAGATAGCAAATACTCTGATGAAGAACTGTGCTGGAAATGGTGACTCCCCCGAACATTTACAGAACATTGATGACATAATTTTATGGGGAAACAAGGCAGAAGAAGAGATGCAACATATAGATGGGCTCGTGATCGATGGGTGGACTTGACCATGGAAGCCATTACACAGGTCATCTACAAATGTGAAACGTGCTGCAATCAAGTGAGCCACACGAATCAAGTCTCCCTGGAACAGAGGCCGATGGCTGGGTTTTCAGTATGGTGAGACCTGGCAAATTGACTATGTTGGACCGCTACCACAAACACGACAAGGCAAGCGATATATACTCACCATGGTGGAAGTAACTACCAGTTTGTTGGAAACATACCCTGTAAACCATTCTACTGCCTGAAATACTGTTTTGGGGTCTTGAAAGTCAAGTTTTGTGGCGACATGGTACTCCAGAAAGAATTTAATCAGACAATGGGACTCATTTTCGAAATAATCTCATAAACTCCTGGGCAAGGAAACATGGCATTGAGTGGATATACCACATCCCCTATCACCCACAAGCCTCTGGAAAAATTTAAAGATATAACGGATTACTAAAGACCATGTTGAGAGCACTGGGCAATGGGGCATGGAAGCAGTGGGATAAAAATTTAGCAGAAGTCACTTGGCTGGTTAAAAGCAGAGGTTCAACTAACCATCCTGATCCTGCCCAAACAAAACCACTACATACTGTGGGAGGAGACAAGGTCCCTGTAGTGCACCCAGGGAAATGGCTGGGGAAGGCAGTATGGGTTGCACCTCCCATGAGAAAGGGCAAATCCATTCATGGGATTGTCTTTGCTCAAGGGCCTGGGTGTACTTGGTGGGTGATGAGAAAAGATGGGGAAACTCGATGTATGCCTCAAGGAGACTTAATCTTGGGGGAAAAATAACCTGTGATGTGAGTTATCTGTTGTAGAGGATGAGGTATTAACTTTGCAAGAAAACCGGACAAGTGGACAAACCCAGCCGGTGCTGGTGCCCAACACTGAACACACTGTTTCCCCTGGCCTGGATATCCATCTTGATGGATGAGACATAAGTTATGGCCTGCTCCAGTGTACATCTACAGAGGATGAAAGATAGAAGAATGTTGTTTGTTTGATGCAAGATGCAAGAGGGAATAGAAGAATGATGTTTGTCTGTTGAAGAGTGGGGGTACTGGTTAATGAGAGTATATAAGAATGTACATGGGTTGTTAAGATGGTTTGTCTGAGCATGACATAAATGGTATGGAATAAGGGGTGGAGACTGTAGTGGGTCTGGGATGGTAGTGACTGTTCACAGTAGCTCCCACAGTGCTGTGCTTACTGTTGATATCAATATCATGAGTATTGATCTCACAGCATCAGGACTGTCCCTCCAGGATTCCTTCCCCAGCCTTCACCAATAGCTGTGGGTGAGCACAATCTTGGGAGGGACCACGGTCAGAACAGCTGACCCAGGTTGACCAAGGACATATTCCATACCATATGACATCAACTCATGAATATAAACTGGGGGAGAGAAGCAGGAATGGAAGGCAAGATTCATTTCTGGCCTTTGAAAAGCAACTGCTACGCCTACCAAAGCCCTACTTCTCGGTAGGTGGCCGAACATCGCTGTGGATGGGAAGTAGAGAGTAACAGCTTTATCTGCTTCCGTTTCGCTTCCCGTGAGGGCGACTTTGCTGTTTCTTTATTAAACTGCTTTTATCTCAACCCATGAGACTATCATCTTATTTTCTCCCCTTCCTTGGCATGGTGAGGAAGTGGGGGGTAGAGCGCTGTGGTTGGCACCTGGCATCCAGACAGGGTCAAACTAGCACAAACTACTTTCCTCTGGTAGCTATCTCCAGCACCGCGCACTTTGCCTGCTCAGATTCCATTTGAAATAAAGCCTGCTGGTACATGTTACACCACTCCCTTTGGGAGCTACTAGAAAGCAGGTATGCAGACATCGCCTATAGTGGTAAGTATGTCCCCATGTAGCCTATGAGCCACCATTGTTCCATTTTGTAGCTGCTTTCTTTTTGGAGGTATCTCCAATCCCTCGCACTTAGACTGGTAAACTCATTAAAAAATACAGGCTGCAGGTAGAAGTAACGTCAGTTCCTCTGGGAGCTACCAGAAAGCAGGTATGCAGACCTCGCCTACAGTGATTCGTAGGTCCCCATGTAGCCTATCAACTAGCACTGTCCCACCTTTGCAGCTTCTTTCCTGTGTTAGCTATCTCCAATCCCACGCACTTGTCCTGCTCTGCTCCCAGTGAAAATACCGGCTACCTATAGACGTTACGCCACTGCGTCTGGCAAGAACAAGAAAGCAGGTATGAAGACCCGAGAAACTGTAGTACATAGGACCTCGTGTAGGCTATCAACTAGCACTGTGCCACATTTGCAGCTGCTTTCCTGGTTGAGCTATCTCTTTCCTGCACACTTGGCCTGCTCAGGTCCCATTGAAAATACAGGCTGCCGGTAGAAGTTAAATCTCTTCCTCTGGGAGGTACAAAAAAGCAAGTACATAGACCCCACGTACAGTGGTTCGTAGGTCCCCGTGTAGCCTATCAGCCAGCACTGTGCCAGCTTTGCAGCTGCTTCATTTGGGAACTATCTCCAATCCCGGGTGTTGAGAGATACGCAATCATGAAAAACTTATCTACACAGAATGCAGATAAGCAGGCACTTGTTTATAATGCAGTGCTGGGAAAAAAACAGGGATAGCTCCTCCATATATGCTTCCTTGTTACTTACCATTTTCAGGGTTTTTATATAGCTCAAAAAAAAGAATCAAATTTGCTAACACAAGCATGCATAAAATATCCATCTATCAACTTAGCCTTCACCTTGATTGGTTCCCAAAAAACACAAAACTTTCAGAAATCACAGTCACTGGTCAAAAAAAAGATATCAGTCCCTTTGTTTTAGTAACAACTAAGGTAACAGCCAAGGTAACTTAACAAATAGATTTACCAGGGTCTCCTGGCTAAGGTAACCTAACAAATACATTCACCAGGGTCTTGTAGCTAAGGTAACACGTCCCCATCAGGTGTGGTATGTAACACTTGCAGTTTGATCCTTATGTGATTCAAATGAATACTTACTTAATCAATAGGTGTTTGAGTTATTTGCAAGTACCTAGCTGATTGATTGAACTATTATAGGGTGATTGAAAAATGCTTAACTACTTATTGTGATGATAAGTTGTTAACTAAAGTAATTGTGTATTGGCAACACGCCCACTTGACTTACTTTGCTGCCACTTAAAATACAGACTGCTGGAAGAAGTTAGCCACTGCGTCTGGGAGCTACAAGTAAGCAGGTACGCTGACTCCACCTACAGTGGTACTTAGGTCCCGGTGTAGCCTATCAGCCAGCATAGTGGCACCTTTGCAGCTGCTTTCTTTTGGGAGCTATTTCCAATCCCACGCACTTGCCCTGCTCAATTCCCATTTCAAAAAAATACAGGTTACCGGTAGAACTTACGTCACTGCTGGAGGGAAATACAAGAATGCAGGTAAGCAGACCCCACCTACAGTGGTACTTAGATCCCCGTGTAGCCTATCAGCCAGTACTGTGTCAATATTGCAGCTCCTTTCGTCTGGGAGCTATCTTCAATCCCTCGTACTTCGCCTTCTCAGCTCCCATTGAAAATACAGGCTGCCGGTAGATGTTACGCCACTGCATCTGGGAGCTACAAGAAAGACGGTATGCAGACACCACCTACAGAGGTACGTAGGTCTTCGTGTACCCTATCAGTCAGCACTGTGCAACTTTTGCAACTCCTTTCCTGTGGGAACTATCTCCAATATCACGCCCTTGGCCTGCTCTGCTCCCTTTGAAAATAAAGACTGCCGGTAAAAATTCTGCCACTGTGTCTGGGATCTACAAGAAAGCAGGTACACAGAATCACACCTACAGTGGTACGTAGGTCCCTATGTAACTTATCAGCCAGCACTGTGCCACCTTTGCAGATGCTTTCCTTTGGGAGCTATCTCCAATCCTACACACTTGGTCTGCTCAGCTCCCATTGAAAAAAATATACGCTGTCCGTAAAAATTACATCACTGATTCTGGGAGCTACAAGAAAGCAAATACGCAGACCCCACTTAAAGTGGTACGTCGCCCCCGTGTAGTCTATCAGCCAGCACAGTGCCACCTTTGCAACTGCTTTTCTGTTAGAGCTATCTCCAATCCTGCCCACTTGACCTGTTCAGCTCCCATTTGAAATACAGGCTGCCAGTAGAAGTTACACCACTGGGTCTGGGAGCTACAAGAAACAGGTATGCAGACCCCACTTAAAGTAGTTCCCCATGTAGCCTATCAGTCAGCACTGTGACACCTTTGCAGCTGTTTTCCTGTGGGAGCTATCTCCAATCGCACACACTTGTTCTGCTCTGCTCCCATTGAAAAAATACAGGATGTTGGTATAAGTTACTCCAGTGTGTCTGGGAGCTACAAGAAAGCAGGTACGCAGAGACCACCTACAGTGGTGCGTAGGTCCCCGTGTAGACTTTCAACATGCACTGTGCCACCTTTGTAGCTGGTTTCCTGTGGGAGATATCTTAGAACCTGTGCACTTGGCGTACTCAGCTCCCATTGAAAATACAAGCTGCTAGTAGAAGTTACGCATCTGCGTCTGGGAGCTACAAAAAGGAGGTATGCAGACCCCACCTACAGTGGTATGTAGGTCCCCATGTAGCCTATCAGTCAGAACTGTGCCACTTTTGAAACTGCTTTCCTGTGGGAGCTATCTAGAGTCCCACCTCATTGGCCTACTCACCTTCCATTAATAAAACATAGGCCGCCCGAACATGTTACGTCACTGCGTCTGGGAGCTACAAGAAAGCAGGTATGCAGATCCCACCTACAGGAGTATGTTAATTCCCGTGTAGTCTATCAACCAGCACTGAGCGACCTTTGCAGCTGCTTTCCTTTGGGAGCTAACTCCAATCCCAAATCATTGGTCTGCTCAGCTACCATTGAAAAACAACAGGCTGTAGGTAGAAATTACGTCACTGCGTCTGGGATCTTCCAGAAAGGAGGTACGCAGACCCCACCTACAGTGGTACACAGGTCCCCATGTAGCCTATCAGATAGCACTGTTCCACCTTTGCAGCTGCTTTCCTGTAAGAGCTAACTCCAATCCTGTGCACTTGGGCTGCTCAGCTCCCATTGAAAATACAGGCTGCCGGAAGAATTTATACCTCTGCATCGCAGAGATACAAAAAAAGAAGGTACGCAGACCACACCTTCTATTGTCCCTCTGTCACCTATCAGCCAGCAGTGTGTCACCTTTGCAGTTGCTTTCCTATGGGAGCTATCTCAAATCCCGGACGTTGACGGATTCGCAATCACGAAAAACTTATCTATTAACATACCATTTTCAGGGTTTTTCTACAGCTCAAACAAATGAATAAAATTTGCCGACACAAGCATGCATAAAATACGCATCTAACAATTTAACTCTTCACCTTGATTTTTTCCCATAAAACACAAAATTTCCAAAATCACAGTGATCGGTCAAGAAAAAGATGACAGTCCCTTTGTTTTAGTAACAACTAAGGTAACAGCCAAGGTAACCTAACAAATACATTTACCAGGGTCTCCTGGCTAAGGTAACAGGTCCCCATCAGATGTGGTACATAACTCTTGCAGTTTGATCCTTATGTGATTTAAATGAATACTTACTTAATCAATAGGTGTTTGAATCATTTGCAAGTCCTTAGCTAATTGATTGAATTATTTCTAGGTGATTAAGTGCTTGACTACTTATTGTGATATAAGTTGTTAACTAAAAAAATTGTGTATCTGCAACATTTCGTCACTTTGAAAGTATTGATAATCACAGTCTAATACTTTCACACTTGTATTTCTGTTGTCTCCTTAACAAAACCATGATTGTCATATGGTGGTGGATCACTTTTGAATCAATCATTGTCTCTTGACAATGCTGTCAAGATTCTATTGCTTCATCGTTTACTTTGTATTATTTCTCTTTTGATACAACGATATGACAAATCATATACATTATAATCAAGAGCAGAAGTATTTCAATCAGTGACTTTATCCAGGATTTTAGGTCCAGGTCCAGTCTCTCAAAAACATTATCTATCCAGGGTGTGTTCATGTCTTACCTAATTTCCTGGTATTGGAATTACCTGTTCCGAATAAATTTCTGTTTGGACTGGAGTATGGGCCTACACATTCAAAACAAATTGTTTTGATCCTCCAATTTTGATCCATGTTTCCACCACAATAGACTGAAAAGACACCAAAACCAAAAACTTAGTTATGTTTCAGAGTAACTTCAATATCTCAAGATTTTCTAAAACTCTCCCACTTCCATGAGCTTGATGGTGTCTTCTTCACTCGAGTGTAGTGGATTCAGGCATCTGATTCTGCAATCTTGATTGCAGTCAAGATGGTCAGCAACACCTGGCATGGTCCCTTCCACCTTCCTTGCAGAGGTTCTTCGTTCCAGGTCTTTATGGAGAACTTAATCTCGTGGCAGGATATTATGTACTGGATTTTTCCAAAGTCAGAGATCGATTCAAACCTACTGCACTTCGGAGCCTATTCAGAGTTTTTTTTCCAAGAGGAAGCAAATAGTTATACACATCTTGTTTTCCCATCACATACATGTTTGGATTTGGTTCAGGAACCTCATAGGCTTTTCCATACATACTTACTGGCATTCCACTTCGAGATTTCACTCTTATTTTGTAGCAATGCAAGTGGAAGTGTCTGAGGCCATTTTAATGTAGCCTCCTGACAAATTTTTCAAATTTGTCTTTTTAGGGTCTGATTCATTCTTTCCGCTTTTCCACTTGATTGCTGTCTCCAAGGGGCATGTAAATCCCAGGAAATTCCTAGGACTTTGCTTACCTCTTGTACCACATTGGCCATGAAATGTGGTCCTCTGTCTGAAAATATTCCAAATGGAACTTCAAACCTTGGAATAATTTCTTGCAGGAGCCATTTAACTGTTTCCTTAGTCTTATTGGTGCAACAGGTAAAGACTTCTGGCCATCCGGAAAAGGTGTCAATCCCAATCAACATATATTTATATCCATTGCATTTAGGTAATTCTGTAAAATCAATTTGACAATAATCTCCTCGTCCCATTACAGTGTTTTTTTTTGTGCCCATCTGTACCCTTTTTGTACTATTGGATTGTTCTTTAAAAAAAATTTCACATTTCACAATTACTGATTTGGCCATTTCCAACATTTGTTTTGATATTACACTTCTTTTCAGAAGCTGAGTCATAGCTTCTGCACCCCAGTGACACCCCCTATGCTTTTTTTTCATAATCTCTCTCATGATTAAGGGAGGCAATACTACCTGACCTGTACTTGTCGTCTACCATCTTCTGAATTTTTCTCTGCATTTAGTAACTTAGCCAATTTCTCATCCTCCCCTAAATATTTTGGTGGCTCCTTAGACAGCGCTACTGTTCTGATGGGGGTTGTTGCCATTGGTGAGACTGTGTGTTTTGCTATTTTACTATCTTTGAGTTCCCTGTCTGATGTGCTTTACAGTGCATGATTGCCACTTGAACTGGTTCCTGCACGGCCGCTAGCAGTTGCAAGATTTCCTTTTGATGCTTAATGTTTGTTCCCTAGGAGGACAGTAGTCCTCTTTCTTTCCACAGGTTGCCATGGACCTGGACTACTCCAAAAGCATATTTTGAATCAGTCCATATACTAACTCGTTTTCCTTTACTTAACTCCAAAGCACGTGTCAATGTAATCAGTTCTGTCTTCGGTGAAACGCATTTGCTTATATTACCGTGTTTTCGATTGTTACCGCATATCCCGCGTGGCGAATTCCATTAACGACGAAGGCATTGCCATCTGTGAACAGTTCCCATTCAGGATTTTCAAGAGGATCATCCTTCAAGTCCTCTCTGCTGGAATATGTATGTTCAGTGGTTGCAACACAGTCGTGTTCCAGTTGCTGCTCTTCCTGTGAAGTACTCAGAAACACTTCAGGATGTTGAAGGTTATTTATTTTAAAAACTACATCATCCTGCTCAGTGAGAATTACCTGGTATTTCATCATTCAGCTCAGGGATAACCAATGTCCCCCCTTTTTCTCCAAGACTGTTGTTACCATATGTGGGACATAGACTATAATAGTCCTTCCCAAGGTCAGCTTTCTTGCTTCTTGGATCAGTGTGACAGTGGCAGCTACTGCTCGCAGGCAAGAAGGCCATCCCTTGCTCACCAAGTCCATTTATTTGGAAAAATATCCCACTGGTCTCTTCCAGCTTCCTAGTTCCTATGTCAGAAGTCCTAGAGTTGTTCGTGAAGAAATAACTGAATGTCTTTGGTTAGATCTGGCAAGTCTAAGTCTGAGGCTGTCATCAGAGCTATTTTAAGCTTCAGGAAAGTTTCTTGCTGTTCTTTGCCCCGTATAAAAGGGGTAGATATTTAGGTTCAATATAATGGTTTGGCTATAAGACCATAATCCATGATCCAGAGCCTGCACCATCCCGTCATTCCCATAAATGCCCGCAACTCATGCACAGTGTGTGGTTCCATAATAGCACAAATCACTTCCTTTCAATTTGTCCCCAGCCTCTGTTCTCCTTTTGAAATTTCGAGGCCAAAATATATCAATTTTGGCTGCTATTTGAGCTTTTTCTTTTGATACCTTGTATACATTAAATCCCTAAAATGTTAAAAGTTCAATGGTTACCTGTGTGAAGGCTGACCTTCCCGTTGTGGCAATCAGGATGTCATCCACATATTGGAGAAGCAGATGCTCTGGTCTCGGTGTCACTGTCTTTTCATTAGTCCAAAGTTCCAGTTCTTTTGCTAGTTGTCTTCCAAAGATATTCGGGCTGTTCTTGAATCCTTGGGGTAGCCGTGTCCATGTTAACTGCACCTTGCGTCCTGTTTAGGGACTTTCCCACTCAAAAGCAAATAGTTTACGACTTTCCTTTTCCAAAGGGATACAAAACAAAGCATCTTTTAAATCAAGCACTGTAAACCACTGATAATTTTCTCTCAGAGCTGTGAGTAAGGTACATGGATTTTCTACAACTGTATGTATATCCTTCAAATGTGATTTGTGGATCTCAAATCTGAACTAACCTATACTCTCCATTCAGTTTCTATACTGGTAAAAGAGGTATATTATGCTCTGACTCACATTCTTCTAGAATTTGATATTTCAAAAATTTGTAAATTAGTACTTTAAATCCTTATTTTGCCACAGGTTTTATTGGGTATTGTCTCATCCTGACCGATTTTACTTTTTCTTTTCTTTCAGTCTTTACTGGTAGTGTTAATTTTAATTTCCTGGAATTTCAATTTCCCACACTATTGGGATCACTGCATTCTCCACTTCTGGAGGTAATTCTAGCATCTTTGTTTTTTCTTTTATCATCAATATTTGTCCTGTCTTTGATTCAGGTATTTTTACTAACAAGTCTCTGTTTTCAAGGACAATTTGTGCATTTAACTTAGATAACAAGTCCCTCCTCATTTGGGGTATGGGACACTCTGGAAAATACAAAAATTCATGTGTTATAACTTATAAATTATAAATTTAAGGGTTGCAAAAATTGTCGATTTTCCTTTTTCCCTTGGCTCCCACAATATCTGCAGTATTAATTCCAAGTTTTCCTTTTTGGCTTTTTAGTACAGAAAAGGTTAAACCTGTATCCACCAAAAATGTAACCTCTTTTTCTCCCAGCTTAATTGTAACCAGAGGCTCAGCTGGGTTCACCTCCGGTCCTCGTCAATCCATATATTCTCTCAAGACCATCAATTTAGCATGTTGACCAGCTAATTTAGGGCATTCATTTTTCCAATGTCCTTCTTCCCCGCAAAAAGCACATTGATTAATTGCAAGGGGGGTTGTGAGAATTTGTGCTCTTTCCCTTCCTCTCATCCCTCCTCTCATAGAGCTTTGTCCCCGTCCTTGATTTGAAAATCCAGGGGTCCTATTCACTACTGCAAGTAATTGTCTTTGTTTCCTTATCTCATTTTCTTTATCTCCGTTATCATAAACTTTCCAAGCTACTTCCACTAATTTGTCCAAATTTCGTATATCTGTTCTTTCCAACTTTTGGAGTTTCTTTCTAATGTCCTCCTGTGATTGTCCCAGAAATATTAAGACTAGTTGTGCCTTAGTTTCTTCGGCTTCAGGTTTCAAGTTGGTATATTTATGAACTGCTTCCTTCAGTCTTTCTAAGAATGCTGTTGGGGATTCTTTCTTCTCCTGTCTCACATCATATAATTTAGACCAATTTATAGTTTTGGGCATGGCATTTTGGACCCCATATATAATCCACCGTTGGTACCTTTTCAGTCTCTGCATATGATCGTCCCTATTCGGATCCCATTGTGGGTCCCCTGTAGGGCAATTCTGATCTATGGTACACCCTACTGTCCGAGTACGGACATCTTCTTCTGCCTGCATTCGAGTGGTTCTCAAAACCATTTGTATTTCACTAGAGTCCATAAGAGTATCTAAAATTTCCTGTATATCCTCCCAATCAGGATTTTGAGTTTTCATTATCATTCCCATTATTCTCCCCACTTTACCAGGATCCTCTCTATAAGGACCAGTTGATTCTTTCCATATTATTAGATCTGAGGGAGAGAAGGGCACTTTTACATACACTGGTCCATGTCGCCCAACTCCCTGTCTCAAGGGTGCTATCAACGGTCTCCCCTCCCGTGTTTTTAGAGGAGTTATCAAATGAGTACGCTGTCTCGTTCTCCTGGATATAGGTGGAGTCGAGTCCCAGTCTGATTCCTCCTCCTCTCTCGATCTACTACTATTTGGGCGGGGACCTAAATCATCAGGTCCTAGTGCCGGTCGTCTGGCTGGGCTATCAACCTCAGAATCAGATGATGATGGAAGAGGGGGATATAATGGAATAGGAGCTATGGAGGCAGATGGAGCTATGTCCAATTCCGGCTCCGTATTATCACGCTCCTTTTCCTTTTCTTTTATAGTCAAATGTTTATAGCAAGTTTTAGTAAGAGTACAGGCAGAACAATTAACTTTAGCCTTCATCTTTTTTATGGTTAATGGCATTTGGGTACATGTCTGCTTATCTAATTTACATTTCTTTTGCCAATCCGTTTTTTCTCAAAGGTAAAAGAAAAGATGTACATATTGGACCTCATTCCATTTTCTTCCCCTCTTATAGAATAAAATTAATTGCATAATTGTATTATAATTCAAAGTCCCATTTAAGGGCCACTTTTCCCCACTATCTAAATCATAAAACAACCATGCATGATTAAAGTACCCTATAAGTTGGTCTTTGCGAAAATCACCCTTAAATTCCTTCCAGTGTGCTAACAAACAACCAAGGGGTGAAGTCTCAGGTACTTTGTTTTCCATTTCAAAATCCTTTTAGTAACAAATACTTTCTCAACAGTCGTTTTGTTGTTTCGCTTCGCTTCTCTCCGGCTGCACCCCTCGAAGTATCAAAAACCCACGGATCAAAGCTCCGCAATCCCTTCGTGCGCAATTGCACAGTCACACACACACAGAAAGCTCACAACACAATATACAATAATATACATATATGTACACAAAGCCATATACAAACCATTGTACAAATCAATGTACAAACTAAAATCAATGTGTACCTTTACCATATACTTATGTGGACTGACCTATACCAATTACTAATTGCCAATTACAAATATCAGCCCTACGATCACTTCTTCTGACTTACAGGCTGCAATACCAATGCCAACCCTGTGATCACTTTCGCTTTCGCTTATGGGTGGTGCGTAAGACCAACACGAGGATCCTCTAGCCCAACCAAGTGGAACTTTCGCTCCGTCTTACTGGCAGGCTGCTTTGGGCTTTCCCTGGGCCCAAACAAGCAGGGTCTCCGACACCGTGACTTACAGGCTAGTTCACTAGGTTAAACCCCCAACCAATTAGAAGTGCCTTACCACTCTAGGGAACGTTGCGAGGAGCTGTAAGGGTCGCAGGTGATGGTCCTCCACGAGAATCCCTCGGTGCGCGCTGGAGTTCGATCAGCATCCGATCCCGTCCAGTCTCACTCACAAGGTCCACACTGGGTTGCCAAAACTTTTGATGTATCCGCAATCACGAAAAACATATCTACACAGGAATGCAGATAAGCCAGACACTTCTTTATTATGCAGCGCTGGGAAAACACGGGGGATAGCTCCTCCATATGTGCTTCCTTGTTAGTTACCATTTTCAGGGGTTTTATACAGCTCAAACAAAAGAATTACATTTTCCAACAGGAGCATGCATAAAATCTCCATCTATCAATTTAGCCCTTCACCTTTATTGGTTGCCAACAAGCACAAAATTTCCAAAATCACAGTGATTGGTCAAAAAAAGATATCAGTCCCTTTTTTTTAGTAACAACTAAGGTAACAGCCAAGGTAACCTAACGAATACATATACCAGGGTCTTGTGGTTAAGGTAACAGCAAAGGTAACGTAGCAAATATATTTACCAGGTTCTTCTGGCTAAGGTTACAGCTAAGGTAACCTAACAAATACATTTACCAGAGTCTGCTAGCTAAGGAAACAGGTCCCTATCAGGTGTGGTATGTAACTCTTGCAGTTTGATCTTTATGTGATTCAAATGAAAACTTACTTAAGCAATAGGTGTTTGAATCATTTGCAAGTGCTTAGCATTACAAAGTTATTAACAAGTTCTTAGCAATTGTTTGATTACTTATTGTGATGATAAGTTCTTAACTAAAAAAATTGTGTATCTGAAACAGCACTTTGCCACTGTGGTAGTTTGACCCTGGCTGGATGCCAGGTGCCCACCACACCGCTCTATCCCCCATCTGCCCAGCAAATCAGGGAAGGGGAGAAAACAAGATGTGAGTCTTGTGGGTTGAGGTAAAAGCAGTTTAATAAAGAAACAGCAAAGCCTCGCGCATGGGAAGCCAAGTAAAAGCCAAGTAAAAACTGTTACTGTCTACTTCCCATCTGCAGCGATGTCTGGCCACCTCCCGAGAAGCAGGGCTTCAGTACACTTAGGGCTTACTTTTGGAAGGCCAGAAATGAATCTTGCCTCCCCTCCCTACTCCTCTCCCCCAGTTTATATTACTGAGATGACGTCATATGGTATGGAATATCTCCTTGGTCAGCCTGGGTAAGCTGTTCTGACTGTGGTCCCTCCCAAGATTGTGCTCACCCAGAGCTATTGGTGAAGGTAGGGGAAGGAATGCTGGAGGGACAGCCCTGATGCTGTGCGAGCAGTAGTCATAATATTGATATCAATAGTAAGCATAGCACTGCAAGAGCTGCTGTGGAAAATCACTACCATCCCAGACCCACTACAGTCTCCACCCCTTATTCCATACCATTTATGTCATGCTCAGAAAAATCGTCTTAACAACCTATATACGTTCTTATTTACTCTGATTAACGAGTACTCCCACTCTTCAACAAACAAACAACATTCTTGTATTCCCTCTTGCACCAAACAAAAAAAATACCCCATTCTTCTATCTTTCATCCTCTGTAGATGTTCACTGGAGATGGCCATAACTTATGTCCCATCCACCAAGATGGATATCCAGGCCAGGGGAAACAGTGTGTTCAGTGTTGGGCAAGAGCACCGGCTCGGTTTGTCCACTTGTCCGGTTTTCTTGCGAAGTTCATACCTCATCCTCTACAACAGATA
Organism: Colius striatus; assembly: GCF_028858725.1. Classification (NCBI taxonomy): domain Eukaryota; kingdom Metazoa; phylum Chordata; class Aves; order Coliiformes; family Coliidae; genus Colius; species Colius striatus. The sequence continues at coordinate 3,027,500 of NC_084789.1, forward strand.
ACTCACATCACAGGTTATTTTTCCCCCAAGATTAAGTCTCTTTGAGGCATACATCGAGTTTCCCCATCCTTTCTCATCACCCACCAAGTACACCCAGGCCCTTGAGCAAAGACAATCCCACAAATGGGTTTGCCCATTCTCATGGGAGGTGCAACCCATACTGCCTTCCCCAGCCATTTCCCTGGGTGCACTACAGGGACCTTACGTCCTCGCACAGTATGTAGTAGTTTTTTTTAGGCAGGACCAGGAACTCTGCTTTTAACCAACCAAGTGTCTTCTGCTAAATTTTTATCCCACTGCGTCCATGCCCCATTGCCCAGTGCTCTCAACATGGTCTTTAGTAATCCGTTATATCTTTCAATCTTTCCAGAGGCTTGTGGGTGATAGGGGATGTGGCATATCCACTCAATGCCGTGTTTCTTTTCCCAGGAGTTTATGAGATTATTTCGAAAATGAGTCCCATTGTCTGATTCAATTCTTTCTGGAGTACCATGTCACCACAAAACTTGTCTTTCAAGACCTAGGACAGTATTTTGGGCAGTGGCATGATTTACAGGGTACGTTTCCAAAAAAACCGTAGCTTCTTCCACCATGGTGAGTATATATCGCTTGCCTTGATGTGTTCGTCGTAGCAGTCCAACATAGTCAATTTGCCAGGCCTCACCATATTGAAAACCCAGCCATCGGCCTCTGTTCCAGGGACACTTGATTCGTGTGACTCGCTTGATTGCAGCACATGTTTCAAATTTGTGGTGACCTGTGTAATGGCTTCCATGGTCAAGTTCACCCATCGATCACGAGCCCATCTATATGTTGCATCTCTTCCCAGATGTCCTGATGTTTCATGGGCCCATCGAGCTATAAATAGCTGACATTTACACTCCCAGTCTAGGTCTACCTAAGCTACTTCAATTTTCGCAGTTTTGTCTACCTGTTGGTTGTCCCATTGTTCTTCATTGGCATGGCTTTTGGGCGCGTGAGCATCTCCATGACGTACATTCAGAGTCATGTTTTCCAAACGAGCGGCAATGTCTTGCCATAATGCAGCAGCCCAGATGGGTTTACCCTTGCGCTGCCAGTTGATCTTCTTCCATTGCTGTAGCCATTCTTATAGGGCATTAGCCAACATCCAGGAGTCAGGATAAAGATCGAGTACTGGCCACTTCTCTCATTCTGCAATCTTTAGAGCTAGACTCGACTCACCTTCTCCTTCAGTGACCTCAGCAACTCGTCGTGTGGGACTCCACACAGCAGCTTTCTACTTACAATGATTTCCTACCACGCGGCAGGATCCATCAGTAAACAAAGCATAATGCCTCTCATTTCCTGATAGTTCATTATATGGTGGTGCCTCTTGGGTACAAGCTACTTCCTCAGGCAATGCTCCAAAATACCTGCTTTCTGGTCACTTCATGATCTCTTCAGGATTCCTGGGTGATTAGATTTCCCCAGCCGAGGTCATTGCCATCCACTTACTCCATGTAGCGCTGGTTGCATGATGGATAGAAGGGGTTTTCCCTTTGAACATCCAGTGTAGCACAGGCAGACGTGGTGCCAAGAGGAGGTAAGCTTCTGTGCCAATGACTTCTGAAGCAGCTCCAAGTCCCTCATAGGCTGCTAGTATTTCTTTTTCAATTGGGGTGTAGTGGGCTTCTGATCCTTGATATCCTCGGCTCCAAAATCCTAACAGTCGATCTCGGGTTTCTCCAGATGTTTTCTGCTAGAGGCTCCAGGTGAGACCATGGTCTCCATCAGCACTGTAGAGGATATTCTGCACATCTGATCCTGTACGGATGGGCTCAAGGGCAACTGCACGAGCTATTTCCTGTTTAATTTGTTGAAAAGCTTGTTGTTGCTCAAGGCCTCACTCAAAAAAGTTCTTCTTTCTTGTTACTCTAAAAATAGGGCTCACAAGCTGACTGTAACCTCGGATATGCATCCTCCAGAATCCCACAAAGCCCAGGAAAACTTGTGTTTCTTTCTTATTAGTAAGTTGAGACATAGTTGCTATTTTATTCACAACATCCATAGGCACATGTCGACGCCATCTTTCCATTTTATGCCCAAAAACTGGATCTCTTGTGCAGGTCCCTTGACTTTGTTTCTTTTTACAGCAAAACCAGCTTTGTGGCCTGCACTCTGCTGCCAATGGAATTGAGAAAAATGCATTAGCGATGTCAGTCATAGCATACCACTTGTCTGCTTTTGACTCCAGTTCATACTGGAGCTCTAACATGTCTGGTACAGCAGCACTCAGTGGTGGTGTCACTTCGTTCAGGCCACGATAGTCTACTGTTAACCTCCACCCTCCATCAGATTTTTTCACAGGCCATATGGGACTGTTAAATGGGGAATGAGTTTTGCTAATTACTCCTTGAGCCTCCAGTTGATGAATCAACTCACGGATGGGAGCAAGGGAATCTCGGTTTGTGCGATATTGCCTCCGGTGTACCGTCCTGGTAGCAATTGGTACCTGTTGCTCTTGAACTTGCAGCAATCCCACAACAAAAGGGTCTTCTGAGAGGCCAGGTAAACTGGAGAGTTGGTTGATTTTCTCTTTATCTGCAGTGGCTATACCAAAAGCCCTTGGGATCTTTGTAGTACTCTCTGCTCAGGTAATCTATGCCGTGAATACAAAGGGCCTCTAGACCAGTCAAAATGGGGTGCTTTTCCCAAATTTTTCCTCTTAAGCTCTCTTATTTGTCCCTTGTTAAGCTCACTTCAGCCTCTAATACAGATAACTCTTCACATCCCCCTGTCACTCCAGAGATCCAGACAGAATCTGTGCCTCTATACCTTGATGGCATCAATGTACACTGTGACCCTGTGTCTACTAAAGCTTTATACTTTTGTGGGTTTGATGTGTCAGTCCATCAAACCCACACAGTCCAGTAGATTTGGTCATCTCTTTCCTCCTCCTGGCTGGAGGCAGGGAACCTCTATTTCTGTTTTTCATCAGAGTATTTACTATCTCATCCTTGCAATTTTAGACCTGAAGTCTCCTCGTTGGCATCGAAGGAAGTGGTTGCAGTTCTTCTATGTCTTGGAGACTGCTGATTGTCTTCTTTTGTTCTGGCAGCTACTATGCTGACAGCCCTCTTGGGTGGTCCTTTTCTAACAGGTGTCTTCCTCCTTTAGTTTAAATACACGCGCTTCCAGTTTAAAAGTGAGTTCACCATCCCATTTCCTCATATCCTCTCCTTGGCCATGCAAAAAGAGAATGAGTTCATTTCGTGGTGTACTCCTTCGTCTAGGGCTTCATTTTCCCCTGGTTGAGGCAGTGGATGACTGAATTCTTGGGGCAGTTCTGACAGTCAGGCCATAATCCCACACTGGTTAGTAGTTTCAGAGACTCTCTTCATAGTTTTGTAACCAAGAAAGTATTTTCTTTATTGTTGATATATCCATTTCTGGGTGATACACCATTGCCAAGATATTAGAATACGTAGCTGGTGCACTCTGAATCACTTTTCTCAACATGGCCCGTGTACACTGGACATCATCTGGATCTGTGGAGGCCTCAGCATTATCTAGATCACCATAGATGACTTCCAACACAGCTAATTACCTTAGGTATTTGATGCCTTCATCTGCTCTAGTCCACTTTCCTTGAGCATTTACAAGATCTTCCTTGAATGGGTATCTTGCACTTACACTTGAGAGGAGGGATTTCCAGAGACTGCAAATTTAGGTGTTCTTTCCAATGCCTCTATCAATTCCCCAGTCCCTAGCAAGAGATCCCAGCTGTTGGGCTTCTCTACCGTCCAATTGCTGACTGTCAGCCCCGTTATCCCAACATCAGAGCAGCCAGGCACCAATCAGTTCACTTGTCTGGGGACTGTAATTGTTGTAGATACACAATTATTTTAGTACGATTTAACCACCTAGTAATATTTCAGTCAATTAACTAAGCACTTGCAAATAACTCAAACACCTATTGATTAAGTATTCATTTGAATCATATAAGGATCAAACTGCAAGAGTTACATACCACACCTGATAGGGACCTGTTACATTTGCTAGCAGACCCTGCTAAATGTATTTGTTAGGTTACCTTAGCTGTTACCTTAGTTGTTACTAAAACAAAGGGATTGATATCTTTTTTTGACTGATCACTGTGATTTTGGAAATTGTGTTTTTGTTGGCAACCAGTCAAGGTGAAGGGCTAAATTGATAGATGGACATTTGATGCATGCTTGTGTTGGCAAATGTGATTGTTTTGTTTGAGCCCTATAAAAACCCTGAAAATGCTAACTAAAACCAAAGTACATATATCCCCTGTGTTTTCCAGCCGCTGCATAATAATGAAGTGCCCGCTTATCCGAATTCCTGTGTAGATAAGTTTTTTGCTATTTAGGATTCCTCAACGAAATCTTTTCACATATCTAAGTTCTGATGAGGCGTGGGTTGCGATAAAAGCAGTTTAATTAAGTAACAGCAAAGCCATACGTGCCTGAAGCAAAGCAAAAGAACATAAAGGTAATACTCTCTACTTTCCACCTTCAGCGATGTCCGGCCACCTCCCGAGAAGAAGGGCTTCAGTACACTTAGGGGTTGAGCATATACATGGCGCACCTTCACAACTAGTTTCTCCATTTGAGCAGCAGTGTCCTGCCATAGTGGAACAGCACAGACAAATTTACCCTGTCGTTGCCAGTTGTTCTGTCTCCATTGCTGTAGCCATCCCCACAGAGCGTTTGCCACCATCCACGAATCAGTGGAGAGGTAGATCCTTGGCCTTTTTTCCCGTTCAGCAATGTCTAAAGCCAACTGTATGGCTTTTACCTCTGCAAACTGACTGGATTCACCCTCTCCTTCTGCAGCTTCTGAAATTTTGTGTAAGGGACTCCATTTAGCTGCCTTCCATCTCTGATGCCTTCCCACAAGGCAGCAGGACCCATTGGTAAACAGGGCATACCGCTTCTCATCTTCTGACAGTTCATCATTCGATGGGGTCTCGTCACCACGTGTCACCTTCTCTGGTGATATTTCACCATCTTCGCACTCTGGCCAGTTGGTGATCACCTCCAGAATCCCAGGGCAGCTAGGCTTCCCTATGCGAGCTCGCTGTGTGATCCGCGCGATCCACTCACTCTATGTAGCATCAGTTGCATGATGCGTAGAGAATGCCTTCCCCTTGAACATCCAGCCCAGCACTGGCAGTGGAGGTGCTAGGAAGAGTTGTGTTTCTGTGCCAATCACTTCTGACGCAGCTTGAACTCCTTCATATGCTGCCAGTATCTCCTTCTCGGTTGGAGTGTATTGGGCCTCGGGTCCTCTGTATCCCCGACTCCAGAACCCGACTGGTCGGCCTCGACCCTCCCCAGGTGCTCTCTGCCAAAGACTCCAAGTAGGGCCATTCTCCCCAGCTGCAGTGTAGAGCACATTTTTAACATCTGGTCCTGTCCGGACTGGCCCAAGCACCATTGCATGAACAATCTCCTGTGTAATTTGTTCAAAATTTGTTGCTGCTCAGAACGCCATTCAAAATCATCCTTCTTCCGTGTCACATGGTAGAGGGGGCTAACAATCATACTGCAATTTTGAATATGCATTCTCCTAAAACCCACAACACCTAAGAAAGCTTGTGTTTCCTTTTTGTTAGTTGGTGGAGACATGGCTATAATCTTCTTTATCACCTCTATTGGAATATGATGACGTCCATCCTGCCATTTTACTCCTAAAAACTGCATCTCCTGTGCAGGACCTTTGACTTTCCTGCCTTTAATGGCAAAGCCAGTCTTTAGAAGAATTTTAATTATTTTCTTTCCTTTATCAAAGACTTCCACTGCTGAGTCACCCCACACCACAATATCACGATAATCTACTGTCAGTCTCCACTCTCCAGTGGACTTTTGTATCGGCCATATAGGGCTGTTAAAGGGTGACTGAGTTTTGCTGATCACCCCTTTGCTCTCCAAGTAGCGAGTCAGCTTATGAATGGGAATCACAGAGTCTCTGTTGGTGCAGTATTGCAGACGGTGCACTGTTGTGGTTGCAATTGGTACCTGTTGCTCCTCAACCTTCAGCAAGCCCACAACAGAAGGGTCCTCTGAAAGGCCGGGCATGCTGGATAATTGTTCAATCCCTTCTGCCTCCACTGCAGCCACACCAAAGGTCCACCTGTATCCTCTTGGGTCCTTAAAATACCCTCTCTTAAGGTAATCTATGCCTAAGATACATGGAGCTTCGTGGCCTGTCGCAATGGGATGCTTGTCCCAATTTGTGCCAGTCAGACTCACTTCAGCTTCTAATACAGATAGCTGTTGAGATCCCCCTGTCAATCCAGAAATACAAATGGATTCTGTCCCTTTAAAATTTGATGGCATCACAGTACATTGTGCACCGGTGTCTACTAAAGCCTTGTATTCTTGTGGATCTGATGTGCCAGGCCAACGAATCCACACAGTCCAATAAACTCGATTATCCCTTTCCTCCACCTGGCTGGAGGCAGGGCCCCCCTAATACTAGTCATCGCAGTCATCATTTCCTGTTTCCCAGGAAACACCAGAGATCTCCTCGAGGGAATCAAAATCGAAATCAACCCTTCTGTCTTTTCTAGGGGGTTGCTCACTGGAAACTGAAGCAGCATTCACCCAAGGAGAGTTACTTCTTTTAACCCTTCCTTTCCGCAACTACTGTACCTTTGCTTTTGGAGTGGGTGATCTTGGAGTAGATGGGGTAGGTGGCCTATCCCACTTGCTCGTATTGTCTCCTTGGTCTTGTGGATGGGACCGTGAAACATCCTGGGGTGTATACTCCTTACGTTCCTGCTCTTGAGCACGGGGATGCTTATTCTTAACAGCTGGAATACTGGCAGGTGGAGAGCGACACACAAATTGGTCAATCTTCCATGACATTTTTTCTACAGCTGAAACAACAGCCTGTAGGGGACAAGACACATTTTCTTCATATTGCCGAAGTTGAGCAGGTAGTTGTTCCACCGTTTGCCTCTCATCTTCTTTCCAGGAGACAACTGACAACGAACTGGCATAGTTTGGTGGTTCACTTCACACCCAAAAGAAGTCGTCTCCAGAGGCTGAGGGTTTTTGACTGTCTTCTCATAGCCTTATCAATGCCCCCGTCTCTGGACAAGGACCCCAATTGCCTGGCTTCCTTGCCCTCTAAGTCCAAACTGTGGGCTCCATTTTCCCAGCATTGGAGCATCCAGTTGATAATGTGCTCACCTTGGAGACGCCTGTAATCTTTCCGCATGTCTCTAAGTTAACTCAGGGACAAGGACAGGCTGATTATCTCTTCCTCCAACTCTTCTTCCCTCTGTTTATCCCTTGTTCATATTCATCCTTACTGCTGCGAGTTGGTTTTTTTGTGTATTTCTTTTTCTGTACAGGAGCAACTGATTACTGGCACAAATTGATACTCTGTTTCAATAGCAATTGTATCAGTTGCCTCAGTTTGAGTGCCCTCAGTTTTAACAGTAACAGACTGGGTTTGAGCATCCAAAGTTGTAGCAGCAGTCTGCGTTTGAGTGGACACAGCAACAATATCCACCGCCTGTGTGAGCTATCTCTAATCCAGCACAATTTACCTGCTAAACTCCCATTAAAAAATACAGGTTGCCCGTAGAATTTACGTCACTGCCTCTGGGAGCTAAAAGAAAGCTGGAATTTAGACCACACCTATAGGGGTACATAAATCTTCATGTAGTCTATCATCCAGCACTTTGCAATCTTTGCCCCTGCTATCCTGTGGGAGCTATCTTTTTCCCACGCACTTGGCCTACTCAGCTGCTATTGAAAAAATGCCGGATGTCGGTTAAAGTTGCGCCACTTCCTCTGGGAGCTACAAGAAAGCAGGTACGCAGACCCCATCTACAGTATAATGTAGGTCCCCGTTTAGCCTATCAGCCAGTTCTGTGTCACCTTGCAGCTGCTTTCCTATGGGAGCTATCTCCAGTCCCACGCACTTACCTGCTCAGCTCCCATTGAAAAGAGGCTGCCAGTGGAAGTTACGCCACTGTGTGCAGACCCCACATACCTTTGTACGCAGGTCCCCGTGTAGCCTATGAACTACAACTGTTCCACCTTTGCAGATGCTTTCCTGTGGGAACTATCTCCAATCCGGCGCACTTGGCCTGCTCCGCTCCCACTGAAAATAAAGGCTGTTGATGGAAGTTATGCCTCTGTGTCTGGGAGCTACAACAAAGCAGGTACGCAGAACCTACAGACAGTTGTACTTTGGCCCGCGTATAATCTATCAGCAAGCAATGTGCCACCTTTAAATTTACTTTTATATGGGAGCTATCTCCAACCTCGAGCACTCTGCCTGCTCAGCTCCCATTGAAAGTAAAGGCTGCTGGTAGAAGTTACACCTCTGCATCCTCGAGCTACAAGAAAGCAGGTACACAGACCCCACCTACAGTGGTACCATCTGGGTCGCCAAAACTGTTGAGGGATTCACAATCCAGAAAAACTTATCTACACAGGAATGCAGATAAGCAGGCACTTCTTTATTATGCAGTGCTGGGAAAACTGGGGGGATAGCTCCTCCATAAGTGCTCCCTTGTTAGTTACCATTTTCAGGGTTTTTATAGGGCTCAAACAAAAGAATCACGTTTGTCAACACAAGCATGCATAAAATGTCCATCTATCAATTTAGCCCTTCACCTTGATTGGTTCTAAAAAACAAAATTTCCAAAACCACAGTGATTTATCAAAAAAAGATATCATGTGTTTGAGTTATTTGCAAATGCTTATCTAATTGATTGAACTATTACTAAGTGATTAACAAGTGCTTAACATGTAATTGACTACTTATTGTTGTTAACTAAAATAATTGTGTATCTGCAACATTTCCCCCCTTTTGAAAGTACTGATAATCACATTCCAATACTTTCACTCTTGTATTTCTGTTGTCTCCATAACAAAACCATGACTGTCATATGGCGGTGCATCACCTTTGAACTGAACATTGTCTCTTGACAATGCTTTCAAGATTTTATTGCTTCATCACGTTCTTTGTATTATTTCGCTTTTGATGCAAAGATATGCCAAAGAGATTACCAGAAACATTATAATCAGTAGCAGATGTATTTCAATCAGTGACTTTATCCAGGATTTTAGGTCCAGACCGTTTCTCAAAAACTTTATCTATCCAGGGTGTGTTCATGTCTTACCTAATTTCCTGGTATTGGCATTACCTGTTCCGAGACTATTTCTTTTGAGACTGGAGTGTGGGCCTGAACATTCAATACAAACTGATTTGACGATCCAATTTCAATCCATGTTTCCATCACCATAGACTGAAAAACCAACAAAAAAGAAAGCTTTGTCATGTGTCAGAGTTAACTTCAATATGTCAAGATTTCCTACAACTGTCTGATTTGGCAATCTTGATTGCAGTGAAGGTGGTCAGAATCACCTGGTATGGTCCCTTCAACCTTCCTTGCAGAGGTACTTCGTTCCAGGTCTTTATGTAGACGTAATCTCCAGGCAGGATGTTGTATACTGGATTTTTCCAAAGTCAGAGATCGATTCTACACTACTGCATTTCGGAGTCTGTTTAGAGTTTTTACAAGAGGAAGAAAATAGTTATACACGTCTTGTTTTCCCAAAACATGCATGTTCGAATTTTGTTCAGGAATCTCATAGGGTTTTCCATACATTATCTCATAAGGACTTACTGACATTCAACTTTGAGGTTTCACTCTTATTTTGTAGCAATGCGAGTGGAAGTGCCTGGGGTCATTTTAATTTACCCTCCTGACAAATTTTTCTAATTTGTCTTTTTAGGGTCTGATCCATTCTTTCCACTTTTCCACTTGATTGCTGTCTCCAAGGGACGTGTAAATCCCAGGAAATTCCTAGGACTTTGCTTACCTCTTGTACCATATTGGCCACAAAATGTGGTCCTCTCTCTGAAGATATTCCAAATGGAACTCCAAATCTTGGAATAATTTCTTGCAGGAGCCATTTAAGTGTTTCCTTAGTCTGATTGGTGCAACAGGGAAAAATTTTCTGGCCATCCTGGAAAGGTGTCAATCCCAACCAACACATATTTATATCCATTGCATTTAGGTAATTCTGTAAAATCAATTTGACAATAATCTCCTCGTCCCATTCTTTTTTTTTTGTTTTTTTTTTTTTTTGTGCCCATCTGTACCCTTTTTTTTTTTCTTCTACTGGATTATTCTTTAAAAAAAAATTTACATTTCGACATTACTGATTTGGCCATTTCCAACATTTATATTGATATTACACTTCTTTTCAGAAGCTGAGTCATAGCTTCTGCATCCCAGTGACACTCCCTATGCTTTGTTTGCAAAATCTCTCTCATGATTAAGGGAGGCAATACTACCTGACCTTTACTTGTCGTCCACCACCTTCTGAATTTTTCTCTGCGTTTGGTAACTTAGCCAATTTCTCATCCTCCCCTGAATATTTTGGTGGCTCCTTAGGAAGCGCTACTGTTCTCGTGGGGATGGTTGCCATTGGTGAGACTGTGTGTTGTTCTATTTTCCTAGCAGTCTGATCTGCTAATCTTTTTCCATGAATTATCTTTTAGTTCTCTGTCTGATGTGCTTTACAGTGTATGATTGCCACTTGAACTGGTTCCTGCACTGCCACTATCAGTAGTAAGATTTCCTTTTGATGCTTAATCCCTTTGAGGACAGTAGTTCTCTTTCTTTCCACAGGGTGCCATAGACCTGGACTACTCCAAAAGCATATTTTGAATTAGTCCAAATATTATCTCATTTTCCTTTACTTAATTCCAAAGCACGTGTCAATGCAATCAGTTCTGCCTTCTCTGCAATGCATTTGCTTCTATTACCGTGTTTTCGGTTGTTACCGCATATTCCGCGTGGCGAGTTCCCTTCACAACGAAGCTGCTGCCCTCTGTGAACAGTTCCCATTCAGGGTTTTCAAGAAGATCATCCTTCAGGTCCTCTCTGCTGGAATATGTATGTTCAATGGTTGCAACACAGTCGTGTTCCAGTTGTTGCTCTTCCTCTGAAGTACTCAGAAACACTGCAGGATTTAGAAGGTTATTTCAGTGATAATTACCTGGTATTTCATCATTCGTGGATAACCAATGTCCCCCCTTTTGCTCTAAGACTGCGGTTACCATATGTGGGACATAGACTGTAATATTCCTTCCCATCGTCAGCTTTCTTGCTTCTTGGATCAGTGTGACAGTTGCAGCTACTGCTCGCAGGCAAGAAGACCATCCCTTGCTCACCAGGTCCCGTTGTTTGGAAAAATATCCTACCAGTCTCTTCCAGCTTCCTAGTTTCTGCGTCAGAACTCCTAGAGACAAATCTTGTTGTTCATGAACAAATAACTGAAAGTCTTTAGTTAAATCTGGCAAGCCTAAGGCTGAGGCTGTCATCAGAGCTATTTTAACCTTTCAGAAAGCTTCTATCTGTTTTTTGCCCCATGTAAAAGGGGTAGATTTTTGGCTTCAAATAATGGTTTGGCTATAAGACCTTAATCCATGATGCAGAGCCTGCACCATCCCGTCATTCCCAAAAATGCCTGCAACTCATGCACAGTGAGTGATTCAAAAATAGCACAAATCGCTTCCTTTCCATTTGTCCCCAGCCTCTGTTCTCCTTTTGAAATTTCGAGGCCAAAATATGTCACTGTTTCACTGCTATTTGAGCTTTTTCTCTTGATACCTTCTACCTGTTTAATCCCAAAAAGTTCAATGGTTACCTGTATGCAGGCTGATCTTCCCATTGTGGCAATTAGAATGTCATCCACATATTGGAGAAGCAAATGCTCTGGTCTTGGTGTCACTGTCTTTTCATTAGTCCAAAGTTTCAATTCTTTTGCGAGTTGTCTTCCAAAGATAGTTGAGCTGTTCTTGAATCCTTGAGGTAGCCGTGTACGTTAACTGTACCTTGCGTCCTGTTTGGTGGCTTTCCCACTCAAAAGCAAATAGTTTACAACTTTCCTTTTTTCAAATGGATATAAAAGAAAGCATCTTTTAAATCAAGCACTGTAAACCACTGATAATTTTCTCTCAGAGCTGTGAGTAAGGTATATGTATTTGCTACAACTAGATGTATATCTTTCACAATCTGATTTATGGGTCTTAAATCCTGAAGTAACCTATACTCTGACTTACATTCTTCTAGAATTTGATATTTCAGAAATTTGTCAATTAGCACTTTTAATCCTTGTTTTGCCTCAGGTTTTATTGGGTATTTTCTCACTCTGATCGATTTTGCTTTTTCTTTTATTTCAATTTTTACTGGTTGTGCTAATTTTGATTTTCCTGGAATCTTGTTTCCCTCACTATTGGCATCACTGCATTTTCCACTTCTGGAGGCAATTCTAGCATCTTTCTTTTTTCTTTTATCATCATTATTTGTCCTGTCTTTGATTCAGGTATTTTAGTAACAAGTCTCCGTTTTCAGAGATAATTTGTGCATTTTATTTAGACAACAAGTCCCTCCCCATCAGGGGTATGGGACATTCTGAAATACAGAAAAATTAATATGTTATAACTTCATTGCAAAATTATAAATTTTAGGGTTGCAAAAATGGTAGATTTTCCTCTTTCCCTGTGGCTCCCACAATATTTACAGTTTTAGTTCCTATTGCTCCTCTACATGTATTTAAAACTGAATACATTACTCTGATGTTTATATTGGTTTCTATTCTCTGACTTTTTTTTTTTTCTGTTTTTTTTTTTTTTTTTTCTCTTTCTCACTTTATCTAGGTGCTCCTTATAGGAGTCAGTTAAGTTTTTCTCAGAGAATTAAATCAGAAGGTGAGAAAGGCACTTTCATGTGTACTGGTTCACTCTGTCAACCCGTTGCCTTAATGGGGCAATTATATGCTGTTTTACTTCAGAATTTAAGCGGATCTTTAAGGTGGTTATTAAATGAGTACAACATTGAGTTCTCTTGGACACCAATGAGGAAGGTTCTGTGTCAGAGTCCTCATTTTTCCACTTTACTACTATGTGGACAGGGCTGGGAGCCCTCTTTTGAACCAGCACTCCTGGATGTATCCTTGTCAGGTTTCTGGGTCCCTGTTCAGGTTCATGTTGGGAAGCGGGTAAGTGAGAGAGGGTGTATATATAGGAACAGTTCTTCCCCCTTAGGGATCAAATGTTTAAGACACATTTTTGCTGCAGTACATGGGGAGCAACAGTTTTGAATCTTTTGTTTTTCTACTGTGAGTGACATTATGTGATTTGTTCATTTAAATTCTTTCTGCCATTCAGATTTTTCCTTTAAATAAAAGAACAAATCTAAATATGGGACTTTATCTCACTTTTCTCACTCTTATAAAACATTAATTGGAAGATAGTATTGTAACTTAGTATTCCATTCAGAGGCAACAATTCCTCAGCATCCAGAGCATACATTGGCCATGTATGATTACAGTATTCAATAAGCTGCTTTTTACACAAACCATTCTGTATTTCTCTCCAGTGAGCCAAAAGGCAGCCCAAAGGAGAGGTTTTTGGCACAGGGCCTATATTGTTAGAATTTCCTCCCCTAAACGGGTTTGACCACTTAGATGCCATAGCCAAAAATTATGGTGTCCTTCAAACACACAGACTTAAAGGCACAGTTCAATATTTGTACACAAGATTACAGTACTCTATAAGTTGATCTTTACGAAAATCACCCTTTAATTCCTTCCATTGTTCCAACAGACACCCAAGAGGTGAATTCTCAGGTACTTTGTTTAGCATTTCAAAATCCTTTTAGTCACAAATACTTTCTCAACAATCATTTCGTTCTTTCGCTTCGTTTCTGTTTCTCTCCGGCTGCACCCCTCACGGGATCACAGTACCGCGGATCAAAGCTCCGCACTCCCTTCGTGCTCAATTGCACATCTCAGTCACACACTCACAGACAGCTCACAACACACTATACAATAATATGCATATATATACACAAAACAATATACAAAGCAATATACAAACCAATGTACAAATCAATGTACAAACCAAAACCAATAGGTACCTTACAATATACTTCTGTTGGCCCACTTATACTAACTTCCAATTGCCAATTACCAATGTCAACCCTGTGATCACTTTGTTCGACTTGAAGACTGTAATACCAATTCCAACCCTTCGATCGCTTTCGTGTTTGCCTTAAGGGCAGCGCCTAGGCTCCCAATACCAATACGTGGATCCTCTAGCCCAACCAAGCGGAACTTTCGCTCCGTCTTACTGGCAGGCTGCTTTGGGCTTTCCTTGGGCCCCGCCAAGCAGGGTCTCCGACACCGCGACTTACAGGCTAGTTCACCAGGTTCTGCCCCCAACCAATTAGAAGTGCCTTACCATTCCAGGGAACTTTGAGAGGAGCTGTAAGGGTCACAGGCGATAGTCCTCCACAAGAATTCCTCGGTGCAGGCTGGAGTTCGATCAGCATCCGATCCCGTCCAGTCTCATTCGCAAGGTCCCAGCTGGGTCGCCAAAAATGTTGACGGATCCGCAATCGCAAAAAAACTTATCTACACAGGAATGCAGATAAGCAGGCACTTCTTTATTATGCAGCTCTGGGAAAACACAGGGGGATGACTCCACCATACATGCTTCGTTGTCAGTTACCATTTTAAGGGTTCTTATACACCTCAAACAAAGGAATCACATTTGCCAACACAAGCATGCATAAAATGTCCATCAATTTAGCCCTTGACCTTGGTTGGTTCCCAACAAACACAAAATTTCAAAAAACATAGTGATTTGTCCAAAAAAGATAACAGGTGTTTTAGTTTTTTGCAAATATTTAGCTAATTAATTGAACTATTACTAAGTGATTAACAAGTGCTTAACATGTACTTGACTACGTAGTTGTTAACTAAAATAATTGTGTATCTGCAAAAACCATATAGTCTATCAGCCAGCACTGTGCTACATTTGCAGCTCGTTTCCTGTGGTAGTTAATTCCAATCCCATGCACTTGGCCTACTCAACTCCCATTGCAAAACGGCTGTCAATGGAAGTAACGCCTCTGCGTCTCGGAGCTACAAGAAAGCAGGTACGCTTACCGCACCTGCAGTGGTACGTAGGTCCCCGTGTAGCCTATCAGCCTGAACTGTGTCACCTTTGCAATTGCTTTCCTTGAGCTATCTCTTTCCCATGCACTTGGACTGCTCAGCTCTAATTAAAAACAAAAGGCTACCGGTAGAAGTAACGCCATTGCTTCTGAGAGCTACCAGAAAGGAGATACGCAGACCGCACCTACAGTGATATGTAGGTCCCCGTGTAGCCTATCAGCCAGCACTGTGTCATCTTTGCCACTGCTTTCCTGTGGGAGCTATCTCCAATTTTGCGCAATTGCTCTGCTCAGCTCCTATTGAAAAAAAAAGGGTGTCGGTAGAAGTTACGCCACTTCCTCTGGGAGATACAAGAAAGCAGGTACGCAGTCCCCATCTACAGTGTAACGTATTTCCCCTGTAGCCTTTCAGAAAGCACTGTGAAACCTTTACAGCTGATTCCTGTGATAGCTATCTCCAATTCTGTGAACTTGGCCTGCTCATTGAAAAAATACAGGCTGCTGGTAGAAGTTACGCCAAAGTGTCTTGGAGCTGAAAAAAAGCACGTACCCAGACCACGCCTACAGTGGTACGTAGGCCCCCATGTAGCCTATCAGGCAGCACTGGTCAACCTTTAGAGTTGATTCCTTTGACAGCTATCTCCAATCTCGTGCACTTGGCCTGCTCATCTCCCAATGAAAGAATACAGGATGCCGGTTGAAGTTAGGTCACTGCGTCTGGGAGCTACAAAAAAGCAGGTACACAGACCCCACCTAAAGTGGTATGTAGGTCCCCGTGTAGCCTATCAGCCAGCACTGTTTCAGCTTTGCAGCTTCTTTCCTGAGGGAGGTATCTCCAATCCCACGCACTTGACCTGCTCAGTTCCCATTGAAAAAATACAGCCTGTCGGTGGATCTTACGCCACTGCCTCTGGGAGCTAAAAGAAAAAAGGTACGAAGACCCCATCTACAGCGGTACGTTGGTCCCCGTGTAGCCTAACAGCCAGCACTGTGTCACCTTTGCAGCTTCTTTCCTGTGGGTCCTATCTCCTATCTTGTGCATTTGGCCTGCTCAGTTCCCAATTAAAAAAAATACAACCTGCCAGCAGAAGATATGCCACTGCCTCTGGAAGCTACAACATCCACTGCTGGAGTCGGAATAGCAACTGGTTCTGGCACAGATGAATTAGGAATCGGTTCATGTGTTCTCCAAATCTTTACAGGTAGAAAGCTCCTTAGACACCTGCCCATATTCTGTATCTATCTCCTCAAATTCTCAAAAAAATTTTTACAATTAAGCTGAGGTGAAAACAAGGGAAAATAATACAAACATGGTAATTAGAACATTCCAAGTATTATTGTTAGAATCCATTAGAAGCACCTTGAAGAAGTGAGGGTGACATAGTGCAAGGAATTAAACATGTCAGTTTTTCCCATAAATTGAGTGCCATCATTAAGTTCTAGGAGAAAATGTGGAAGAGACAAAAAAGTCATGTACACATTCCAAACCAACTTAAGAACCCCTGACAAAATCTTATCATAAGCCAATCCCATCCAGTACAGTAGCATGAGAATTTTCATAAATTTTCCACACACGAGAAACACTATCACAGGACATACGTGATGCAGATAAGAGGACATATAATACCACCATACAAGCATATCAACCAACATTATGCTCAGCAATCAATTAGTGTCAGGAGTGTAAACAAATTGTTTCTTTAAACCCACTTTGTTCTATTTCAACCTCGTGGTCACCAATTAATTTCGTGATTTTACCCAGTCAGAGGAAAGGGGGAAAAAAAAAAACAGGACTCCTCCCCCTCCTCCTCCTGAAAGAATGCGGAGGGGATTGGAGATGGAGAAAAAAAGTAAAAGAGCCCGCGTAACTTGAAATAAGAACAATTTACCAGGGAAAACTAAAGAGGAACAACTTTGACAAACACAAGGGAATATTACAAAGAAAACTGGTGAGTGATGCAGTTGCTCACCACCCAGGACCCGACCTCAGCGATCGCTCCGGACCGGCGACCGAGAGCACGTGACTCTGGAAGAGCTTCTTCCAGCTAGCCTCCACCTATATACCAGGCATGACGTTAGGATATCAAATACCTGCTGGCAAGTCTGGGTTAGCTGTTCAGGCTGTACCCTTTCCTGGTTTCTCACGGGAATTAACTCTATCCTGTCTATGTTTCGACATCCTATCAGCCAACACTGTGCCACCTTTGCAGCTGCTTTCCTGTGGGACCTATCTCTTTCCTGCGCAATTGGTCTACTCAGCTCCCTGAAAATACAGGCTGTCAGTAGAAGACACACCTCTGCGTCAGGGAGCTACAAGAAAGCAGATAAGCCGACCAAACCTACAGTGGTACATAGGTCCCCATGTAGTCTATCCTTGTTGATTCCTCGATCATCTGGGCCAGGAATTTGTCGTCAAGAATCTGTAGGAACGTCCTGGAATGAATTTGTTTGACTGTGTGGCTATCCCAGCAAATATCAGTGTGGTTTAAGTCCCCCATGAGGACCAGGGACTGTGATTGTGAGGCAGCTCCCAGGTGTTTGTAGAAGGCCTCATCCACATCCTCCTCCAGATCAGGTAGTCTTTACCAGACTCCTACAACAATATCACCTGCCTTGTCCTGGCCATTAATTTTTACCCATAAGCACTCTACTCTCTCCTCATCCCCACCCAGGCACAGTTCAGTACACATTAATTGCTCTCTCACATAAAGAACAACTCTACCTCCACTCCTTTTCGGTCTGTCTTTCCTGAACAATACATAACCCTCCATGGCTGTGCTCCAGTCATGGCAGCTGTCCCACCACGTTACTGTTACCACAATGAGGTCATAGCCCTGCATCCACACCCACATCTCCAGTTCCTCCTGCTTATTCCCCAGGCTGCGTGCATTGGTGTAGAAGTTACGCCACTGCCTCTTGGAGCCACAAAAAAGCAGGTACGCAGAGACTACCTACAGTTGTACGTAGGTCCCTTTGTAGCCTATAAGCCAGCACTGTGACACCTTTGCAGCTGCTTTCCTGTGGGAGCTATCTGGATCCCCCACACCTGCTCAACTCCCATTTTAAATACAGGCTGCGGTAGAAGTTACACCACTTTGACTGGGAGTCCCAACAAAGCAAGTACCCCGACGTCACCAACAGTGGTATGTAGATCCCCGTGTAGCCTATCAGCCAGCACTGTGCAACCTTTTCAGATGCTTTCCTGTGGGAGCTATCTCCAATCCCGTGCTCTTGATCTGCTCAGCTCTTAGTTAAAATACAGGCTGCCGGTAGAATCATAGAATGGTAGGGGTTGGAAGGGACCTTTAGAGATCATCTAGTCCTACCCCCCTGCAGAAGCACGTTCACCTAGATCAGGTTGCATAGGAACATTTCCATTCGCGTCTTGAAGACCTCCAAGGAAGGAGACTCCACAATCCCCCTGGGCAGCCTGTTCCACTGCTCCATCACTTTCACGGTGAAATAGTTTTTTCTTATGTTTAAGGTGAATTTTTTGTGTTCCAACTTATTCCCATTACCCCATGTCCTGTTAATATCTACTATAGAAAAGAGGGATGTCCCAACCTCCTGAGACCCACCCTTTAGATATTTATAAATATTAATAAGATCTCCCCCCAATCTCTCTTCTCTAGACTATACAGCCCCAGTTCCCTCAGTCTTTCTTTGTATTAAAGATGTATCATCTTGGTGGCCCTGCGCTGGACTCTTTCCAGCACTTCCCTGTCCTTCTTGACCTGACACAGTACTCCAGATGAGGCCTCACCAGGGCAGAATAGAGGGGGAGAACCTCCCTTGACCTGCTGGCCACACTCTTCTTGATGCATCCCAGAATGCCATTGGCCTTCTTGGCTACGAGGGCACATTGCTGGCTCATATTTAGTTTATTATAAATCAGGACTCCCAGATCTCTCTCTGTAGAGCTGCTCTTCAGCAGTTCGACCCCCAGTCTGTACTGGTGCATGGGGTTTGTCCTTCCCAGATGAAGGACTCTGCACTTGTCCTTGTTGAACCTCATGAGGTTTCTCTCTGTCCAACTCTCAAATCGGTCGAGATCCCGCAGCACAGCCTTCTGGGGAACCAGCCAGTCCTCCCAGTTGGGTGTCATCCCCTCGTTGATGAAGATGTTGAACAAGACTGGCCCCAGAATCGATCCCCGTGGAACTCCACTGGCCACAGGCCTCCAACTCAACTCCGTGCCAATGATCACCACCCTCTGGGCTCTGTCATTAAATCAGCTCTCAATCCACCTCACTGTCCACTCATCCAAGCCACACTGCCTGAGCTTTCTGATGAGGATGTTTTGGGAGACAGTGTCAAAAGCCTTGCTGAAGTCAAGGTAGATGAGATCCGCTGCTCTCCCCTCATCTAGCCAGCCGGTTATGCACTCATAGAAGGATATCAGGTTAGTCAAACAGGATTTCCCCTTGGTGAACTCATGTTGACTCCCCCTGAGAACCATCTTATCCTACATATGTTCAGTGATAACATCCAGGATGAGTTGTTCCATCACTTTTCCAGGGATGGAGGTGAGGCTGATCGGCCTGTAGTTTCCTGGGTCGTCCTTCCTGCCCTTTTTGAAGACTGGCATGAGATTAGCCTTTCTCCAGTCCTCAGTTACCTCACCTGTCCTCCATGATTGTTCAAAAATGATAGAGAGAGGCTTAGCAATCACATCAGCCAGCTCTCTCAGTAATCTAGGATGCAGTACTCTCTGCATCCTCAGAAACCAAGGCACCCTTTGTGTTCAGCAGCTAGCCCACATTACCCCTCACCATTCTTCTATTGCTGATGTACTTGAAAAATGCCTTATTGCTGTCTGTAACATCCCTGGCTTAATTTAATTCTAGAAGGGCTCTAGCCTTCCTTGTTGCACCCCTGCATGCCCTGGAAATGTTCCTATACTCTTCCCAAGAAGTCAGTCCCTGTTTCCACCTCTCATAGATGGCTGCTTTCTGCCTAAGTTGTCCCAACAGATCCTTTCTCATCCATGGAGTCCTCCTACCTCCTTTTCCTCCTTTCTTGCACGTTGGTAAACACTGATCCTGAGTTTGGAGGAAGTGGTATTATCATTGTGTTCCCTGTCCTGCCGTGTTTTCCAGCTAAGAGGGACAACTTTTTCTCTTTTGCTTCTCCCCCCACCTCCCAAGTCCGTTAGTTTAAAGTTTTTCAACCAACAATATAACACCTTTGCAACTGCTTTCCTGTGGGAGCTACCTCCAGTTACTCGCACTTACTCAGCTCCCATTGAAAATACATGCTGTCAGTAGAAGTTACACCACTGCGTCTGGAAGGCACAAGAAAGCAGGTACGCAGACCCCACCTACAGTGGTACATTGGTCCCCATGTAGCCTATTAGTCAGCACTGAGCCACCTATGTAGCTGCTTTACTGGGGGAGCTATCTCATATTCCACGCACTTGGCCTGCTCAACTCCCATTGAAAAAATACAGGATGTCAGTAGAAGTTACTCCACTGTGTCTGGAAGCTACAAGAAAGCAGGTAGGAAGACCCCACCTACCGTGGTACGTAGATACCTGTGTATCCTAAAAGCCAGTACTGTGTAACCTTTTCAGCTGCTTTCCTGTGAGAGCTATCTCCAATCCTGCACACTTGGCCTGCTCATCTCCTGTGGGGAGTTTTGTGGAGACTTGGCTAGAGGAAAGAGGACATGATAGAATACAGCTGGTTAGGCAGTAAGCATTAAGAGATAAGATATTGGACTCCTGCTCAAGGCCGTGAGAGCAAGAGAGCTGTATGATAACAGGATGAAAAAGCAGGAGCTTAGTTTGGGTTAAGCGGCCACAAGTATCTGGAGTATGTTGAAACAAGGGCGAGGTTTGCACCTAACTGGAAAGCAATGATGAGCTTAGCTTTTGCAATATGTATGAGCCTGATTATTGTATGTATAAAAGAGTTGTATCTTTGTAAATAAAGTTGAGACTTGTTGCACTACAGGGTGGGCTTGTCTCCCGTTGTCTTCATCAATCTCCCATTAAAAAAACCAAGCTGCCGATATAAGATACGCCACTGTGTCTGGGAGCTACAATAAAGCAGGGATGCAGACCCCACCTACAGTGGTACGTAAGTCCCCGTGTAGTCTATCACCCAGCACTTTGCCACCTTTGCAGCTGCTTTCCTGTGGGAGCTATCTCCAATCCTATGCACTTGTCCTGCTCAGCTCCCATTGAAAATACAGATTGCCGATAGAAGTTACGCCATTGCCTCTAAGAGTTACAAAAACAAGTACGCAGACTGGACATACAGCAATGCGTAGATCCCTGTGTAGCCTATCAGCCAGCACTGTGCCACCTTTGCAGCTGCTTTCCTGTGGAAGCTATCCCGCATAATGGACCTGCTCAGCTCCCATTGAAAATACAGGCTGTATTACGACACTGCGTCTGGGAGCTGCAAGAAAAAAGGTACGCAGACCCCACCTACAGTGGTATGTAGGTCCCCGTGTAGCCTAACAGCCAGCAGTGTTCCATCTTTACAGCTGTTTTCCTGTGGGACCTATCTCCAATCCCACACACTTGGCTTGCTCAGTTCCTATTGGAAATACAGGCTGTCGATAAAAGTTACGCCACTGAGTCTGGAAGGAACAAGAAAGCAGGTACGCAGACCCCACCTATAGTGGTATGTAGGTCTCAGTGTAGACTATCAGCCAGCACTGTGCCACGTTTGTAGCTGCTTTCCTGTGGGAGCAATCTCCAGGCCCGCGCACTTGGCCTCCTCAGCTCCCATTCAAAATACAGGCTGCTTTTAGAAGTTATGTCACTTCCTCTGGGAGCTAAAAGAAAGCAGATATGCAGACCTCACCTACAGTGGTACGTAGGTCCCCGTGCAGTCTATCAGCCAGAACAGTGCTAACTTTGCAGTTGCTTTCATCTAGGTGCTATATGCAATGTCGCGCACATGGCCTGCTCAGCTACAATTTGAAATATAGGTTGCTGTTAGAAGCTATCTACAATCCCGCGCATTTGGCTTAGTCAGCTCCCATTGAAAAAATACAGGCTGCCGGTAGAACTTACGTCACAGTGTCTGGGAGCTAAAAAAAAGCAGGTACGCAGACCACACCAACAGTGGTACATAGGTGCTAGTGTAGTCTGTCTTCAACCACTGTGTCACCTTTGCAGCTGCTTTCTTGTGGGAGCTATCTCCAATCCCGCATACATTCCCAGCTCAGCTCACATTTAAAATACAGGCTGCTGGTAGAAGTAGATCCCTGTGTAGCCTCTCTGCCAGCACTGTGCAACCTTTGCAGTTACTTTCGTGTGAAAGCTAATCCCTCACACTCGGCCTGCTAAACTCCCATTTTAAATACAGGCTGCCGGTAGAAGTTACGCTACTGCATCTCGGAACAGATACGAAGACCCCACCTACAGTACTACGTTGGTCCCCGTGTAGCCTATAAGCCAGCACTATTCCAACTTTGCAGTTGCTTTCATCTGGGTGCTATATGCAATGCCGCGCACATGGCCTGCTCAGCTAAAATTTGAAATACAGGTTGCTGTTAGAAGTCACGCCACTGTCTCTGGGAACTACAAGAAAGCAAGTACGCAGACCCCACCTACAGTGGTATGTAGGTCCCCGTGTACCCTGTCAGTCAGCACTGTGCCACCTTTGCAGCTGCTTTCTCCTGGGAGATATCTCCAATCCTGCATACATTCCCAGCTCAGCTCACATTTAAAATACAGGCTGCCGGTAAAAGTTACTCCACTGCGTCTGGGAGTTACACGAAAGCAGGTACACAGACCCCACCTACAGTTGTACATAGGTCCCGGTGTAGCCTATCAGCTAGCACTGTGTCACCTTTTCAGCAGCTTTCCTGTAGGAGCTATCTCCAGTCCCTCTCATTTGGCCTGGTCGGCTACCATTGAAAACACAGGCTAATGGTAGAAGTAACGCAACTGTGACTAGGAGTTAAAACAAAGCAGGTACGCAGACCTCACCTACAGTGGTATGTAGGTCCCAGTGTAGCCTATCAGCTTGCACTGTGTCACCTTTTCAGTAGCTTTCCTATAAGAGCAATCTCCAATCATGCACACTTGGCCTGCTCAGCTCCCATTCAAAATACTGGCTGCTAGTAGAAGTTACGTCACTGCGTCTGGGAGCTAAAAGAAAGCAGGTAAGCATATAAATCCTACAGTGGTACATAGTTCCCAGTATATTCTATCAACCAGCACTCTGTCACCCTTGCAGCTGCTTTATTGTGGGAACTATCACCAATCCCATGCATTTTAACTTCTCAGCTCCCATTGAAAAAATACAGGCTGTTGTTAAAAGTTACGCCGCTGTCTCTAAGAGCTTCAAGAAAAATGGTTCGCAGACGGACCTACAGCGGTCCGTAGAGCCCCGTGTAGCCTATCAGCCAGCACTGTGCAACCTTTGCAGTTGCTTTCTTGTGGGAGCTATCTCCAATCCTACATACATTCCCAGCTCAGCTCACTTTTGAAATACAGGCTGCCGGTAGAAGTTACATTATGGCATCTGGGAGCTACAAGAAAGCAGGTATGAAGACCCCATCTACAGTGGTAAGTACATCACCACGTAACCTATCTACCAGCACTGTGCCACCTTTGCAGCTGCCTTCCTGTGGGAGCTCTCTCCAATCCCGTGCAATTGGTCATCTCAGTTCCCATGGAAAAGAGGCTGCCGGTACAAGTTACTTCACTTCCTCTTTCAGCTAAGAGAAAGCAGTTACGCGGTTCCCATGAAGAGTATAACGTAGATTCCCTTGTCCTCCATATGCCAGCACTGTGCCACCTTTACAGCTGATTCCTTTGAGTGCTATCACCAATCCCGCGCACTTGTCCTGCTCACCTCCAAATGAAAAAATACAGACTGCAGGTAGAAATTACACCACTGCGTCTGGGAGCTACAAGAAAGCAGGTATTCATAGCCCATGTATAGTGGTGCAAAATTCCTCGTGCAGCCTTGTATGTATCTGGTACAGCAGCACTCAGTGGTGGTGTCACTTCATTCAGGCCACGATAGTCTGCTGTTAACTTCCACCCTCCATCAGACTTTTTCACAGGCCATATGGGACTATTAAATGGAGAATGAGTTTTGCTAATTACTCCTTGAGCCTCCAGTTGATGAATCAACTCACGGATGGGAGCCAGGGAATCTCGGTTCGTGCGATATTGCCTCCTGTGCACCGGCCTGGTAGCAATTGGTACCTGTTGCTCTTGAACTTGCAGCAATCCCACAACAAAAGGGTCTTCTGAGAGGCCAGGTAAAGTGGAGAGTTATTTGATTTTCTCTGTATCTACATTAGTTATATCAAAAGCTCATCAAAACCCCTTGGTGTCTTTGAAGTACCCTCTCCTGAGGTAATCTATGGCATGAATACAAGGGGCCTCTGGACCAGTCACAATAGGGTGCTTTTCCTATTTGTCCCCTGTTAAGCTCACTTCAGCCTCTAAGACAGATAACTCTTCACATCCCCCTGTCACTCCAGAGATCCAGACAGAATCTGTGCCTCTATACCTTGATGGCATCAATGTACACTGTGCCCCTGTGTCTACTAAGGCTTTATACCTTTGTGGGTTTGATGTGCCAGGCCATCAAACCCACACAGTCCAGTAGATTCTGTCATCCCTTTCCTTCTCCTGGCTGGAGGCAGGGACCCTCTATTTCTGTTCTTCATCAGAGTATTTGCTATCTGATCCTTGCAATTGTAGACCTGAAGTCTCCTCATTGGCATCGAAGGAAGTAGTTGCAGTTCTTCTATGTCTTGGAGATTGCTGATTGTCCTCTTTTGTTCTGGCAGCTACTATGCTGACAGTCCTCTTGGGTGGTCCTTTTCTAACAGCTGTCTTCCCCCTTAGTTCACGTACATGTGCTTCCAGCTCAAAAGTGGGTTCACTGTCCCATTTCCTCATATCCTCTCCTTTTCCACGCAAAAAAAGACAGAGTTCATTTCGCAGTGTACTCCTGCGTCTGGGACTTCCTTTTCCGCTGGTAAAGGCAGTGGATGACCGAATTCTTGGGGCAGTTCTGACAGTCAGGCCATCATCCCACACTGGTGAGGAGGTGCAGAGGCTCTCTTCATAGTTTTGTAACCAAGAAGATACCTTCTCCACTGTTGGTATATCCATGTCTGGGTGATACACCATTGAAAAGATATTAGAATACGCAGCTGGGGCACTGTGAATCACTCTTCTCAACATGGCCCGTTTACACTGAACATTGTCTGGATCTGTGGAGGCCTCAGCATTATCTAGATCACCATAGATGACTTCTAGCACAGCTTATTCCCTTAGGTATTGGATGCCTTCATCTGCTCTAGTCCACTTTCCTTGGGCATTTACAAGATCTTCTTGGAATGGGTATCTTGCCCATACACTTGAGAGGAGCCGTTACCAGAGGCTGCAAATTGAGGTCTTCTTTCCAATGCCTCTTTCAATTCCCCGTTCCCTAGCAAGAGATCCCAGCTGTTGGGCTTTTCTAACTTTTAATTGCTTACTGTCAGCCTCCTTATCACAGCATCAGAACAGCCCGGCACCAATCCGCTCATCTGGCTGGGGACTGTAATTGTTGCAGATACACAATTGTTTTAGTTAACAACTTATCATCACAATAAGTTGTCAAGCACTTGTTAAGCAGTTGTTAACCAGCTAGTAATAGTTCAGTCAATTAGCTAAGCACTTGCAAATAACTCAAACACCTATTGATTAAGTAAGTATTCATTTGAATCACATAGGGATCAAACTGCAAGTGTTAAATACCACACCTGATAGGGACCTGTTACATTAGCTAGGAGACCATGTTAAATGTATTTGTTAGGTTACCTTGGCTTTTACCTTAGTTGTTACTAAAACAAAGGGACTGATATCTTGTTTTGACCAATCACTGTGATTTTGGAAATTTTGTGTTCGTTGGGAACCAATCAAGGTCAAGGGCTAAATTGACAGGTGGACATTTTATGCATTCTTGTGTTGGCAGATGTGATTCTTTCTTTTGAGTAATATAAAAACCCTGAAAATGGTAACTAACAACGAAGCCCATATGGAGGAGCAATCCCCCCGTGTTTTCCCAGTGCTGCATAATAAAGAAGTGCCTGCTTATCTGCATTCCTGTGCAGATAAGTTATTCGCGATTGCGGATCCGTCAACAGTTTTGTCGACCCAGATGGGACCTTGCAAATGAGACTGGACGGGATAAGATGCAGATCGAACTCTAGTCGGCACTGAGGAATTCTTAGGGAGGATCTTTGTCTGCGACCCTTAAAGCTCCTCTCAAAGTTCCCTGGAGTGGTAAGGCACTTCTAATTGGGTGGGGGCGGAACCTGGTGAACTAGCCTTTAAGTCACAGTGTTGGAGAACCCGCTTCGTTGGGCCCAGGGAAAGCGCAAAGGAGCCTGACAGTAAGACGGAGCGAAAGTTCCGCTTGGTTGGCCTGGAGGATCCTCGTATTGGTATTGGTAATGGTAGTGATATTGGTATTGGTATTGATATTGGTATTGGTATTGGTATTGGGAGCCTAGGCGCCGCCCGTAAGGCGAACACTAAAGCAATTGCAGGATTGGCATTGGTATTGCAGCCTGCAAGTTGGACAAAGTGATCGTAGGGCTGACATGGGTATTGCTATTGATAATTGGTATAAGTGGGCCCACATAATTATATAGTAAGATACCTCTTGGTTTTTGTTTTTTAGATTGATTTGTACATTGGTTTGTATATTGCTTTGTGTATATATATGCATATTATTGTATATTGTGTTGTGAGCTGTCTGTGTGTGTGTGACTAAGAAGTGCAATTGCTCACGAAGCGAGGGCGGAGCTTTAATCCGCGGTTCTGTGATCCTGTGAGGGGTGCAGCCAGAGAGAAGCGAAGCGAAAGAACGAAACGATTGTTGAGAAAGTATTTGTAACTAAAAAGGATTTTGAAATAGTAAACAAAGTACCTGAGAATTCACCCCTTGGGTGTCTGGTGGAACACTGGAAGGAATTTAAGGGTGATTTTCATAAAGATCAACTTATAGAGTACTGTAATCGTGTGTAGAAATATTGAAATGTGCCTTTAAGTCTCTATGTTTGAAGAACACATTATTTTTTGGCTATGACATCTAAGTGGTCAACCCTGTTTTGGGGAGGAAATTCCAGCAATAAGGGCCCTGTGCCAAAAACCTATCCTTTGGGCTTCCTTTTGGCTCACTGGAGAGAAATACATAATGATTTGTGTAAAAAGCAGCTTATTGAATCTTGCAATTGTGTGTGGCCAATGTACGCTTTGGATGATGAGGAATTGTGGCCTCTGAATGGAATACTAAGTTATAATACTATCTTCCAATTAACATTGTTTTATAAGAGTGAGGAAAAGTGAGATAAAGTCCAATATGTAGATCTGTTCTTTTATTTAGGAGAAAAATCTGAACGGCAGAAAGAATCTGAATGAACAAATTGCATAATGTCACTCAAAGTAGAAAAACAAAAGGTTCAAAATCGTTGCTCCCCATGGACTGCAGCAAAAATGTGTCTTCAACATTTCACCCTTAAGGGGGGAGAGCTGTTCCCTATATATACACCCTCTCACTTACCCGCTCCCTAATATGAACCTGAACAGGGATCTGCCAACCTGACAAGGATGCATCCTGGAGTGCTGGTTCAAGGGAGGACCTGAGGAAAAACAAGGATTAAAAGTACTAATTGAAAAATTTCTGAAATATCAAATTCTAGAAGAATGTGAGTCAGAGTATAATACTCCTATTTTTCCAGTACAGAAACTGAATGGAGAGTATAGGTTAGTTCAGGATTTAAGATCCATAAATCAGATTGTGAAAGATATACATACAGTTGTAGTAAATCCATGTACCTTACTCACAGCTCTGAGAGAAAATTATCAGTGGTTTACAGTGCTTGATGTAAAAGATACTTTCTTTTGTATTCCTTTGGCAAAGGAAAGTTGTAAATTATTTGCTTTTGAGTGGGAAAGCCCTAAAACAGGACGCAAGGTACAGTTAAACTTGGACACGGCTACCCCAAGGATTCAAGAACAGCCCGACTATCTTTGGAAGACAACGAGCAAAAGAACTTGAACTTTAGACTAATGAAAAGATAGTGGCACCGAGATCAGAGCATTTGCTTCTCCAATATGTGGATAACATCCTAATTGCCAAAACAAGAAGATCAGCCTGCACACAGATAACCATTGAACTTTTATACTTTTTGGAAATAAACAGGTACAAGGTATCAAAAGAAAAAGCTCAAATAGCAGCCAAAATTGATATATTTTGGCCTCGAAATTTCAAAAGGAGAACAGAGGCTGGGGACAGATGGAAAACAAGCGATTGGTGCTAATCTGGAACCACTCACTGTGCATGAGTTGCAGGCATTTTTGGGAATGACAGGGTGCTGCAGGCTCTGGATCATGGATTATGGTCTTATAGTCAAACCATTATGAAGCCGAAAATCTACCCCTTTGTAGGCACAGACGTAGCTTGGACCAGCCAGCTTGAATAAAGATGGTAGGGATAAGTTAATGCAGCTGGCATGCTACTTCAGAAACAGGTGCTGCAAGTTAATCAATTGGGCCCTGGGTGATCTCATGGGCAGAAGCAGCATATAAGGAGGTAGCTAGCAAAGGAAGGGTGGCTTCGAGTCAGCTCTGGTGGTTGTACTATGTTGCCCCTGTATGTCTCTGCATGTGCATTACTTAGACCCTCTACGTCTTTGAGTGATTATTGCCTTCACAACAACAACATTTGGTGACCCCAACGTGATTCGCTGAATCGGTTGGATCAAGAACCCTCGGCAGAAAAGCACTTGGATTCCTGCTGGAGAAAAGGCAAGTGATCTGAGTAAACTGATATAATGGGAACAATGATAAGCAACGAGGAAAATCCTATTGACACCCTCCAGCATATCCTTGCGGAAAAAGGATTCAATTATGAAAGAGAGCCTTTGCTAAGACTTGTAAGATGGGGACAGGAGGTAGATCTCTTTGCTTCCCCCCAAGAAGTATATGAAAAGGGACACTGGGATAATCTAGGAGACATGTTGAATAATGCTATCGGCTTGTGTAAATTGGTATCATCCATTATACACCAGCTAGAAGCTGAGCGTGCTGCTGCCGCTGCCATGAAAGCAGAAGCTGCTGCACCATCTGCGTTCCCTGTAGATGCTAAAAGATTCTTTGGAGGTGGTGACTTTATAGTACCATCGGCTCCACCTCTAGAAGAAAATACTCAGAGATTCTTCGGAGGGGATAATGTCGTAATACCCTCAACTTCACCTCTAGAAGAGGAGAGCATGGATGTGAGTCCACCTCCCCCAGAATTCCCTAGAGCACCGTTCCAGGAGCCGAATACGCGCATTGCTTCTCCTCCCCTCCTACCCACCCTTCACCATCCTGCCCCATCCCATCCTTCTGCTATGCCTGAAGGAGTACCTGGCAGAGAACGAAAGGTACGTTTTACAAATGATACTGTGGATATGCCGTTGCCCCTGAGCTCATCAATCCCTGAGTGTATTCCTCTGCCATCATCACCCCCAACATCTAGTGAAGTTGAAGATCAACAAAGACAATTATTAAAGGAAGAATTAATACGACACGGAGAAGATATGAAACAGACTTTGGCCCATTTGGAGGAACTGATGGAAAAACCAAAAGCAACAGCTAATCAACTGTTGGAACGAATTAATGAATAAACCAACCCAGAGATTAAAGTTTCATCCCCACAGGTGCTCAGAGACCCCCGGCCAGATGACTATGATCCGGCTAAGAAATGGAGAAGCCTCATACGTGATGTGGTAATCGAAGGAGAATTTATTCCACAAGCCTTTCCAGTAATAGTAGCACAAAGAAAACGACAATGGGCACCTTTGGATTGGAAGTTGGTAAGGGAAGGCCAGAAAGCTGTAATGCAATATGGCTTGTCCAACCCATGCGTTCAAACATTATTGGATCATATTTTCGCCAGTGGATTAATGACTCCATTTGACTGCCGGAAGCTAGCAGAAACTTTCCTGAAGCCCACTCAGGTATTACTATGGGAGTCTGAATGGGAAAAAAGAGTTGATCTGGCAGTAGTAGAAAATATGGACTTAAAACAGGGAGATCTGCGGCGAGTCGTCACAGCAGATATGATGTTGGGTAAAAGATCGTTTGCTGATCCTCAGGTACAAGCCCGACTGCATGAAGCTATCTTGCAGCAAACACAGACACTGGCTCGTCAAGCATTTAAGATTGTTCCTGACATGGGGGTGCCAGTTCCCTCATATACAACTATTATACAGAAACCTAATGAGCCTTTTATGACCTTTTTAGACTGTCTAAGAGCAGCTCTGGATCGTATACCAAACATGTCAACTGAAGTAAAGGCGGAAATAGGGTTACACTTAGCAGTTGTTAATGCTAACCATGACTGCAAAATATCCTGCAGGCTCTCCCGTGCACAGCAACTTTGGTCGACATGATAGAAGCCTGCTCTAGGGTAGGACCGTCAGCACATTTAGCTGAAGCAATGGCAACAGCATAGAAACCTTTAGTTCAACCTCACAAAGGAAATTGGAGGCCAAAATGCTTTAACTGTGGAAAAATAGGACACATGAAAAATCAGTGTTGGTCCAGACCATTGGTATGGACAAACAACTCCGCCAGGCCATGTGGGTCCAATAGCAGATTTCATGGCAATTGTTACAGATGTGGCAAGTTTGGCCATAGAGCCACTGAGTGCCGCTCTCGAGTGGCCAGACATACAATGCCTAAGGGAAACGGGTTAATGAGCGCAAAAAGGGCGAGCGCGATGACACAAAATCGCCCTTCAACACCAACAGCTGCCTGGATGACCTCAGATCAGCCACTGCAGGAAGCGCAGGAGTGGATGTGGAAACAGCAGTAGATGTAACCATCCACAACACGGAGGTAACAGTTATCTCCTCTAACGCTAACGGACCCCTTGGCTATGGTTTAAGTGCTTTGCTTTTACGACGGTCATCGGCCTCTCAACAGGGTATTTTTGTGCTCCCCGGTGTAATTGATGCGGATTATGAAGGAAATATTGGAATAATGGTTAAAGGTTGGCAGCCACCAGTTCATATACCTAAAGGAACTAAAATAGCTAAACTAGTTCCTTTCAGGGCTAAAGTTCCTTTCGCAGGAAGTCGTAAGCCTTGAGACGGTGGTTTTGGATCCACTGGAGTACCTGAGGTAAGACTGGCAATGCCACTTTCACAGGGAAGCCCACTCATATGGTTGTATTCCAACATCCAAATGGTGAACACGTGGTTGGGTACAACACATTACTGGATACGGGAGCAGATGTTACTGTTGTTCCATTATCCTATTGGCCAAAAAGCTGGCCTTTAGAGAATTTAGACACCCCTGTTGTTGTAGTAGGAGGAATACAGATGACAAAAATTAGCACAGACCTGATTTCGGTATGCATACAGGACGAAGAGAATAGATGTGTGCAAATTAGGCCCTATGTAATGAATACTTCAGATTGGCTTTTAGGTAGAGACGTCTTAAGCCAAATGGGCTTTTGTTTGTCAAATGAAAATGTTTAATGGCGGCCATTGATGGACGACCAATCCTGAAGTTAACCTGGCTCACAGATAAACCAGTTTGGATTGATCAATGGCTGCTAAGCAAAGAAAAGCTCGCCCACATTCATGAATTAGTAAATGAACAATTAGAGAAAGGTCATATTAAGCCATCTACCAGCCCATGGAATACACCAATTTTTACTATCCCTAAAAAATCAGGGAAGTGGAGGCTGTTACATGATCTAAGAGCTGTTAATGCAGTGATGCAGGACATGGGTGCTTTACAGACAGGATTACCCTCTCCTGCAATGCTTCCAAAAGAGTGGCCCCTGTTGGTGATTGACCTAAAGGACTGTTTTTTCAAAATTCCCCTACATGAGGATGACAGTGAGAAGTTTGCTTTTACAGTACCATCTATTAACAAACAAGAGCCAGCAAAACGATATCAATGGACTGTTTTACCTCAGGGAATGAAGAACTCGCCAACTATTTGTCAAACTTATGTTGCCTGGGCGCTGGCACCTCTGCGCAAAAATTACCCTTGTGTCTTATTTTTTCATTATATGGATGATATCTTGATTGCAGGAAAAGACCTGGACCAGCATCGCATTCTACAAGAAGTGAACTGGCAGTTAAGCATCTCCAGGTTGGTGATCGCACCAGAGAAGGTACAAATGCACGCCTCTTCGAAACATTTAGGTAATATTATCACCAGTGCATGCATTTATCCTCAGAAGGTGGCAATTAAAACAGAAATTGCTAACTTAACAGATGTTCAATAGCTAATAGGTGATATCCAATGGGTACGAACCATATGTGGTATCACGAATGAGGATCT
The DNA here is from genome assembly GCF_028858725.1 of Colius striatus. Taxonomy (NCBI): domain Eukaryota; kingdom Metazoa; phylum Chordata; class Aves; order Coliiformes; family Coliidae; genus Colius; species Colius striatus. The sequence goes on from NC_084789.1 coordinate 3,059,815, forward strand.
TGCGCCACTAATGCCTTTGTTAAAGGGCTCAGTAGAGGCTGATAGTGCGCGAAAACTGTCTCGGCAGCAAATCCAAGCAACAGAAAAAATAGGAAACAAGATAGTCAATAACTACAGTCACCGATATGATCCTGACTTGTCAATTAACATTGCTGTGATAAGTCAAAACCAGCATGTAATGGCAGTCTTGATGCAATGGGATTCAGTAGCGAAAGACCCATTGAGGATCTTGGAGTGGATATTTTTGCCATATAATTTGCAAAAAACAATTACCACGAGGCTAGAGGCAATTACAAAAATAATAGTTAAGACCAGGAAACGTCTGCTGGAAATAGCAGGGATTGAGGCAGACGTCACTTTCATTCCTCTCACAGATGAGTTCTTGACCTGGGCACTGCAACAATCTGATGAATTACAGTGGGCCTTATTGTCATATCCAGGAACTATAAATAATCATGATCCGGCCCATAAATTGTTTTCTGTTAAATTTCAAATGGAAGACCAGCCGTTGAGATCAGCAGTACCCGTTAAAGGCCTGTTTTTACCGACGCAAGTAAGATCCAAGCCAAAGCAGGAGTGGTTTGGTGGGAGAATGGAAAATGGCAAAATCTAACTGTTCACTCCCCAGGCAGTTCAGTTCAACTGCTGGAACTGATGGCTGTAGTTAAAACTTTTGAGAAATGGCCAGATGTCCCATTAAATATCATCTCTGATTCCCTCTATGTGGTTGATGCCATCACTCAATTAGAGAGAGTGTTGTTGAAAGAAATCTCTAATCAGAATTTGTATAACTTATTTCTGCTACTCTGGCATCAGATAAATGAATGTCAAACTGCTTATTATATTGGACATATTCGAAGCCATTCAGGCTTAAAAGATGGCCTATCAGTTGGCAATGAAATTGTTGACAAGATAGTGGCAGCTCCTTTATTGATACCTACGGGGCCAATAATTGACAAATTTTCTCAAGCCCGAAGATCGCACGATTTTTTTCATCAAAGTGCGAAAATGCTGGCGAAGCAGTTTGACCTGACCGTATCAGACGCTCAGGGTATTGTTTCCACATGACCTGCATGCCAGAATCAAATCAACCTAGGAGTAGGAGTCAATCCCAGGGGTCTGGCACCATTAGGTATATGGCAATCAGATATCACTGTCTATGCTCCTTTTGGGCGATTTAAACTTATACATGTCACTATTGATACTTATTCAGCCATGGTTTGGGCCACAGCCTTAACCAGTGACAGTTCTCGAGACGTCATAAGACATTGGAGGAGTTGCTTTGCAGTCCTTGGTGTTCCAAGAGAGATAAAAACTGATGGCTCAGGATACATAGCCAGTAAAACACATAAGTTTCTAAACTTATGGGGTGTTAAACATACTACTGGAATCCCAGGAAATTCCACCGGTCAAGCCATTATTAAACGTACACATCAAACCTTAAAAGGACTGCTAGAAAAACAAAAAATGGGGGAAGAGGGGGTGAGCCCTCAAGATAGACTAATGAAAGCCCTTTATACAATGAATCATCTCAGAATTGTGGCAAACCGGAATGAACAATCGGCATTAACACACTTTGCCCAAATGAGTCGGGATTTGGATTTTACTGACAAACCTAAAATTTGATATAAGAATCCCACTACTGGAGAGTGTGCAAGGACCTGCAGATCTGTTAACATGGGGAAGAGGCTATGCTTGTGTCATTACAGATCAAGGTTCCCGATGGATTCCAGCAAAATGGATCAAGCCACATCAACAGAAAGGACTTAACTGTAAGACGAATGGAAAAAACAATCTTGAGGAAAGAATCAACTGGTCCACCCTCAATCCATCACTCTTAAAATGTAAACCCTCGCAACTGTGGCACCACGTACGCTGCTGTAAATTCCTCCAGCTATCTGTATTGCATTAAAAGAATTGAAGAACTTAACAAGACGACCACTGGGAACTTGAAAGCAAAAATGGTGTATTTTCAACAGATGAAGAGATACTTCCATCTTACAGATAATGCTCACAGATCAGCATGCTAAAGGATCTGAAGAAAAGTCCAGAACTACATCAGGAAAAAAACTACATCAGTGGAGCTACCAAGAACTCATCCCTTCCTGCCAGTGTGCGTCCCTCCTAGAAACACATATCAGATTATGCTTATTTTGAGTTTATGGATTTCTGTATTGTATTGTTCAGCGATGTAGCTGTTATTGACCTTTTGTTGTAAACTCATGGCCATGGGTAAAAATATGTTTTCTTCATGTACCTTTAATTTTGAAATATGTTGCTAAAGGCTGGCTGGTTCAAAAAAGAAAAAGGGGGGAATTGTAGGCACAGATGTAGCTTGGACCAGCCAGCTTGAATAAAGATGGTAGGGATAAGTTAATGCAGCTGGCAAGCTACTTCAGAAACAGGTGCTGCAAGTTAATCAATTAGGCCCTGGGTGATCTCATGGGTAGAAGCAGCATATAAGGAGGTAGCTAGCAAAGGAAGGGTGGCTTTGAGTCAACTCTGGTGGTTGTATTATGTTGCCCGTGTATGTCTCTGCACGTGCATTACTTAGACTCTCTACGTCTTTGAGTGAATATTGCCTGCACTACTACAACACTTGCTCAACTCCCATTAAAAATAAAGGCTGCTGGTGGAAGTTATGCCACTGCCTCTGGGAGCTACTAGAAAGCAAGTACGCAGACCTCACCTACAGTGTTACGTAGGTCCCTGTGTAGTCTATCACCCAGCACAGTGCCACCTGTGCAGCTGCTTTCATTTGGGAGCTATCTCTTTACTGCACACTTGGCCTGCTCTGCTCCCATTAAAAAATACAAGTTTCCAGTGGAAGTTACAACTCTACATCGTGGAGCTACAAGAAAGCAGGTACGCTGACCTCACCTACAGAGCTACGTAGGTACCCGTGTAGTCTATCAGGTAGCACTGTGTAAACTTTGCAGCTGCTTTCCTGGTTGAGCTATCTCTTTCCTGCGCACTGGGCCTGCTCAACTCTCATTAAAAAATACAGGCTGCTGGTAGATGTTATGCCACTGCGTCTGGGAGCTACAAGAAAACAGGTACGCAGACCCTACCTACAGTGGTATGTAGGTCCCCATGTAACATACCAGCCAGTACTGTTCCACCTTTGCTATTGATTTCCTGCAGGACCTTTCTGCAATCCCGCACACTTGACCTGCTCAGCTTCCATTTTAAATACAGACTGCCGGTAGAATTTACGCCACTGCGTCTGGGAGCTATAAAAAAGCAGGTACGCAGACCCCACATAGGAACCTGTGTAACCTATAATCCAGCACTATGCCATTTTAGCAACTGCTTTCTTGTGGGAGCTCTCTCCAATTCAACGGACTTTTCCTACTCAACTCCCATTTGAAATACAGACTGACGGTAGAACTTACATCACTGTGTCTGGGAGATAAAGGAAAGCAAGAAAGCAGACCGCACGTACAGTGGTACGTAAATCTCCGTGTAGCCTATAAGCCAGCACTGCTATAAGTTTGCCGCTGCTTTCTTGTGGGAGCTATCTGAATCCTGCACACTTGACCTGCTCAGCTTCCATTTTAAATACAGACTGCCGGTAGAAGTTACGCCACTTCGTCTGGGAGCTACAACAAAGCAGGTACTGTGCCCCCTTTGCAGCTGATTTCCTGTGGGAGCTATTTCTTTCCCGAACACTTGACTTGCTAAGCTGCCATTGAAAATACAAGCTGCTGTTACAAGATACACCACTGCATCTGGGAGCTAAGAGAAAGCAGGTACGCCGACGTCACCTACAGTCGTAAGTAGGTCCCCGTGTAGCCTATAAGCAAGAACTTTGCCACCTTTTCAGCTGCTTTCCTGTGGGAGCTATCTCCAATCCCGCACTCTTGGCCTGCTCAGCTCTCAGTTAAAATACAGGCTGCCAGTAGAATCATAGAATCATAGAATGGTACGGGTTGGAAGGGACCTCTTGAGATCATCTAGTCCAATCCCCCTGCAGAAGCAGTTTCACCTAGATAAGGTTGCATAGGTCCATGTCCAGTCGCGTCTTGAAGACCTCCAAGGAAGGAGACTCCACAATCCCCCTGGGCAACCTTTTACACGGTTCCATCACTCTCACGGTGAAATAGGTTTTTCTTATGTTTAAGCGGAATTTTTTGTGTTCCAGCTTCATCTCATTACCTCTTGTCCTGTTAATATCTACTATAGAAAAGAGGGATGTCGCAACCTCCTGAAACCCACCCTTTAGATATTTATGAATGTTAATAAGATCTCCCCTCAATATCCTCTTCTCCAGACTAAACAGCCCAGTTCTCTCAGTCTTTCCTCGTAGGAAAGATGTTCCATACCCTTGATCATCTTGGTGGCCCTGTGCATGACTCTATCCAGCACTTCCCTGTCCCTTTTGAGCTGAGGAGCCCAGAACTGGACACAGTACTCCAGATGAGACCTCACCAGGGCAGAGTAGAGGGGTAGAAGAACCTCCCTCGACCTGCTGGCCACATTCTTCTTAATGCATCCCAGAATGTCGCTGGCCTTCTTTTCCAGAAGGGCACATTACTGGCTCATATTTAGTTCATTATCAATCAGGACTCCCAGGTCTCTCTCTGCAGAGCTGCTCTTCAGCAGATCGACCCCCAGCCTGTACTGGTGCATGGTGTTTTTCGTTCCCAGATGCGGGACTCTGCACTTGTCCTTGTTGAACCTCATCAGGTTCCTCTCTGCCCAACTCTAAAGCCTGTCGAGATCCTGCTGAATGGCAGTACAGCCTTCTGGGGAATTAGCCAGTCCTCCCAGTTGGGTATCATCAGCGAACTTGCTGAGGGTAAACTCTCTCCCCTCGTTGATGAAGATGTTGAACAAGACTGACCCCAGAATCAATCCCTGTTGAAGTCCACTGGCCACAGGCCTCCAACTCGACTCCGTGCCAGTGATCACCATGTTCTGGGCTCTGTCATTCAGCCAGCTCTCGATCCACCTCACTGTCCACTCATCCAAGCCACACTGCCTGAGCTTTCTGATGAGGATGTTGTGGGAGACAGTGTCAAAAACCTTGCTGAAGTCAAGGTAGATGACATCCGCTGCTCTCCCCTCATCTAGCCAGCCGGTTATGCACTCATAGAAGGATATCAGGTTAGTCAAACAGGATTTCCCCTTTGTGAAGCCATGTTGACTCCCCCTGAGAACCATGTTATCCTTCACATGTTCAGTGATAACATTCAGGATGAGTTGTTCCATCACTTTTCCAGGGATGGAGGTGAGGCTGACCGGCCTGTAGTTTTCTGGGTTGTCCTTCCTGTCCTTTTTGAAGACTTGCATGAGATTAGCCTTTCTCCTTTCCTCAGACACCTCACCTGTCCTCCATGATTGTTCAAAAATGATAGAGAGAGGTTTAGCAATCACATCAGTCAGCTCTCTCAGCACACTAGGATGCATCCCATGAGGACCCATTGACTTATGAGCCTTGAGCTTGTCCAACAAGTCTTTAACCTCTTCCTCTTCCACCCAGGGAAAGTCCTGTGCTGTCCTTACCATCACATTATCCTTGCCAGACTGGGCTTCCCGAGGGTCAACGTTTGGTGTAAAGACTGAAGCAAAGAAGGTATTCAGTACTTCATCCTTGTCTGCATCCTCAGACACCAGGGCACCCTCAGCATATAGCAGCAGGCCCACATTACTCCTCACCATCCTTCTGCTGCTGATGTACTTGAAAAGTGCCTTATTGCTGTACATAACATCCCTGGCTAAATTTAATTCTAGAAGGGCTCTAGCTTTCCTAGTTGCACCCCTGCATGCCCTGGCAATGTTCCTATACTCTTCCCAAGAAGCCAACCCCTGTTTCCACCTCTCATAGATGGCTGCTTTCTGCCTGAGTTGTCCCAGCAGATCCTTGCTCATCCATGGAGGCCTCCTACCTCCTTGTCCTCCTTTCTTGCGCATTGGGACACACTGATCCTGGGCTTGGAGGAAGTGGTGCTTGAAGATTGACCAGCTCTCATTGACACTTCTACCATCTAGAATCATATCCCATGAGATCTGTTCAAGTAGATCTTTGAAGAGGCCAAGGTCGCCTCGCCTGAAAACCAGGGTCACAGTCCTCCTTTGTGTTCTGCCCCTTCCACACAGGATCTTTAACTTTGCCATCTCATGGTAACTGCAGCAAAGGTTTCCTCCAACCTTCACATCCTCAACTGGGCCCTCTCTATTCGTCAATACCAGGTCCAGCAGTACACCCCTCCTTGTTGGTTCCTCGATCATCTGGGACAGGAAGTTGTCCTCAACAACTTTTAGGAACCTCCTGGACTGCATGGGCTTGGCTGTGTGGCTATCCCAGCAAATATCAGGGTGGTTGAAGTCCCCCATGAGGACCAGGGACTGTGTGTCCCACCACGTCTCTGTGACCGCAATGAGGTCTTAGCCATGCATCTGCACCCACATCTCAAGTTCCTCCTACTTATTACCCAGGCTGCGTGCATTGGTGTAGAAGTTAGGCCACTGCCTCTGGGAGCTACAAAAAAGTAGGTACGGAGACCCCACCTACATTAGTACATAGGTCCCCGTATAGCCTAACAGCCAGTAGTGTGCCACCTTGACAGCTGTTTTCCTGTGGGAGCTCTCGAATCCACGGTCATAGGCCTGGTCAACTCCCATTTAAAATATAGGCTGCTGGTAGAAGTTACGCCACTGTGTCTGGGAGCTACAAGAAAGCAGGTACGCAGACCTCTCCTACAGTGGTAGATAGGTCCCCGTGTAGCCTATCAGCTAGCACTGTTCAACCTTTAAAGTTTCTTTCCTCTGGGAGCTATCTCCAATTCCGTGCACTTGGCCTGCTCTGCTCCCTTTGAAAACACAGGCTGCCGGTAGAAGTTACACCTCTGCATCCTGGAGCTACAATAAAGCAGATATGCAGACCCCACCTACAGTGGGGTCTTATCACCATACTTATCACCTCCTGTAACCTGGGATTTTACAAGAGACAAAAAACCCTGTTTTACTGGCATGCCACCTGATCGAAGGGTGTCTAGCCTACCCCAATTGAGGCCCATGAGGTTCAGGCACTATACTGGGGCCCAGCCTGTTCCTTTAGTCCTCTCAGGGAACTATGGTTGAAGTGGAAACTCAAATTGTATCTGAGACCACCATGGTTGAGTCAGTCGCAGTCCAGTCCTCTCAGAGAACTATGGCAGAGGTGGGAATTTAAACTCTATCTTAGACAACGATGGTTGAGTCAGGTAATCAAACAACAACCACAGTGGTTGCCCCAGTAGTGAAAAAGAAACAGTGGATAAGGAGGTCAAGTCCATATCATTGATTAGTATGGGCAGAAGAGGAGGAAGAGGAAAGGTTGGAAGAAGAAGCTGGTCCCTCAGTAAGGAGATCAGGAGGAGTGAAAGAAATCAAAAAGGAAATAAAAAGTACTCGGACCCTAACCTCACCAGAAATTTGAGATATGCGTAAAGATTATGTTGATGAATCCACAATCGGGAAAACTTATCTACACAGTAATGCAGATAAGCAGGCACTTCTGTATTATGCAGCACTGGGAAAACACAGGGGATAGCTCCTCCATACGTGCTTTGTTCTTAGTTACCATTTTCAGGGTTTTTATATTGCTCAAACAAAAGAATCACATTTGCCAACACAAGCATGCATAAAATGTCCATGTATCACTTAAGCCCTTCACCTTGATTGGTTCCCAACAAGCACAAAATTTCAAAAATCACAGTGATTGGTCAAAAAAAGATATCAGTTTCTTTGTTTTAGTAACAACTAAGTTAACAGCCAAGGTAACCTAACAAATACATTTACCAGGGTCTCCTGGCTAAAGTAACAGATCCCTATCATGTGTGGTATGTACCTCTTGCAGTTTGATCCTTATGTGATTCAAATTAATACTTACTTAAGCAATAGGTGTTTGAATCATTTGCAAGTGCTTAGTTAATTGATTGAACTATTACTAAGAGATTAACAATTGCTTATCAAGTGCTTGATGATAAGTTAAGTAAAATAATTGTGTATCTGCACCATTTCCTCCCTTTTAAAGTACTGTTAATCATATTCCAATACTTTCACTCTTATATGTCTGTTGTCTCCATAACAATACCATGATTGTCATATGGTGGTGGATACAGTTGAACTGATAATTGTCTCTTTAATATGCTGTAAAGATGTTATTGCTTAATAATAGTCTTTGTATTATTTCTGTTTTAATGCAACAATATGCCAAATATTTTGTCAGAAAACTTTATAATCAAGAGCAGAAGTTGTAGAAGTTGTAGAAGTTGTAGTTGGATTTACTGTACTGTGGGAGCTATCTTGTGGAGATCATGGGGCAAATCACCTCTTTTCCCTCAGCTCGGACTGATCTAGACAATTTTGTTATACAGACTTCCCAGATCCTTAGTCACCCTTATATGAGAGTTTTAATATTACTAATTAATATGGCTGGTATACTACATATTTTGTGGAATCTGGACTCATCTGGGTATCAGAGAGGACAAATTTGGGATGGAAACATGTTAAAATGCCCCCTGAAGCGTCCAGTCCCTTGGTGGCAGGGTGTGTGGATAGATTTGGGCAAATTCCTAGGACGGTTATCACCTCCTGTAACCTGGGATTTTACACCTGAACAGATAAAAAACCCTGCTTTACTGGCACCCTACCTTATAGAAGGGTGTCTTACCTTCCCCAATGAGGCCCATGAGGTTCAGGAAATATATTTGGGTCTAGCATCTGCCTACCGAGCTTCACTCCAGTCCTCTCAAAGAACTGTGGTTGAAGTGGAAACTCCAATGATACTTGAGACCACCATGGTTGAGTCAGTTGCAGTCCAGTCCTCTCAGAGAACTATGGCCGAGGTGGGAATTTAAACTGTATCTGAGACCACCATGGTTGAGTCAGGGAATCAAACAAAAACCACAGTGATTGCCCCAGTAGTGAAAAAGAAGCAGTTGATAAGGAGGTCAAGTCCATATCATCGATTAGTAAGGGCAGAAGAGGAGGAAGAGGAAAGGCTAGAAGAAGAAGCTAGTCCTTCGGTAAGGAGATCAGGAGAAGGAGTGAAAGAAATCGAAAAGGAAATGGAAACTACTCGGTCCCTCACCTCAACAGAACTTAGAGATACGTGAAAAGAATGCAGTCACCAGCCAGATGAGCGGATTGGTGCCTGGTTGCTCCGATGCTGGGATAACAGTACTGACAGTCAGCAATTGGAAGGTAAAGAAGCCCAACAGCTCGAATCTCTTGCTAGGGACCTGGGAATTGATAGACGCATTGGATAAAAGAACTCAATTTGTAGTCTCTGGAAACGACTCCTCTCATGTGTATCCTCAAGATACCCAATCAAGGAAGATCTTGTAAATGTCTGAGAAAAGTGGACTAGAGCAGATGAAGACATCCAATACCTAAGGAAATTAGCTGTGTTGGAAGTCATCTATGGTGATCTAGATAATGCTGAGGCCTCCACAGATCCAGACAATGTCCAGTGTACACGGGTCATGTTGAGAAAAGTGATTCAGAGTGCGCCAGCTACATATTCTAACATCTTGGCAATGGTGTATCTCCCAGACATGGATATACCAACAGTGGAGAGGGTATCTTCTTGGTTACAAAACTATGAAGAGAGCCTCTGCACCTCCTCATCAGTGTGGGATGATGGCCTGATTGTAAGAACAGCCCCAAGAATTCAGTCATCCACTGTCCCGAAAAGGGGAAAAGAAAGTCCCAGACTCAGGAGTACACCACAAAAAGAACTCTGTCTCTTTTTGCGTGGCCAAGGAGAGAATTTGAGGAAATAGGATGGTGAACCAACTTTTGAGCTGGAAGCGCGTGTACGTGAACTAAGGAGGAAGACAGCTGTTAAAAAAGCATCACCCAAGAGGGCTGTAGGCATAGTAGCTACAAGAAAAAAGAGGACAATCAACAATCTCCAAGGCATAGAAGAACTGAAACCACTTCCTTCGATGCCAATGAGGAGACTTCAGGTCTAAAATTGCAAGGATCAGATAGCAAATACTCTGATGAAGAACAGAAATAGAGGGTCCCTGCCTCCAGCCAGGAGAAGGAAAGGGATGACAGAATCTACTGGACTGTGTGGGTTTGATGGCCTGGCACATCAAACTCACAAAGGTATAAAGCCTTAGTAGACACAGGGGCACAGTGTACATTGATGCCATCAAGGTATAGAGGCACAGATTCTGTCTGGATCTCTGGAGTGACAGGGGGATGTGAAGAGTTATCTGTCTTAGAGGCTGAAGTGAGCTTAACAGGGGACAAATACGAAAAGCACCCCATTGTGACTGGTCCAGAGGCCCCTTGTATTCTTGACATAGATTATCTCAGGAGAGGGTACTTCAAAGACCTCAAGGGATATCGATGGGCTTTTGGTATAGCCACTGTAGATACAGAGAAAATCAAAAAACTCCCTAGTTTACCTGGCCTCTCAGAAGACTCTTTTGTTGTGAGATTGCTGCAAGTCCAAGAGCAACAGGTACCAATTGCTACCAGGCCGGTGCACCGGAGGCAATATCGCACAAACCGAGATTCCCTGGCTCCCATCCATGAGTTGATTCATCAACTGGAGGCTCAAGGAGTAATTAGAAAAACTCATTCCGCCTTTAATAGTCCCATATGGCCTGTGAAAAAATCTGATGGAGGGTGGAGGTTAACAGTAGACTATCGTGGCCTGAATGAAGTGACACCACCACTGAGTGCTGCTGTACCAGACATGTTAGAGCTCCAGTATGAACTGGAGTCCAAAGCAGCCAAGTGGTATGCTAAGACTGACATCGCTAATGCATCTTTCTCAATTCCGTTGGTAGCAGAGTGCAGGCCACAAATCGCCTTCACATGGAGTGGTGTCCAATATACCTGGAATCAATTGCCCCAGGGATGGAAACATGTTCCTACTATTTGTCATGGTCTAATCCAAACTGTGCTGGAAATGGGCCATGCCCCCGAACATTTACAATACATTGATGACATAATTGTATGGGACAACAAGGTAAAAGAAGTGTTTGAGAAAGGGAAAACAATAATTTAGATTCTCCTAAAAGATGGTTTTGCTGTAAAAAGAAACAAAGGGACCTGCACAAGAGATCCTGTTTTTGGGAATAAAATGGCAAGATGGGTGTTGTCACGTGCCTCTGGATGTTGTGAACACAATAGTGGCTATGTCTCTACCAACTAATAAGAAAAATCACAAGCTTTCCTGGGCCTTGTGGGATTCTGGAAGATACATATCCGAGGTTATAGTCAGCTTGTGAGCCCTCTTTTTAGAGTAACCAGAAAGAAGAACTGTTTTGAGTGGGGCCTTGAGCAACAGCAAGCTTTTCAACAAATTAAACAGGAAAAAGCTCGTGTAGTCGCCTTTGGGCCCATCCGTACAGGATCAGATGTGCAGAATACCCTCTACACTGCCACTGGGGAGCATGGTCACATCTGGAGCCTCTGGCAGAAAACATCTGGAGAAACCCGTGGTCGATCATTAGGGTTTTGGAGTAGAGGATATTGAGGATCAGAAGCCCACTACACCCCAACTGAAAAAGAAATACTGGCAGCATATGAGGGACTTCGAGCTGCTTCAGAAGTCATTGGCACAGAAGCTCATGTCCTCTTGGCACCACGTCTGCCTGTGTTACACTGGATGTTCAAAGGGAAAACCCCTTCTATACATCATGCAACCAATGCTACATTGAGTAAGTGGATGGCATTGATTACACAACGATCTCGGCTGGGGAAATCTAATTGCCCAGGAACCCTGGAAGAGATCATGGACTGGCAAGAAGGCAGGGATTTTGGAGCATTGCCTAAGGAAGTAGCTCATGCCCAAAAGGCACCACCATATAATGAACTATCAGAAGAAGAGAGGCATTATGCTTTTTTTACTGATGGATCCTGCCGCGTGGTAGGAAATCATCGTAAGTGGAAAGCTGCTGTGTGGAGTCCCACACAACGAGTTGTTGAGGCCACTAAAGGAGAGGGTGAGTCGAGTCAGTTTTCTGAAGTGAAAGCCATCCAACTAGCTCTAAAGATTGGAGAACGAGAGAAATGGCCAGTACTCGATTTTCATACTGACTCCTGGATGGTGGCTAATATCCTATCGGGATGACTATAGAAATGGAGGAAGATCAACTGGCAGCGCAAGGGTTAAACTCATCTGGGCTTCTGCATTATGACAAAACATTGCTGCTCGGGTGGAAAACATGACTCTGAAAGTTCGTCATGGAGATGCTCACGTGTCCAAAAGCCATGCCAATGAAGAACAATGGGACAACCAACAGGTAGACAAAGCTGCCAAAATTGAAGTAGCTCAGGTAGACCTAGACTGGGAGTGTAAAGGTGAGCTATTTATAGCTCAGTGGGCCCATGAAACATCAGGACATCTGGGAAGAGATGCAACATATAGATGGGCTCGTGATCGAGAGGTGAACTTGACCATGGAAGCCATTACACAGGTCACCCACGAATGTGAAACATGTGCTGCAATCAAGCAAGCCATACGAATCAAGTGTCCCTGGAACAGAGGCCAATGGCTGGGTTTTCAATATGGTGAGGCCTGGCAAATTGACTATGTTGGACCGCTACCACAAACACACCAAGGCAAGCGATATATACTCACCATGATGGAAGAAACTACCGGTTGTTTGGAAACATACCCTGTAAACCATGCCACTGCCCGAAATACTGTCCAGGGTCTTTAAAGGCAAGTTTTGTGGTGACATGGTACTTCAGAAAGAATTGAATCAGATAATGGAACTCATTTTCGAAATAATCTCATAAACTCCTGGGCAAAGAAACATGGCATTGAGTGGATATACCACATCCCCTATCACCCACAAGCCTCTGGAAAGATTGAAAGATATAACGGATTACTAGAGACCACCTTGAGAGCACTGGGCAATGGGGCATGGAAGCAGTGGGATAAAAATTAGCAGAAGCCACTTGGCTGGATAACAGCAGAGGTTCAAGTAACCGTCCTGGTCCTGCCCAAACAAAACCACTACATACTGTGGGAAGAGATAAGGTCCCTGTAGTGCACCCAGGGAAATGGTGGGGGAAGGCTGCACCTCCTATGGGAAAGGGCAACCTCCTATGGGAAAGGGTGATGAGGAAGGATGGGGAAACTCAATGTATGCCTCAAGGAGACTTAACCTCGGGGGAAAAATAACCTGTGATGTGAGTTATCTGTTGTAGACGATGAGGTATTAACTTTGCAAGAAAACTGGACAAGTGGACAAACCAAACCGGTGTTGGTGCCCAAAACTGAACAGACTGTTTCTTCTGGCCTGGATATCCATCTTGATGGATGAGACATAAGTTATGGCCTGCTCCAGTGAACATCTTCAAAGGATGAAAGATAGAAGAATGTTGTTTGTTTGTTTGATGCAAGAGGGAATATAAGAATGATGTTTGTCTGTTGAAGAGTGGGGGTACTGGTTAATGAGAGTATATAAGAATGTATATAGGTTTTTCAGATGGTTTGTCTGAGCATGACATAAATGTTATGGAATAAGGGGTGGAGATCGGAGTGGGTCTGGGATGGTAGTGACTTTCCACAGCAGCTCTTGCAGTGCTGTGCTTACTGTTGATATCAGTATTATGACTACTGCTCGCACAGCATCAGGGTTGTCCCTCCAGCATTCCTTCCCCCACCTTCACCAATAGCAAGATTCATTTCTGGTCTTCCAAAAGTAACCGCTTCATGTACCGAAGCCCTTCTCGGGAGGTGGCCGACATCGCTGCAGATGGGAAGTAGAGAGTAGCTTTATCTTCATTTGCTTTGCTTCCTGCCAGCGCAGCTTTGCATTTTCTTTATTAAACTGCTTTCATCTAAACCTACAAGACTCCTATCTTATTTTCTCATCTTCCCTGGTTTGTTAGAGAGGTGGGGGATAGAGCGGCACCTGACATCCAGCAACAGTCAAACTACCACAACGGCAAAGTGCTGGTTGCTGTGCTGGTGGATTGTAGATAGCTTCTACCGGAAAGCAGCTGAAAAGGTGACAAAGTGCTGACTATATGAGGACCTAGATATGAATGTCAGTGTGATCTGCGTACTTGTTTTCTTTTAGCTCCCAGACGCATTGGTGTAACTTCTACCGGAAACCGATGACGTAACATGCAGTGGTAGGCTATATTTAAAATGGGAACTGAGAAGGTCAAGGCCGCAGGATTGGAGATAGCTCCCACAGGAAAGAAGCTGCAAAAGAGGCACAGTGCTGGCTGATAGGCTACACGGGGATCTACGTACAACTGTAGGTAGGCTCTGCGTACCTGCTTTTTTGTGGCTCCAAGAGGCAGTGGCGTAACTTCTACACCAATGCACGCAGTCTGGGGAATAAGCAGGAGGAACTGGAGATGTGGGTGCGAATGCAGGGCTACGACCTCACTGCGGTAACAATAACGTGATGGGACAGCTGCCATGACTGGAGCACAGCCATGGAGGGTTATGTATTGTTCAGGAAAGACAGACCGAAAAGGAGTGGAGGTAGAGTTTTTCTTTATGTGAGAGAGCAATTAATGTGTACTGAACTGTGCCTGGGTGGGGATGAGGAGAGAGTAGAGTGCTTATGGGTAAAAATTAATGGCCAGGACAAGGCAGGTGATATTGTTGTAGGAGTCTGGTAAAGACTACCTGATCTGGAGGAGGATGTGGATGAGGCCTTCTACAAACACCTGGGAGCTGCCTCACAATCACAGTCCCTGGTCCTCATGGGGGACTTAAACCACACTGATATTTGCTGGGATAGCCACACAGTCAAACAAATTCATTCCAGGACGTTCCTACAGATTCTTGACGACAAATTCCTGGCCCAGATGATCGAGGAATCAACAAGGATAGACTACATGGGGACCTATGTACCACTGTAGGTTTGGTCGGCTTATCTGCTTTCTTGTAGCTCCCTGACGCAGAGGTGTGTCTTCTACTGACAGCCTGTATTTTCAGGGAGCTGAGTAGACCAATTGCGCAGGAAAGAGATAGGTCCCACAGGAAAGCAGCTGCAAAGGTGGCACAGTGTTGGCTGATAGGATGTCGAAACATAGACAGGATAGAGTTAATTCCCGTGAGAAACCAGGAAAGGGTACAGCCTGAACAGCTAACCCAGACTTGCCAGCAGGTATTTGATATCCTAACGTCATGCCTGGTATATAGGTGGAGGCTAGCTGGAAGAAGCTCTTCCAGAGTCACGTGCTCTCGGTCGCCGGTCCGGAGCGATCGCTGAGGTCGGGTCCTGGGTGGTGAGCAACTGCATCACTCACCAGTTTTCTTTGTAATATTCCCTTGTGTTTGTCAAAGTTGTTCCTCTTTAGTTTTCCCTGGTAAATTGTTCTTATTTCAAGTTACGCGGGCTCTTTTACTTTTTTTCTCCATCTCCAATCCCCTCCGCATTCTTTCAGGAGGAGGAGGGGGAGGAGTCCTGTTTTTTTTTTTCCCCCTTTCCTCTGACTGGGTAAAATCACGAAATTAATTGGTGACCACGAGGTTGAAATAGAACAAAGTGGGTTTAAAGAAACAATTTGTTTACACTCCTGACACTAATTGATTGCTGAGCATAATGTTGGTTGATATGCTTGTATGGTGGTATTATATGTCCTCTTATCTGCATCACGTATGTCCTGTGATAGTGTTTCTCGTGTGTGGAAAATTTATGAAAATTCTCATGCTACTGTACTGGATGGGATTGGCTTATGATAAGATTTTGTCAGGGGTTCTTAAGTTGGTTTGGAATGTGTACATGACTTTTTTGTCTCTTCCACATTTTCTCCTAGAACTTAATGATGGCACTCAATTTATGGGAAAAACTGACATGTTTAATTCCTTGCACTATGTCACCCTCACTTCTTCAAGGTGCTTCTAATGGATTCTAACAATAATACTTGGAATGTTCTAATTACCATGTTTGTATTATTTTCCCTTGTTTTCACCTCAGCTTAATTGTAAAAATTTTTTTGAGAATTTGAGGAGATAGATACAGAATATGGGCAGGTGTCTAAGGAGCTTTCTACCTGTAAAGATTTGGAGAACACATGAACCGATTCCTAATTCATCTGTGCCAGAACCAGTTGCTATTCCGACTCCAGCAGTGGATGTTGTAGCTTCCAGAGGCAGTGGCATATCTTCTGCTGGCAGGTTGTATTTTTTTTAATTGGGAACTGAGCAGGCCAAATGCACAAGATAGGAGATAGGACCCACAGGAAAGAAGCTGCAAAGGTGACACAGTGCTGGCTGTTAGGCTACACGGGGACCAACGTACCGCTGTAGATGGGGTCTTCGTACCTTTTTTCTTTTAGCTCCCAGAGGCAGTGGCGTAAGATCCACCGACAGGCTGTATTTTTTCAATGGGAACTGAGCAGGTCAAGTGCGTGGGATTGGAGATACCTCCCTCAGGAAAGAAGCTGCAAAGCTGAAACAGTGCTGACTGATAGGCTACACGGGGACCTACATACCACTTTAGGTGGGGTCTGTGTACCTGCTTTTTTGTAGCTCCCAGACGCAGTGACCTAACTTCAACCGGCATCCTGTATTCTTTCATTGGGAGATGAGCAGGCCAAGTGCACGAGATTGGAGATAGCTGTCAAAGGAATCAACAAACACCTGGGAGCTGCCTCACAATCACAGTCCCTGGTCCTCATGGGGGACTTAAACCACCCTAATATTTGCTGGGATAGCCACAGTCAAGCACATGCATTCCAGGACGTTCCTACAGATTCTTGACGACAGACTCCTGACGACACTTCCTGGCCCAGATGATCGAGGAACCAACAAGGAAGGGTGTACTGCTGGACCTGGTATTGACGAATAGAGAGGACCTAGTTGGGGACTGAAGGTTGGAGGCAACCTTGGCTGCAGTGACCATGAGATGGTAGAGTTAAAGATCCTGTGTGGAAGGGGCAGAACACAAAGCAGGACCGTAACCTTGGATTTCAGGCGAGCCGACTTTGGCCTCTTCAAAGATCTACTTGAACAGATCTCATGGGATATGATTCTAGATGGTAGAAGTGCCAATGAGTGCTGGTCAATCTTCAAGCACCACTTCCTCCAAGGATCCGTGTTTCCCAATGCGCAAGAAAGGAGGAAAAGGAAGTAGGAGGCCTCCATGGATGAGCAAGGATCTGCTGCGACAACTCAGGAAGAAAGCAGCCATCTATGAGAGGTGGAAACAGGGGTTGGCTTCTTGGGAAGAGTATAGGAACATTGCCAGGGCATGCAGGGGTGCAACTAGGAAAGCTAGAGCCCTTCTAGAATTAAATTTAGCCAGGGATGTTACAGACAGCAATAAGGCATATTTCAAGTACATCAGCAGCAGAAGGATGGTGAGGGGTAATGTGGGTCTGCTGCTATATGCTGAGGGTGCCATGGTGTCTGAGGATGCAGACAAGGCTGAAGTACTGAATGCCTTCTTTGCTTCAGTCTTTACGGTCAAGTCTGACCCTCGGGAAGCCCAGTCCGGCAAGGATAACAGGATGGCCAGGAAAGCAGAGGACTTGCCCTGGGTGGAAGAGGAAGAGGTTAAAGACTTGTTGGACAAGCTTAAGGCTCATAAGTCAATAGGTCCTGATGAGATGCATCCTAGAGTGCTGAGAGAGCTGGCTGATGTGATTGCTAAGCCTCTCTCTATCATTTTTGAACAATCTTGGAGGACAGGTGAGATGACTGAGGACTGGAGAAAGGCCAATGTCACGCCAGTCTTCAAAAAGGGCAGGAAGGACAACCCAGAAAACTACAGGCCGGTCAGCCTCACCTCCATCCCTGGAAAAGTGATGGAACAACTCATCCTGAATGTTATCACTGAACATGTGAAGGATAAGATGGTTCTCATGGGGAGTCAACATGGCTTCACCAAGGGGAAATCCTGTTTGACTAACCTGATAGCCTTCTATGAGTGCATAACCGGCTGGCTAGATGAGGGGAGAGCAGCGGATGTCATCTACCTTGACTTCAGCAAGGCTTTTGACACTGTCTCCCACAACATCCTCATCAGAAAGCTCAGGCAGTGTGGCTTGGATGAGTGGACAGTGAGGTGGATCGAGAGCTGGCTGAACGACAGAGCCCAGAGGGTGTTGATCACTGGCACGGAGTTGAGTTGGAGGCCTGTGGCCAGTGGAGTTCCACAGGGATCAATTCTGGGGCCAGTCTTGTTCAACATCTTCATCAACAAGGGGAGAGAGTGTACCCTCAGCAAGTTCGCTGATGACACCAAACTGGGAGGACTGGCTAATTCCCCAGAAGGCTGTGCTGCCATTCAGCGGGATCTCGACAGGCTTTAGAGTTGGGCAGAGAGGAACCTGATGAGGTTCAACAAGGACAAGTGCAGAGTCCTGCATCCGGCAAGGAACAACCCCATGCACCAGTACAGGCTGGGGGTCGATCTGCTGAAGAGCAGCTCTGCAGAGAGAGACCTGGGAGTCCTGATTGTTAATGAACTAAATATGAGCCAGTAATGTGCCCTTGTGGAAAAGAAGGCCAACGACATTCTGGGATGCATCAAGAAGAGTGTGGCCAGCAGGTCGA
This sequence comes from Colius striatus, assembly GCF_028858725.1. Lineage (NCBI taxonomy): Eukaryota > Metazoa > Chordata > Aves > Coliiformes > Coliidae > Colius > Colius striatus. The sequence continues at coordinate 3,078,305 of NC_084789.1, forward strand.
GGGAGGTTCTTCTCCCCCTCTACTCTGCTTTGCTGAGGCTACATCTGCAGTACTGTGTCCAGTTCTGGTGTCCTCAGATCAAGAAGGACAGGGAACTGCTGGAGAGAGTCCAGCACAGGGCCACCAAGATGATCAAGGGTATAGAACATCTTTCCTACGAGGAAAGACTGCGGGAAGTGGGGCTGTTTAGTCTGCAGAAGCAGAGATTGAGGGGTGATCTTATTCACATTTGTAAATATCTAAAGGGTAACATAAAAAAAAAACCCTATTTCACCATGAGAGTGACGGAGCAGTTGAACAGGCTGCCCAGGAGCTTTGTGGAGTCTACTTCCGTCAAGGTCTTCAAGACACGCCTGGACATGGTCCTATGCGATCTGATCTAGGTGAACCTGCTTCTGCAGGGCGTTTGGACTACATGATCTCAAAAGGTCCCTTCAAACCTCTACCATTCTATGATTCTATGATTCTTACGGCAGCCTGTATTTTAACTGGGAGGTGAGCAGGCCAAGAGCGTGGGATTGGAGATATATCCCAAAAGAAAGTAGAGGCAAAGTTGGCACAGTGCTGACCGATAGGCTACACGGCAACCAACAGACTACTTAGGTAAGGTCTGCGTACGTGCATTCTTGGAGCTCTCAGACACAGTGGAATAACTTATAACTACAGCCAGTATTTTCAAAGGGAGCTCAGCAGGCCAAATGCGTGTGATTGGAGATAGCTCCCACAGGAAGGCAGCTGCAAATGTGACACAGTGCTGGCTGATAGATTAAATGGGGACCTTCGTAGCACTGTAAGTCAGGTCTGCGTACCTGCTTTGGTGTAGCTCCTACACCCAGCGGTGTAAGTTCTACCGACAGTCTGTATTTTTTCAATGGGAGCTGAGCAGATCAAGTGCACGGGATTAAAGATAGCTCCCACAGGAAAGCAGCTGCAAAAGTGCACAGTGCTGGCTGATAGGCTAAATGGGGACCTACGTAGCAATGTAGGTGGGCTCCGTGTATCTGCTTTCTTGTAGCTCCTACAGGCAGTTCAGTAATTTCTACTGGCAGCCTGTTTTTGAAACGGGAGCTGAGCAGGCCAAGTGTGCAAGATGGCAGATAGCTCCCGAAGGAAAGCAGTTACAAAGGTGGCACAGCGGAGGTGATACGCTACACAATTAACCAATGTACCACTGTATGTGGTGTCTTGTACCTGCTTTCTTTTAGCTCCAGACGCAGTGGCATTACTTCTACTGGCAATCTGTATTTTTTCAAAGGTAGCTGAATAGGCCATGTGCGCGGGATTTGAGATAGGTCCCACAGGAAAGAAGCTGTAAATGTCCCACAGTGGTGGCTGGTAGGCTTCACAAGAACCTACGTACCACTGAGGTTTGCGTTCCTTCTCTCTTTTAGCTCCAGTCGCAGTGGCGTAACCTGTACTGGAAGCCAGTACTTTCAACGGGAGCTGAACAGGTCTAATGTGCATGATCTGAGATACTTCTCAAAGGAAAGCAGCTGCAAAGGTGACACAATGCGAGCTTATGGCTACAAGAGGACCTACTTACCACTATAAGTGTGATCTGCTTACCTGTTTTCCTGTAGGTAGAGACGCAGTGGCATAACTTCTACAGGCAGCCTGTATTTTTTCGAAGGAAGCTGAGCATACCAAGTGCGCGGGATTGGAGATACCTCCCACAGGAAAGCAGCTGCAAAAGTGGAACAGTGTTGGCTGTTAGGCTACAAAGGGACCTATGTACCAATGTAGGTGGGGTCTGCCTGTCTGCTTTCATGTAGCTCCCAGGCACAGTAGTGTAACTTCTACCAGCAGCATGTATTTTTGCAGTGGGAGCTGAGTAGGCCAAGTGCACGGGATTGGAGATAGCTCCCACAGGAAAGCAGTTGTAAATGTGGCACAGTGTTAGCTGATAGACTAATCAGGGACCAACGTAGCACTGTAGGTGGGGTCTGCATACCTGCTTTCTTGTAGCTCCTAGAGGCAGTGGAGTAACTTCTACGTATAGGCTATATTTTCAAAGGGAGTTGAGCAGGCAAAATGCGTGGGATTGTGGATAGCTCTTACAGGAAAGCAGCTGCAAGGGTAAACATAGTGCTGTCTGAAAGTCTGCATGGGGACCTTCGTACCACTGCAGATAGAGTCTGTATACCTGCTTTCTTGTAGCTCCCAGTAGCAGTGGCGTAACTTCTACCTGTAACCTGTATTTTTTAATGAGAGTTTACCAGGCCAAGTGCCCAGAATTGGAGATATTTTGCATAGGAAAACAGTTGCAAAGGGTGCACAGTGCTGGGTCATAGGCTACACGAGGACCTACGAACCACTGTAGGCGAGGCCTGCGTACCTGCTTTCTTGTAGCTCCTACACGCAGTTGCGTAACGTGTTCCGGCAGACTGTATTTTTTCAAAGGATACTGAGCAGGCCAATGACGTGGGTTTGGAGATAACTCCCACAGGAAAGCGGCTGCAAAGGTGGCACAATGCTGGCTGATAGGCTACAAGGGAACATTAGTACCACAGTTTGTGGGGTCTTCATACCTGCTTTCTAGTACCTCCCAGACGCAGTGATGTAACTCCCTGTAATGGTTTTGCACAGGTAGCACAGCAGCACCACGACAGTCTCTCGCTCGGTGCCCCCATTCACCCCTACCCTGGTTAGGATGGCGGAGGACCCAGCGAAATGGGAGTAAAAAGATAAGCAAGGTTGTTGTGGATTGAGACAAGGGCAGGGAGGGCTCGCTGCCAATTAAGGTTCTGGGCAAAACAGACTTCAGTGCTCGACTTAGAGAGGTAAGTAGGAAAGTTTATTCTACAAGAAACAGAATGGAATAAAAGCAAAAAAGGGAGTAGAATGATGAGAAAATTACAACCAGCACTTTAAGATCTCCCTCCCCCATTCCTCCTTTCTTCCTGGGCCCAGCTCACTGCTCCCGATATCTCTACCTTCTCCCCCCTCAACGGCTCAGGGGGCAAAGAATGATGAATGTGGTCAGTCTCTCACAGATGGGCTCTGCTGCTTCTCTCCTCTCACAGAAGGACGACACCTGGCATTCTTCCCCTGCTCCAACACGGGATTCCTCCCCCAGAACGCAGTCCTTAACGAACTTCTCTGGTGTGGGTTGTTCCTAACAGCTGCGGCTTCTGCTGATACAGGTTCCCTCACACAGGACGCAGTCCTTGGTGAATATCTCTGGCATGGATTCTTCACCGCGGTTGCAGTTTCTGCAGTTGCAGGGTCCCTCTCTCGGGACAAGGCCTCTTCTGGGCATAAGTTTAATGAGGTGCTTTGTCGTGGGTTCCTCCCCACAGTTGCAGCTGTGGTTATTGGGTCCCTTCCTCGGGATAGGGCCTGCTCCGGCTATAGTGATAAAGGGCCTCTTCCTCGGGACACGACCTCCTCCGGCAAAAATCACTGTCCCTGGCTCGGAGCCTTTAATGAAGTGAATCGCTGCCCCTAGTCCGGGGTCAGCTTTAGCAAAATGAGTCTCTGCCCCTGATGCGAGCTCATTATCAAAATGAGTCTCTACTGCCGATGTGGGGTCTTTAAAGAAATGAAAATAAATCTCAGCTTCACCAGTTCTCTCCGTAGAATGCAGGGGAGTCTCTGCTCCAGCACACCTCCTCCTCTCTTTCATCACTGACCTTGGAGTCCGCATGGTTGTTTCTCTCACTGTTCCTACTCCTTGCACTACCACCAGCCAGAAGAAAAAGAAAAGAAGGGACAGAAGAAGGAAAGAAGATGGAGGAAGAAACCTCCCCTTCCGACTTCTTCTTAAAAAGTGATCGTGGAGGCGTCTAATTGACTCAGCCCCAGAAGTGGGTCTGGCTCTGAGCTACGGAGAGTTACGAGCAACTTCTTACAGGAGCCATCTTTACACTCCCTTCCCCCTTACCAGGAAAGGCTATCATGTCAAACCATGGCACTCCCCCCGGCAGCCTGTATTTTCAATGGAAGTGGAGCAGGCACGGGATTGCATATAGCTCCCACAGGAAAGTAGCTGCAAAGTTGGCGCAGTGCTGACTGATAGGCTACACGGGGATCAGCTTACAACTGTAGATGGGATCTGTGTACCTACTTTTTATAGCTCCCAGAGGCAGTGGCGTAATATGTACCGGCAGGCTGTATTTTTTCAATGGGACCTAAGCATGCCAAGTTTACGGGTTTGGAGATAGCTCCAACAAGAAAGCAATGGCAAAAATTGAGCAAATTGACTGATAGGCTACACAGGGATCTACGTACCACTGTAGGTGGAGTCTGCGTACTTGCTTTCTCGTAGCTTCTAGAGGAAGTGGAGAAAATTCTACCAGCAGCCTGTAGTTTTTTCAATGGGAACTAAGCAGACCAAGTGCGCGGGATTGAAGATAGCCCCAAAAGGAAAGCAGCTGCAAAGGTGGCACAGTGCTGGCTGATAGGCTACACGGGGACCTACGTACAACTGTAGGTGAGCTTCTGCGTACCTGCTTTCTTGTAGCTCCCAGAGGCAGTGATGTAACATGTACCAATGATCTCTATTTCAAATAGGAGCTGAGCAGGCCACGTACGTGGGATTGGAGATAGTTCCTACGATAAAAGAACATGCAAAAGGGAGCAGCTACAAAGACGAAGAGGCATAACTTCTACCGGCAGCCTGTATTTTCAATGGGAGTGGAGCAGGCCAAGTGCGCGGGATTGGAAATAGCTCCCACAGGAAAGCACCTGAAAAAGTTACACACTGCTAGCTGATAGGCTACATGGGTGCTACGTCTCAGTGTAGGTGGGGTCTGCGTACCTGCTTTCTTGTTTTTCTCAGATGCAGTGACGTAACGTGTACCGGGAGGCTGTAGTTCAAATAAGAGCTGAACCGTCCAAGTGCGCGGCATTGGAGATATCTCCCACAGCAAAGCAGCTGCAAAGGTGGAACAGTGCTGGCTAATAGAATAAACGAGCACCTACATACCACTGTAGGTGGGGTCTACGTACCTGTAGGTGGGGTCTGCGTAACTTCTACTGGTAACCTGTGTTTTCAATGGGAACCTAGCAGGCTAAGTGCGCCGGATCGGAGATATCTCCCATAGCAAACCAGCTGCAAAGGTTGTACAGTCCTGGCTAATAGTCAAACGGGGAAAAACGTACCACTGTAGGTGGGGTCTGCGCAACTGCTTTCTTCTAGCTCTCAGACACAGTGGCGTAACTTCTACCGGCAGCTTGTATTTTCAATGAGAACTGAGTAGGCCAAGTGCGTGGGACTGGATATAGCTCTTATTGGAAAGCAGCTGTAAAAGTGGAACAGTGCTGGCTGATAGGCTACACGGGGACCTTTGTATCACTGTAGATTGGGTCTGCATACCTGCTTTCTTGTAACTCCCAGACGTAGTGGTGTAACCTGTACTGGCAGCCTGTATTTTCAAAGTGAGCTTAGCAGACCAAGTGCACGGGATCAGAAATAACTCCCACAGGAAAGCAGTTATAAAGGTGGTACAGTGTTGACTTATAGGCTACACAGATATCTACGTACCACTGTAGGTTAGATCTGTGTACCTGCTTTCTTGTAGCTCTCAGACGCAGTGACGTAACTTCTAACGGCAGCCTGTATTTTCAATTAGAACTGAAATGGCCAAGTGTGCGGGATTGGAGATGACTCCCACAGGAAAGCAGCTTCAAAGGTGTCACAGTTCTGCCTGATAGGCTACACGGAGATCTTCGTACTACTGTAGGTGGGATCTGCGTACCCACTTTCTTGTAGATCATAGACGCAGAGGCGTTACTTCTACCGGCAGTCTATATTTCTTCAATCGGATCTCAGCAGGCCAAATGCACGGGATTGTAGATAGCTCCCACAGGAAAGGAGCTGCAAAGGTGGAACATTCCTTGATGATAGACTACACGGGGACCTATGTACCACAGAAGTGGGGTCTGCGTACCTGCTTCCTTGTTGCTCCCAGAGACAGCCTATATTTTGAAACAGAGCTGAGAAGGCCAAGTGAGCGCGACTGAAGGTAGCTCCCACAGGAAAGCAGCTGTTTCGTGGTTTTGCCTAACCAGAGCAAAAGGGAAAAAAAAGAAACACGACTCGTCCCCCTCCGGGTGAAACGTGAAAGGGATCGAAGAGAAAAAAAAAAATGTAAAAGAGAATGCTTAAGTTGAAATAAGAACAATTTACTAGGGAAAACTGAAGAGGAATAACTATAATAAAGACAAGGGAATATTACAAAGAAAACTGGTGAGTGATGCAGTCGCTCACCACCCGGATCCCGATCTAAGCGACGGCTCCGGACCAGCGACCGAGAGCCCGTGACCCCGGAAGAGAGCTTCTTTCGACAAGCCTCCACCTTTATACTGGGCATGACGTTAGGATGGTATGGAATACCTGTTAGCCGGCCTGGGTCAGCTGTTCAGGCTGTACCCTTTCCTGGTTCCTCACATGAATTTATTCTATCTTAGCTCAAACCAGGACAACCTGCAAAGGATTAATAGTGCTAGCTGATAGGCTACACAGGGAAGTACATACAACTGTAAGTGGGGTCTGCATACCTGCTTTCTTGCAGCTCCCAGAGACAGTGGTGTAACTTCTACTGACAGCATGTATTTATTCAATGGGTGCTGAGCAGGCCAAATGTGCAGGATTGGACATAGCTCCCACAGGAAAATAGATGCAAAGGTTGCACAGTGCTGGCTGATAGGCTACATGGGGACCTACGTACCACTGTAGGTGGAGTCTGCATACCTCATTTCCTATAGATCACAGACACAGTGGCGTAACTTCTACCGGCCGCCTGTGTTTTCAATGAGAGCTGAGCATATAAAGTGCATGGGATTGGAGATAGCTACCAGGGGAAAGCAGCTGCAAAGGTGACACAGTGCTGACTTATAAGCACCACTGTAGATGGGATCTGTGTACCTGCTTTCTTGTAACTCCAAGATGCAGTACCGTAATATCTACCAGCAGTCTGGATTTCAAAGGGGAGCTGAGACGGACTGGAGATAGCTCCCACAGGAGAGCAGCTGAAAAGGTGGCTGTACTGGGTCTGGGATTGTAGTGATTTTCCACAGCAGCTCTTGCAGTGCTGTGCTTACTGTTGATATCAATATTTTGACTACTGCTAGCAGAGCATCAGGACTGTCTCTCCATCATTCATTCCCCCACCTTCACCAATAAGCTGTGGGTCAGCACAATCTTGGGAGGGACAATGGCCGCAACAGCTGACTCAGGCTTACCAAGGAGATTTTCCATACCATATGATGTCAGCTCAGTAATATAAACTGGGGGAGAGGAACACGAAAGGGAGACAAGATTCATTTCTGGCCTTACAAAAGCAACTGCTACGCGTACCAAAGCCCTGCTTCTCGGGAGGTGACCGGATATCGCTGCTGATGGGAAGTAGAGAGTAACAGCTTTATCTGCTTTTGCTTTGCTGCCTGCACACGCGGCTTTGCTGTTTCTTTGTTAAATTTCTTTTATCTCAACCCACAAGACTCCAATCTCATTTTCTCCCCTTCCCTGGCATGCTGGAGAAGTGGGAGATAGAGCGGTGTGATGGGCACCTGACATCCACCCAGGGTAAAACTACCTCAGCGTTTTTGACGCCCAACATTTGGCGAGATAATAGCAGTTTTACATTAAATGCGTTGTAATAATAGTAAGCCAAAAAGTGCAAAGTTCCCGTGCTGGTCACGGAGCCTTGCTGTAATGCAGCTTATCTTACACTTTGTAATGTTTGGGAACATGATGCTACTAACACTGACTCTCTGCTGCCCTCTAACCTTGATAGCTTTGCTAAGTTGGCTGTATGATTTTGTGAAAAGGATGAAAGGGCCTGGGAACATGATGGCCCAAATAATAATAGTCTCATTCTATTACCAATGGATTTACTGTGCTGTGGGAGCTATCTTGCGGAGGTCGTGGGGCAAAGCACCCCTTTCCCCTCAGCTTAGACTGATGTAGACAATTTTGTTATACAGACTTCCCAGGTCCTTAGTCACCCTTATATGAGAGTTTTAATATTACTAATTAATATAGCTGGTATATTACATTTTTTTGTAGAATTTGGACTCATCTGGGTATCAGAGAGGAAAAATATGGGATGGAAACATGCTAAAATGCCCCCTGAAGTGGCCAGTCCCAGGGTGGAAGGGTGTTTGGATGAATTTGGGCAAATTCCTAGGATAGTTATCACCTCCTGTAACCTGGTATTTTACACCTGCACAGATAAAAAACCCTGCTTTACTGGCACGCCACCTGATAGAAGGGTGTATTGCCTACCCCAATGAGGCACATGAGGTTCAGGAACTATACTGGGGCCTAGCCTCTGCCTACTGAGCCGCACTCTAGTCCTTTCAGGGAACTATGTTTGAAGTGGAAACTGAAATTGTATCTGAGACCACCATGGTTGAGTCAGTCAAAGTCCAGTCCTCTCAGAGAACTATGGCCGAGGTGGGAATTTAAACTCTATCTTAGACAACCATGGTTGAGTCAGGGAATCAAACAACCACCACAGTGGTTGCCCGAGTAGTGAAAAAGAAACAGTGGATAAGGAGGTAAAGTCCATATCATCGATTAGTAAGGGCAGAAGAGGAAGAAGAGGAAAGTTTAGAAGGAGCTGGTCCTTCAGTAAGGAGATCGGGAAAATGAGTGAAAGAAATCAAAAAGGAAATAAAAAGTACTCGGTCCCTCACCTCATCTGAACTTCGAGATATGCAAAAAGTTTATGTTGACTGTGGTAGTTTGAGCCTGGCTGGATGCCAGGTGCCCACCACACCGCTTTACCCCCCACCTCCCGAGAAGCAAGCCAGGGAAGGGGAGAAAATAAGATGGGAATCTCGTGGGTTGAGATAAAAGCAGTTTAATAAATAAGCAGCAAAGCCGCGCGCGCAGGAAGCAAAGCAGAAGCAGATAAGCTGTTACTCTCTACTTCCCATCAGCAGCGATGTCCGGCCACCTCCCGAGAAGCAGGGCTTCAGTACGCGTAGCGGTTGCTTTGGGAAGGCCAGAAATGAATCTCGCCTCCTCTTCCTGCTCCTTTCCCCCAGTTTATATTACTGAGCTGACGTCATATGGTATGGAATATCTCCTTGGTCAGCCTGGGTCAGCTGTCCTGGCCATAGTCCCTCCCAAGATCATGCCCACTCACAGCTATTGGTGAAGGTGGGGGAAGGAATGCTGGAGGGACAGCCCCGATGTTGTGCAAGCGGTAGTCATAATATTGATATCAACAGTAAGCACAGCACTGCAGGACCTGCTGTGGAAAATCACTACCGTCCCAGACCCACTACAGTCTCCACCCCTTATTCCATACCATTTATGTCATGCTCAGACAAACCATCTTAACAATCCATATACATTCTTATATACTCTCATTAACCAGTACCCCCACTCTTCAACAGACAAACATCATTCTTGTATTCCCTCTTGCATCTTGCATCAAACAAACAAACAACATTCTTATATCTTTCATCCTCTGTAGATGTTCACTGGAGCAGGTCATAACTTCTGTCTCATCCATCAAGATGAATATCCAGGCCAGGGGAAACAGTATGTTCAGTGTTGGGCACCAGCACCGGCTTGGTTTGTCCACTTGTCCGGTTTTTCTTGCAAAGTTCATCTACAACAGATAACTCACATAACAGGTTATTTTTCCCCCAAGGTCAAGTCTCCTTGAGGTACACATCGAGTTTCCCCATCCTTTCTCATCACCCACCAAGTACAGCCAGGCCCTTGAGCAAAGACAATCCCACGAATGGGTTTGCCTTTTCCCATGGGAGGTGCAACCCATACTGCCTTCCCCAGCCATTTCCCTGGGTGCACTACGGGGACCTTATCTCCTCCCACAGTATGTAGTGGTTTTGTTTGGGCAGGACCAGGACGGTTAGTTGAACCTCTGCTATTGACCAGCCAAGTGGCTTCTGCTAAATTTTTATCCCACTGCTTCCATGCCCCATTGCCCAGTGCTCTCAACATGGTCTTTAGTAACCCATTATATCTCTCAATCTTTCCAGAGGCTTGAGGGTGATAGGGGATATGGTATATCCACTCAATGCCATGTTTCTTTGCCCAGGAGTTTATGAGATTATTTCGAAAATGAGTTCCATTATCTGATTCAATTCTTTCTGGAGTGCCGTGTCGCCACAAAACTTGCCTTTCAAGACCCAAGACAGTATTTCGGGCAGTGGCGTGGTTTACAGAGTATGTTTCCAACCAACCAGTAGTTGCTTCCACCATGGTGAGTATATACCGCTTGCCTTGATGTGTTCGTGGTAGTGGTCCAACATAGTCAATTTGCCAGGCCTCACCATACTGAAAACCCAGCCATCGGCCTCTGTTCCAGGGAGACTTGATTCGTGTGGCTCGCTTGATTGCGGCACATGTTTCACATTCATGGGTGACCTGTGTGATGGCTTCCATGGTCAAGTCCACCCCTCGATCACGAGCCCATCTATATGTTGCATCTCTTCCCAGATGTCCTGATGTTTCATGGGCCCATCGAGCTATAAATAGCTCACCTTTACGCTCCCAGTCTAGATCTACCTGAGCTAGTTCAATTTTAGCAGCTTTATCTACCTGTTGGTTATTCCATTGTTCTTCATTGGCACGGCTTTTTGGCACATGAGCATCTACATGACGTACCTTCAGAGTCATATTTTCCACCCGAGCAGCAATGTCTTGCCATAATGCAGCAGCCCAGATGGGTTTACCCTTGCGCTGCCAGTTGGTCTTCTTCCATTGCTGTAGCCATCCCCATAGAGCATTAGCCACCATCCAGGAGTCAGTGTAAAGATAGAGTACTGGCCACTTCTCTCGTTCTGCAATCTTTAGAGCTAGTTGGATAGCCTTCACTTCAGCAAACTGACTTGACTCACCTTCTCCTTCAGTGGCCTCAACAACTCGTCGTGTGGGACTCCACACAGCAGCTTTCCACTTACGATGATTTCCTACCACGCGGCAGGATCCATCAGTAAACAAAGCATAATGCCTCTCATCTTCTGACAGTTCATTATATGGTGGTGCCTCTTGGGCGCGAGCTACTTCCTCAGGCAATGCTCCAAAATCTCTGCCTTCTGGCCAGTCCATGATTTCTTCCAGGATTCCTGGGCGATTAGATTTCCCCAGCCGAGATCGTTGTGTAATCAACGCCATCCACTTACTCCATGTAGCGCTGGTTGCATGATGTATAGAAGGGGTTTTCCCTTTGAACATCCAGTGTAACACAGGCAGACGTGGTGCCAAGAGGAGATGAGCTTCTGTGCCAATGACTTCTGAAGCAGCTCGAAGTCCCTCACATGCTGCTAGTATTTCTTTTTCAGTTGGGGTGTAGTGGGCTTCCGATCCTCGATATCCTCGGCTCCAAAACCCTAATGGTCGACCTCGGGTTTCTCCAGATGTTTTCTGCCAGAGGCTCCAGGTGAGACCATGCTCTCCAGCGGCCGTGTAGAGGATATTCTGCACATCTGGTCCTGTACGGATGGGCCCAAGGGCGACTGCACGAGCTATTTCCTGTTTAATTTGTTGAAAAGCTTGTTGTTGCTCAAGGCCCCACTCAAAACAGTTCTTTTTTCTGGTTACTCTAAAGAGAGGGCTCACAAGCTGACTATAACCTGGGATATGCATCCTCCAGAATCCCACAAGGCCCAGGAAAGCTTGTGTTTCTTTCTTATTAGTCGGTTGAGACATAGTAGCTATTTTATTCACAACATCCATAGGCACATGCCGACGCCCATCTTGCCATTTTATGCCCAAAAACTGTATCTCTTGTGCAGGTCCCTTTACTTTGTTTCTTTTTATAGCAAAACCAGCTTTCAGGAGAATCTGTATTATTCTTTTCCCTTTCTCAAACACTTCTTCTGCCTTGTTGCCCCATACAATTATGTCATCAATGTACTGTAAATGTTCAGGGGCATCACCCGTTTCCAGCACAGTTTGGATTAGACCATGGCAAATAGTAGGACTATGTTTCCACCCCTGGGGCAATCGATTCCAGGTATATTGGACACCTCTCCATGTGAAGGCAAATTGTGGCCTGCACTCTGCTGCCAATGGAATTGAGAAGAATGCATTAGCGATGTCAATCGTAGCATACCACTTGGCTGCTTTTGACTCCAGTTCATACTGGAGCTCTAACATGTCTGGTACAGCAGCACTCAGTGGTGGTGTCACTTCATTTAGGTCACGATAGTCTACTGTTAACCTCCACCCTCCATCAGATTTTTTCACAGGCCATATGGGACTATTAAATGGAGAATGAGTTTTGCTAATTACTCCTTGAGCCTCCAGTTGATGAATCAACTCACGGATGGGAGCCAGGGAATCTCGGTTCGTGCGATATTGCCTCCGGTGCACTGTCCTGGTAGCAATTGGTACCTGTTGCTCTTGAACTTGCAGCAATCCCACAACAAAAGGGTCTTCTGAGAGGCCAGGTAAATTAGAGAGTTGTTTGATTTTCTCTGTATCTACAGTGGCTATACCAAAAGCCCATCGATACCCCTTGGGGTCTTTGAAGTACCCTCTCCTGAGGTAGTCTATGCCAAGAATACAAGGGGCCTCTGGACCAGTCACAATGGGGTGTTTTTTCCATTTGTCCCCTGTTAAGCTCACTTCAGCCTCTAAGACAGATAAGTCTTCACATCCCCCTGTCACTCCAGAGATCCAGACAGAATCTGTGCCTCTATACCTTGATGGCATCAATGTACACTGTGCCCCTGTGTCTACTAAGGCTTTATACCTTTGTGGGTTTGATGTGCCAGGCCATCGAACCCACACAGTCCAGTAGATTGTGTCATCCCTTTCCTCCTCCTGGCTGGAGGCAGGGACCCTCTATTTCTGTTCTTCATCAGAGTATTCGCTATCTGATCCTTGCAATTGCAGACCTGAAGTCTCCTCATTGGCTTCGAAGGAAGTAGTTGCAGTTCTTCTATGTCTTGGAGATTGTTGATTGTCCTCTTTTGGTTTGGCAGCCACTCTGCTGACAGCTCTCCTGGGCGGTCCTTTTCTAACAGCTGTCTTCCCCCTTAGTTCACGTACACGCGCTTCTAGCTTAAAAGTGGGTTCACCATCCCACTTCCTCATATCCTCTCCTTGGCCACGCAAAAAGAGCCAGAGTTCATTTCGCGGTGTACTCCTGCGTCTGGGACTTCCCTTTCCCCTGGTCGGGACAGTGGATGACTGAGTTCTTGAGGCAGATCTAACAATCAGGCCATCATCCCACACTGATGAGGAGGTGCAGAGGCTCTCTTCATAGTTCTGTAACCAAGAAGATACCCTCTCCACTGTTGGTATGTCCATGTCTGGATGATACACCATTGCCAGGATATTAGAATATGTAGCTGGGGCACTCTGGATCACTTTTCTCAACATGGCCCGTGTACACTGGACATCGTCTGGATCTGTGGAGGCCTCGACATTATCCAGATCACCATAGATGACTTCCAACACAGCTAATTCCCTTAGATATTGGATCCCTTCATCAGCTCTAGTCCACTTTCCTCGGGCATTTACAAGGTCTTCCTTGAATGGGTATCTTGCCCGTACACTTGAGAGGAGTCGTTTCCAGAGACTACAAACTGAGGTTTTCTTTCCAATGCCTTTATCAATTCCCCGGTCCCTAGCAAGAGATCCTAGCTGTTGGGCTTCTCTGCCTTCCAATTGTTGACTGTCAGCCCCGTTATCCCAGCATCGGAGCAGCCAGGCACCAATCCGCTCACCTGGCTGGCGACTGTAATCTTTTCGCATATCTCTAAGTTCTGTTGAGGTGAGGGACCGAGTAGTTTCCATTTCCTTTTCGATTTCTTTCACTTCTCCTGATCTCCTTACCGAAGGACCAGTTTCTTCTTCTAGCCTTTCCTCTTCCTCCTCGTCTGCCCTTACTAATCGATGATATGGACTTGACCTCCTTATCCACTGCTTCTTTTTCACTACTGGGGCAACCACTGTGGTTGTTGTTTGGTTCCCTGACTCAACCATGGTAGTCTCAGGTATAGTTTGAATTTCCACCTCGGCCATAGTTCTCTGAGAGGGCTGGACTGCGACTGACTCAACTATGTTGGTCTCAGGTACCGTTTGAGTTTCCATTTCAATCACAGTTCTCTGAGAGGGCTGGACTGCGACTGACTCAACTATGTTGGTCTCAGGTACCGTTTGAGTTTCCATTTCAATCACAGTTCTCTGAGAGGACTGGAATGCAACTCGATAGGCAGAGGCTAGGCCCCAGTATAGTGCCTGAACCTGATGGGCCTCATTAGGGTAGGTAAGACACCCTTCTATCAGGTAGCGTGTCAGTAAAGCAGGGTTTTTTATCTGTTCAGATGTAAAATCCCAGATTACAGGAGGTGATAACCGTCCTAGGAATTTGCCTAAATTCATCCACATACCCTGCCACCCAGGGACTGGCCGCTTCAGGGGGCATTTTAACATGTTTCCATCACAAATTTGTACTCTCTGATACCCAGATGACTCCAGATTCCACAAGGTATATAATATACCAACCATGTTAATTAGTAATATTAAAACTCTCGTATAAGGGTGACTAAGGACCTGGGAAGTCTGTGTAACAGAATTGTCTAGATCAGTCCGAGCTGAGGAGAAAGAGGTGCTTTGCCCCATGGCCTCCACAAGATAGCTCCCACAGCACACTAAATTCATCAGTAACAGAATGAGACTTGCTATTATTATTTGGGCCATCATGTTCCCAGGCCCTTTCATCCTCTTCACAAAATTATATAGCCAGCTTAGCAAAGCTATTAAGGTTAAAGCACAGCCGAGAGTCAATGTTAGGAGCATCGTGTTCCCAAACATTAGAAAGTGTAAGATAAGCTGCATAGCAGCAAGGCTCCGTGACCAGCACAGGAACTTTGCTCTCATTGGTTTACTGTAATTGCAATGCAGTTAATGTAAATCTGCTATTATCTCGCCCCACGTTGGGCGCCAAAAGGGCTGTGGTAGTTTGAGCCTGGCTGGATGCCAGGTGCCCACCACACCGCTTTACCCCCCACCTCCCGAGAAGCAAGCCAGGGAAGGGGAGAAAATAAGATGGGAATCTCGTGGGTTGAGATAAAAGCAGTTTAATAAATAAGCAGCAAAGCCGCGCGCGCGGGAAGCAAAGCAGAAGCAGATAAGCTGTTACTCTCTACTTCCCATCAGCAGCGATGTCCGGCCACCTCCCGAGAAGCAGGGCTTCAGTACGCGTAGCGGTTGCTTTGGGAAGGCCAGAAATGAATCTCGCCTCCCCTTCCTGCTCCTTTCCCCCAGTTTATATTACTGAGCTGACGTCATATGGTATGGAATATCTCCTTGGTCAGCCTGGGTCAGCTGTCCTGGCCATAGTCCCTCCCAAGATCATGCCCACTCACAGCTATTGGTGAAGGTGGGGGAAGGAATGCTGGAGGGACAGCCCCCATGTTGTGCAAGCGGTAGTCATAATATTGATATCAACAGTAAGCACAGCACTGCAGGACCTGCTGTGGAAAATCACTACCGTCCCAGACCCACTACATTGACGAATCCCAAATCGCGAAAAAATTATCTACACAGGAATGAAGATAAGCAGGCACTTCTTTATTATGCAGCGCTGGGAAAACACAAGGGATAGCTCCCCCATAGGTGCTTCCTTGTTAGTTAGCATTTTTAGGGTTTTTATATTGCTCAAACAAAAGAATCACATTTGCCAACACAAGTATGCATAAAATGTCCATGTATCACTTTAGTCCTTCACCTTGACTGGTTCCCAACAAACACAAAATTTCCCAAATTACAGTGATTTGTCAAAAAAAGATATCAGTCCCTTTGTTTTAGTAACAACTAAGGTAACAGACAAGGTAACCTAATGAATACATTTACCAGGGTCTTGTAGTTAAGGTAACAGCTAAGGTAACCTAAAAAATACCTTCACCAGGGTCTCATGGCTCATGGTCTCATGGTAACAGGTGTGGTATGTAACTTTTGCAGTTTGATCCTTATGTGATTCAAATGAATACTTACTTAATGTTGGGGCCTTAGTGGGAGCATTTGAGCTGAAACCAATGTATCATAAGTTACCTTAAGCTAAGAATAAAGAATGCGTACTAAGGAGTATGAGCAAAGAACCCAAGGTCGTCCTAGCCCTGAACTTCTAAGGAAGTAAACAAGGTCATAAAACATCTTTGAAGGATGCACAAGAACAAAGGACCCCAAACATCTGGAAGATACATCTGGAAGATCAATGTACTGACTCTTAGATTATATTTTATCTATTTTTGTTAACCAATCAGTGTATGCCACAATGTATGCAAGGCTTGTGAACAACAATGTTTAACCAATCATCTGTCCCTATTACCTGCAGGCTTTAGCTTGAAACAGTAAATAAGTGATCAGAACAAAACAAAAAATTGTCTCAGTTCCAAATCATATTGGTTTGATGTCTGAGTCCATCCTCTCCTAGCCATGGTCCTTGGCAACTTAATCAATAGGTGTTTGAGTTATTTGCAAGTGCTTAGCTAATTGACTGAACTATTACTAGGTGATCAAAAAGTGCTTGACTACTCATTGTGATGATAAGTTGTTAACTAAAATAATTGTGTATCTGCAACAATTACAGTTGCCAGCCAGGTGAGTGGATTGGTGTCCGGCTGCTCCCATGTTAGGATAACTGGGCTTAAAGACAGCAACTGGAAGTTAGAGAAGCCCAACAGCTGGGATCTCTTGCTAGGGACCAGGGAATTGATAGAGGCATTGGAAAGAAGACCTCAATTTGCAGCCTCTGGACACAGCTCCTCTCAAGTGTAAGGGCAAGATACCCATTCAAGGAAGATCTGCCTGACTTTCAGAACTGTCCCAAGAAGTTGGTTTGACTGTCAGAACTGCCCCTAGAATTGTCATCCACTGTCCCGACCAAGGGAAAAGGAAGTCCTAGACGCAGGAGTACACCACGAAATGAACTCTGTCTCTTTTTGCGTGGCCAAGGAGAGGATATGAGGAAATGGGACAGCGAACCCACTTTTAAGCTGGACGTGAACTAAGGGGGAAGATAGCTGTTAGAAAAGGACCACCCAGGAGGGCTGTAGGCATAGTAGCTGCCAGAACAAAAGAGGACAATCAACAATCTCCAAGAAACAGAAGAACTGCAACCACTTCCTTCGATGCCAATGAGGAGACTTCAGGTCTAAAATTACAAGGATCAGATGCCAAATACTCTGATGAAGAACAGAAATAGAGGGTCCCTGCCTCCAGCCAGGAGGAGGAAAGGGATGACACAATCTACTGGACTGTGTGGGTTCGATGGCCTGGCACATCAAACCCACAAAGGTATAAAGCCTTAGTAGACACAGGGGCACAGTGTACATTGATGTCATCAAGGTATAGAGGCACAGATTCTTTCTGGGTCTCTGGAATGACAGGGGGATGTGAAGACTTATCTGTCTTAGAGGCTGAAGTGAACTTAACAGGGGACAAATAGGAAAAGCACCCCATTGTGACTGGTCTAGAGGCCCCTTGTATTCTTGGCATAGATTACCTCAGGAGAGGATACTTCAAAGACTCCAAGAGTTATCGATGGGCTTTTGGTATAGCCACTGTAGATATAGAGAAAATCAAACAACTCTCTAGTTTACCTAGCCTCTCAGAGGACCCTTTTGTTGTGGGATTGCTGAAAGTTAAAGAGCAACAGGTACTAATTGCCACAAGAACGGTGCACCGGAGGCAATATTGAACGAATCAGGCTCTCTTCCTGAGTTGATTCATCAACCGGAGGCACATGGAGTAATTAGTAAAACTCATTCCCCATTTAATAGTCCCATATGGCCTGTGAAAAAATCTGATGGAGGGTGGAGGTTAACAGTAGACTATCGTGGCCTGAATGAAGTTACTCCAAAACTGACTGCTGCTGTATCAGACATGTTAGAGCTCCAGTATGAACTGGAGTCAATAGCAGCCAAGTGCTATGCTAAGATTGACATCACTAATGCATTTTTCTCAATTTCGTTGGCAGTAGAGTGCAGGCCTCAATTCACCTTCACATGGAGAGATGTCCAATATACCTGGAATCGATTGCCCCAGGGGTGGAAACATAGTCCTACTATTTGTCATGGTGTATTCCAAAATGTGCTGGAAATGGGTGATGCCCCCGAACATTTACAGTACATTGATGACATAATTGTATGGGGCAATAAGGCAGAAGTGTTTGAGAAAAGGTAAAAGAATAATTCAGATTCTTTTAAAAGCTGGTTTTGCTGTAAAAAGAAACAAAGTTAAGGGACCTGCACAAGAGATCCAGTTTTTGGGCATAAAATGGCAAGATGGGCGTCTACATGTGCCTCTGGATGTTGTGAACACAATAGTGACTATGTCTCAACCAACTAATAGGAAAGAAACACAAGCTTTCCTGGGCCTTGTAAGATTCTGGAAGATGCATATCCCACGTTATAGTCAGCTAGCGAGCCCTCTTTTTAAAGTAACCAGAAAGAAGAACTGTTTTGAGTGGAGCCTTGAGCAACAAGAAGCTTTTCAACAAATTAAACAGGAAATAGCTCGTGCAGTCGCCCTTGGGCCCATCCGTACAGGACCAGATGTGCAGAATAATCTCTACACTGCCACTGGGGAGCATGGTCTCACCTGGAGCCTCTGGCAGAAAATATCTGGAGAAAACCGAAGTTGACCATTACAGTTTTGGAGCCGAGGATATCCAGGGTCAGAAGCCCACTACACCCCAACTAAAAAAGAAATACTAGAAGCATATGAGGGACTTCGAGCTCCTTCAGTAGATGAGAGACATTATATTTGTTTACTGATGGATCCTGCCACGTGGTAGGAAATCATCGTAAGTGGAAAGCTGCTGTGTGGAGTCCCACATGACGAGTTGTTGAGGCC
The DNA here is from genome assembly GCF_028858725.1 of Colius striatus. NCBI lineage: Eukaryota > Metazoa > Chordata > Aves > Coliiformes > Coliidae > Colius > Colius striatus. The sequence goes on from NC_084789.1 coordinate 3,097,101, forward strand.
ACTGAAGGAGAAGGTGGGTCGTAGTCCGTTTCCTGAAGTGAAAGCCATGCAACTAGCTCTAAAGATTGCAGAACGAGAGAAGTGGCCAGTACTCTATCTTTATACTGACTCCTGGATGGTGGTTAATGCCCTATGGGGATGGCTACAGCAATGGAAGAAGACCAACTGACAGCACAAGGGTAAACCCATCTGGACTGCTGCATTATGGCAAGACATTGCCGCTCGGGTGGAAATCATGACTCTGAAAGTACGTCATGGAGATGCTCATGTGCCAAAAAGCCATGCCACTGAAGAACAATGGGACAACTAACAGGTAGACAAAGCTGCCAAAATTGAAGTAGCTCAGGTAGACCTAGACTGGGAGCGTAAAGGTGAGCTATTTATAGCTCAGTGGGCTCATGAAACATCAGGACATCTGGGAAGAGATGCAACATATAGATGTGGTCGTGATCGAGGGGTGGACTTGACCATGGAAGCCATTAAACAGGTCACCCACAAATGTGAAACACGTGCTGCAATCAAGCGAGCCACACAAATCAAGTGTCCCTGGAACATGACCGATGGCTGGGTTTTCAATATGGTGAGGCCTGGCAAATTGACTATGTTGGACCGCTACCACAAACACCAAGGCAAGTGTTATATACTCACCATGGTGGAAACAACTACCGGTTGTTTGGAAACATACCCGGGAAACCATGTCACTAACTGAAATACTGTCCTAGGTCTTGAAAGGCAAGTTTTGTGGCGACACGGCACACCAGACAGAATTGAATCGGATATTGGGACTCATTTTCGAAATACTAAAGACCATGTTGAGAGCACTGGGCAATGGGGCATGGAAGCAGTGGGATAAAAATTGAGCAGTAGCCACTTGGCTGGTTAACAGCAGAGTTTCAACTAACCATCCTGGTCCTGCCCAAACAAAACCACTACATACTGTGGGAGGAGATAAGGTCCCAGTAGTGCACCCAGGGAAATGACTGTGGAAGGTTGCATGGGTTTCACCTCCCATGGGAAAGGGCAAACACATTCGTGGTATTGTCTTTTCTCAAGGGCCTGGGTGTACTTGGTGGGTGATGAGGAAGGATGGAAAGAGATATCTCCCCCCGGAAAGCAGTTGAAAAGGTGGCACAGTGCTGGCTAATAGACTACATGGGGATCTACGTACCACTGTAGGTTGATTCTGCCTACCTGCTTTCTTGTACCCCCCACAGGAAGAGGTGTAACTTCTACCGGCACTCTGTATTTCTTAAATGGGAGCTGAGAATACCAAGTGTGCGGGATAGATATACCTCAACCAGGAAAGTAGCTGCAAAGATGACACAGTGTTGGCTAATAGGCTACAGGGGGACCTACGTACCACTGTAACTGGGGTCTGAGTACCTCCTTTCTTTTAGCTCCCAGACATAGAGGTGTAACTTCCTCCATCAGTCTGTTTTTTCAATGGGAGCTGAGTAGGCCAAATGCACGGGATTGGAGATAGTGCCCACAGGAAAGCAGCTGCAAAGGTGGCACAGTGCTGGCTGATAGGCTACATGGGGATCTACGTTCCACTGTAGGTGGGGTCGGTTTACCTCCTTTCTTGTGGACCCGAGATGCAGAGGCATAACTTCCAGAAACAGCCTGTATTTTCAATGGGAGGTTAGAATGCCAAGTGCGTGGGATTGGAATTAACTACCACGGGAAATCAGCTGCAAATGCAGCACAGTGTTGGCTGATAGGCTACATAGGTGTAGCTAATTAGCTAAGCACTTGCAAATGACTTATTAGCTTAGCTACATAGGTGTAGCTAATTAGCTAAGCACTTGCAAATGACTCAAACACTTATTAGGTAAGTATTCATTTGAATCACATAAGGATCAAACTGCAAGAGTTACACACCACACCTGATAGGGACCTGTTACCTTAGCCAGGAGACCCTGGTGAATGTATTTGTTAGGTTACCTTGACTGTTACCTTAGTTGTTACTAAAAGAAAGAAACTGATATCTTTTTTTGACCAATCACTGTGATTTTGGAAATTTTTTGTTTGTTGGGAACCAATCAAGGTGAAGGGCTAAATTCATAGATGGACATTTTATGCATGTTTGTGTTGGCAAATGTGATTCTTTTGTTTGAGCCATTTAAAAACCCTGAAAATGGTAACTAACAAGGAAACACTTATGGAGGAGCTATCCCCCATATTTTCCCAGCACTGCATAATAAAAAAGTGCCTGGTTATCTGCATTCCTGTGAAGATAAGCTTTTCCTAATTGCGGATCCGTCAACAGTTTCTTGCTACCAGATAGTACCACTGTAGGTGTGGTCTGCATACTTACTTTCTTGTAGCTCTACGACACAGAGGTGTAACTTCTACTGGTAGCCTGTATTTTCAATGAGAACTGAGCAGGCCAAGTGTGTCGTATTGGAGATAGCTACAACAGGAAAGCAGCTGCAAACTTGGCACAGTGCTTGCTGATAGCCTACAAGGGGACCTACATATCACTGTAGGTGGGGTCTGCGTACCTACTTTCTTGTAGCTCTCATAGACAGTGGCGTAACTTCTGCCAGCAGCCTCTATTTCAAACAGGAGCTGAGCAGGCCAAATTCCCGGGACTGAAGATAGCTCCCACAGCAAAGTAGATGCAAAGGTGGCACAGTGTTGACTGATAGGCTTCACAGGGACCTACGTAAAACTGTAGGTTGATTCTGCATACCTGCTTTTTATGTAACTCCCAGAGGTAGTGGCGTAACTTCTACCGGCAGCCTGTATTTCAAATGGGAGCTTAGCAGGCCAAGTGCGCGGGATTGGAGATAGCTCCCAAGGGAAAGCAGCTGTAAAGGTGGCACAGTGCTGGCTGATAGGCGATGCAGGGACCTTACTACAACTATAGGATGGCTCTGCCTACCTGCTTTGCTGTAGCTCCCAGACCCCGTGGCGTAACGTCTACTGGCAGCCTGTATTTTCAATGGGAGCTGAGCAAACCAAGTGCACAGGATTGGAGATAGCTCCCACAGGAAAACAGTTGCAAAAGTTTTACATTGCTGGCTGTAACAATACACAAGGACCTAAGTACCAATGTAGGTGGGGTCTGCATACCTGCTTTCCTGTAGTCTCCAGATGCAGTGGTGTAACTTCTACCGCCAGTCTGTATTTCAAATGGAAGCTGAGATGGCCAAGTGTGAGGGATTGATGATAGCTCCCAATAGTAAGCAGCTGCAAAGGTTGCACAGTGCTGGCTGATAGGCTACACGGGGACCTAAGTACAACCGTAGGTGTTGTCTGCGAACCTGCCTCTTGTAGCTCCAAAAAAGAGTGGTTTAAATTGTACTGGCAGCCTTTATTTTCAATGAGAGTTGAGTAAGCCAAGTGGACGGGATTGGAGATAGCTCCAGCAGGAAAGCAGCTGCAAAGGTGGCACAGTGCTAGCTGATAGACTACAGTGGGACCAATGTTCCACTGTACGCAGGGTCTGCATACCTGCTTTCTGTTAGCTCACAGAGGCAGTGACTTAACTTCTACCAACAGCCTATATTTTTTAATGGGAGCGGAGCAGTACAAGTGCGCGGGATTGGAGATAGCTCCTACAGGAAAGCAGTTGCAAAGGTGGCACAGGTCATGCTGATAGACTACACAGGGACCTACGTAATATTGTAAATATGCTTTGCATACCTGCTTTCTTGTAGCTCCCAGAGGAAGTGGCGTAACATGTATCGACAGACTGTATTTCAAATGGGAGACGAGCAGGCCAAGTGCGAGGGATTGGAGATAACTCCCACTGGAAAACAGCTGCAAAAGTGGCACAGTGCTGACTAATAGGCTACAAGGGGATCTACGTACCACTGTAGTTAGGGTCTGCGTACCTGCTTTTTATGTAGTCCCCTGACACAGTGGCGTAAATTCTACTGGCAGTCTATATTTTCAATGGGAGCAGAGTAGGTCAAGTGCGGGTTTTTAGATACACAATTATTTTAGTTAACAACTTATCATCACAATAAGTAGTGAAGCACTTGTTAAGCACTTGTTAATCACCAAGTAATAGCTCAATCAAATAGCTAAGCACTTGCAGGTAACTCACACACCTATTGATTAAGTAAGTATTCATTTGAATCACATACGGATCAAACTGCAAGAGTTACATATCACACCTGATGGGAGCCTGTTACCTTAGTTAAAAGACCCTGGTAAATGTATTTGTTAGGTGACCTTGGCTATTACCTTAGTTGTTACTAAAACAAAGGGACTGATATCTTTTTTTGACCAATCACTGTGATTTTGGAAATTTTGCGTTTGTTGGGAACCAATCAAGGTGAAGGGCTAAATTGACAGATGGACATTTTATGCATGCTTGTGTTGGAAAATGTTATTCTTTTATTTTAGCCGTATAAAACCCCTTAAAACGGCAACTGACAATGAAGCATGTATGGAGGAGCTGTTTTCATTCATGTTTTCCCAGCGCTGCATAATAAAGAAGTGTCTGCTTATCTGCATTCCTGTGTAGATAAGTTTTTTGTGACTGCAGATCCGTCAACAGTTTTGACAACCCAGTTGGAACCTTGCGAATGAGATTGGATGGGATCGGATCTTGATCAAACTCCAGCGGGTACCGAGGAATCCTCGGAAAGGACCATCACCTGCGACCCTTACAGCTCCTCGCAACATTCCCTGGAGTGGTAAGACATTTCTAATTGGTTTAGGGCGGAACCTTGGTGAACTAGTCTGTAAGTCGCGGCGTCGGAGACTGTGGAGGAATGGTTAAGGGAGAATGGACATGGATCCCGGGGTATAATGTTAGACCTGATGGGGCAAGGCAGTCTGAGTTCTAGTTAAATGAATTTAATGCACAATCAAGACCAGAGTCAGAGCCATGGTTAAAGCAGTTGCTATCACGTAGTCAGCGCAGACAGGAGGACGTTTCTGCTCCTTCAAGTTCGGGCTGTTTTCAGCTAACAAGCTAACAGCTCGAGGTCGGGCTGTTTTTCAGCTAATGACCTGTCGTGGTTTGGCCCAGCTAGCACAACAGCACCACGACAGTTTCTCGCTCGATGCCCCCATTCATCCCAACCCTCGTTAAGATGGCAGAGGACCCAGCGAAATGGGAGTAAAAAGATAAGCAAGATTGTTGTGGATTGAGACAAGGGCAGGGAGGGCTCACTGCCAATTATGGTTCTGGGCAAAACAGACTCTAGTACTCGACTTAGAGAGGAAAGTAGGAAAGTTTATTCTACAAGAAACAGAACAGAATAAAAGCAAAAAGGGAGTAGGATGATGAGAAAATTACAACCAGCACTTTAAGATCTCCCTCCCCCATCCCTCCTTTCTTCCCGGGCCCAGCTCACTGCTCCCGATATCTCTACCTCCTCCCCCCCTCAACGGCTCAGGGGGGCGGGGAGTGGGGGATGTGGTCAGTCTCTGACAGATGGACTCTGCCGCTTCTGTCTTCTCAGATGAGGACGACTCCTGGCATTCTTCCCCTGCTCCAACACGGGGTTCCTCCCTCGGAACACAGTCCTTAACAAACTTCTCTGGTGTGGGTTGTTCCCAGCAGCTGCGGCTTCTGCCGATACAGGTTCCCTCACACGGGACACAGTCCTTGGTGAATATCTCTGACGTGGATTCTTCACCGCGGTTGCAGTTTCTGCAGTTGCAAGGTCCCTCTCTCGGGACAAGGCCTCTTCTGGGCGTAAGTTTAATGAGCTGCTTTGTCGTGGGTTCCTCCCCACAGTTGCAGCTGTGGATATTGGGTCCCTTCCTCGGGACAGGGCCTGCTCCGGCCATAGTGATAAAGGGCCCCTCCTTTGGGACAAGGCCTCCTCCGGCCAAAATCACTGTCCCTGGCTCGGGGCCTTTAATGAAGTGAATCGCTGCCCCTGGTCCGGGGTCAACTTTAGCAAAATGAGTCTCTGCCCCTGATGCGGGCTCATTATCAGAATGAGTCTGTACCGCTGATGCGGGGTCTTTAAAGAAATGAAAATAAATCTCAGCTTCATCAGTTCTCTCCATAGAATGCAGGGGAGTCTCTGCTACAGCACACCTCCTCCCTTTCATCACTGACCTTGGAGTCCGCATGGTTGTTTCTCTCACCGTTCCTACTCCTTGCACCACCACCAGCCAGAAGAAAAGAAAAAAGGGGCAGAAGAAGGAAAGAAGATGGAGGAAGACACCTCCCCTTCCGGCTTCTTCTTAAAAAGTGATCGTGGAGGCATCTAATTGGCTCAGTCCCAGAAGTGAGCCTTTTCTGAGCTGGGGAGAGTTGTGAACAACTTCTTGCAGGAGCCATCTTTGCAGCCCATTCCCCCTTACTAGAAAAGGCTATTATGTCAAACCATGACACGACCTAACAGCTCAAGGTGGAAAACAACTTCGGAGAAAAACAAGATGGGAAAATGTGAGGGAGCTTGCTTATCGCAGAAACCACAAGTAGGATGAACATGAGAATGTAATCTATTAGCTGCTGTTGCTGAGCTAGCTTTGAAGCTGCTGTGTATATAAGTTAGAGCCTGCTTTCAAAAAAGTAAAGATTTCTGCTATCACTAACATTGAGTAGGACTGATTTCTTCCCACCCAGCTGAGAATTGGACCCTGGGTTGATTGGCGCATGAAGTAGGCTTAGAGCTGGTTTTTCAGGCTTCGAGTCTGGTTTCAGGCTTCGAGCCTGGTTTTCAGACTTCGAGTCTGGTTTATTTTTCAGACTTCGAGCCTGGTTTTTCAGACTTTAAGTCCGGTTCATTTTTCAGGCTTTGAGCCTGGTTTCAGGCTTCAAGCCTGGTTTTCAGACTTCAAGTCTGGTTTATTTTTCAGACTTCGAGCCTGGTTTTTCAGACTTTAAGTCTGGTTCATTTTTCAGGCTTTGAGCCTGGTTTCAGGCTTCAAGCCTGGTTTGCAGACTTCGAGTCTGGTTCATTTTTCAGGCTTCGAGCCTGGTTTCAGGCTTCGAGCCTGGTATTCAGACTTCGAGTCTGATTTTTAGACCAAGAGCCGAAAACTTCGCGGCAGGAGACCCCACTTGGTTGGGCCCAGGGAAAGCCCAATGCAGCCTGCCAGTAAGACGGAGCGAAAGTTCCACTTCGTTGGGCTAGATGATCCTCATATTTGTATTGGGAGCCTAGGCGCCGCCTGTAAAACAAACACGAAAGCAATTGCAGGGTTGGTATTAGTATTGCAGCCCGTAAGTCGAAGTGTTCACAGGGCTGACATTGTTAATTGGTATTGGCAATTGGTATAAGTGGGCGCACATAGATATATGGTAAGGTACCTATTGATTTTGGTTTGTACATTGATTTGTACATTGGTTTGTATAATGCTTTGTGTATATATATGCATATTATTGTATATTGTGTTGTGAGCTGTCTGTGTGTGTGTGATTGAGACCTGCAATTGTGCATGAAGCAAGTGCGGAACTTTGATCCGGGATTCTGTGATCCCGTGAGGAGTGCAGCCGGAGAGAAGAAAAATGAAGGAACGAAACGATTGTTGAGAAAGTATTTGTAACTAAAAGGATTTTGAAATGGTAAACCAAGTACCTGAGAATTCACCCCTTGGGTGTCTGGTGGCACAATGGAATGAATTTAAGGGTGATTTTTGTAAAGATCAACTTATAGAGAACTGTAATTGTGTGTAGAAATATTGAACTGTGCCTTTAATTCTTTGTGTTTGAAGGACACCATAATTTTTGGCTATGGCATCTAAGTGGTCAATCCTGTTTTGGGGAGGAAATTCTAACAATAAGGACCCTGTGCAAAAAACCTATCCTTTGGGCTGCCTTTGGGTCACTGGAGAGAAATACATAATGATTTGTGTAAAAAGCAGCTTATTGAATATCGCGATCATATGTGGCCAATGTATGCTCTGGATGATGAGGAATTGTGTCCCCTGAATGGAATGCTAAGTTATAATAGTATCTTGCAATTTATTTTTTTTTGTAAGAGCGAGGGAAAGTCAAATAAAGTCCCATATGTAGATCTGTTCTTTTATTTAAGAGAAAAATCTGAATGGCAGAAAGAATCTGAATGAACAAATCGCATAATGTCACTCACAGTAGAAAAACAAAAGGTTGAAAACTGTTGCTCCCCATGCACTGCAGCAAAAATGTGTCTTAAACATGTGACCCTTAAGGGGGAGAGAGCTGTTCCTATATATACATCCTCTCTCACTTAACCGCTTCCCAACATGAACCTGAACAGGGACCCAGACACCTAACAAGGATACATCCTGGAGTTCAAGGGAGGGCTCCCAGCCCTGTCCAAATAGTAGTAACGTGGAAAAATGAGGACTCTGACACAGAACATTCCTCACTGGTGTCCAAGAGAACTCAATATTTACTCATTTAATAACCACCTTAAAGAACCCCTTAACTTTTAAAGTCAAACAGCATATAATTGCCCCATTAATGCAAGGGGTTGGGCAGAGTAAACCATTAGACATGAAAGTGATTTTCTCACCTTCTGATTTAATTCTCCAAGAAAAAAAAAAATCAACTGACTCCTATAAGATGCACCCAGACATAGTGAGAAAGAGAAAAAAAAAAAAAAAAGAAAAGGAAAAAAGAAAGAAACCAGAGAATAGAACCCAATATAAACATGAGAGCAATGTATTCACTTTTATATACATGTAGAGGAGCAATAGGAAGTAAAACTGCAAATATTGTGGGAGCCACAGGGAAAGAGGAAAATTGGCCATTTTTGCAATCCTTAAATTCACAATTTGACAATAAAGTGATAACGTATGCATTTTTGTATATTTCAGAATGTCCCATACCCCTGATGGGGAAGGACTTGACTAAATTAAATGCACAAATTGTCTTTGAAAATGGAGACTTGTTACTAAAAATACCTGAATCAAAGACAGGAAAAATATTGACGATAAAAGAAAAACCAAAGGTGTTAGAATTACCTCCAGAACTGGAGAATGCAGTGATCCCAAAGGTGTGGGAAATTGAGATTCCAGGAAAATGAAAATTGACACAACCAGTAAAAATTGAAATAAAACAAAAAGGAAAATTGGTCCAGGTGAGACAATATCAAATAAAACCTGAAGCAAAAAAAAGATTAAAAGTACTAATTGACAAATTTCTGAAATATGAAATTCTAGAAGAATGTGAGTCAGAGTACAATACACCTATTTTACCAGTATGGGAAATGAATGGAGAATATAGGTTAGTTTAGGACTTAAGGCCCATAAATCAGATTGTGAAAGATATACATCCAGTTGTAGCAAATCTGTGTACCTTACTCACAGCTCTGAGAGAAAATTATCAGTGATTTACAGTGCTTGATTTAAAAGATGCTTTCTTTTGTACCCTTTTGGAAAAGGAAAGTTGTAAACTATTTGCTTTTGAGTGGGAAAAGCCCTAAAACAGGACGCAAGGTACAGTTAACATGGACACGGCTACCCCAAGGATTCAAGAACAGTCCGACTATCTTTGGAAGACAACTAGCAAAAGAACTGGAACTTTGGACTAATGAAAAGACAGTGAAACCGAGACCAGAACATTTGCTTCTCTAATGGACACTGGGACAAATGGGAAGGAAGCGATTTGTGCTATTTTGGAACCACACACTGTGCACGAGTTGCGGGCATTTTTGGGAATGATGGGGTGGTGCAGGCTCTGGATCATGGATCTTATAGCCAAACGATTATATGAAGCCCTAAAATCTATCCCTTTTATATGGGCAAAGAACAGCAGAAAGCTTTCCTGAAGCTTAAAATAACTCTGATGACAGCCTCAGCCTTAGACTTGCCAGATTTAACCAAAGACTTTCAGTTTTTTTCATGAACAACTCTAGGAGTTCTGATGCAGAAACTAGGAAGCTGGAAGAGTACAGTGAGATATTGTTCCAAAAAACTGGACTAGGTGAGCTAGGGATGGCCTTCTTGCTTCCGAGCAGTAGCTGCCACTGTCACACTGATCCAAGAAGCCAGAAAGCTGACCTTGGGAAGGACTATTACAGTCTATGTCCCACATATGGTAACCACAGTTTTGGAGCAAAAGGAAGGACATTGGTTATCCCTGAGCCGAATGATGAAATACCAGGTAATTCTCACTGAGCAGGATGATGTAGTGTTGAAAACAAGTAACCCTCTAAATCCTGCAGTGTTTCTGAGTACTTCAAAGGAAGAGCAACTGGAACACGACTGTGTTGCAACCACTGAACATACATATTCCAGCAGAGAGGACCTGAAGGATGATCCTCTTGAAAACCCTTAATGGGAACTGTTCACAGATGGCAGCAGCTTTGTCTTGAATGGAACGTGCCCCGCGGGATATACGGTAACAACCGAAAACATGGTAATAGAAGCAAATGAGTGGCACAGAAGACAGAACTGATTGCATTGCTACGTACTTTAGAATTAAGTAAAGGAAAACGAGTAAGTATTTGGACTGATTCAAAATATGCTTTTGGAGTAGTCCATGTCCATGGCACCCTGTGGAAAGAAAGAGGACTACTGTCCTCCCAGGGAACAGACATTAAGCATCAAAAGGAAATCTTGCAACTGCTAGTGGCAGTGCAGGAACCAGTTCAAATGGCAATCATGCACTGTAAAGCACATCAGACAAGGAACTCAAAGATAGTAAAATCGCAGAACACACAGTCTCACAAATGGCAACCATCGCCACCAGAACAGTAGCGCTTCCTAAGGAGCCACCAAAATATTCAGGGGAGGATGAGAATTTGGCTAAGTTACTAAATGCAGAGAAAAATTCTGACAAATGGTGGAGGACAAGTACAGGTCAGGTAGTATTGCCTCCCTTAATCATGAGAGAGATTTTGCAAACAAAGCATAGGGAGTTTCATGGGTGCAGCAGCTATGATTTAGCTTCTGAAAAGAAGTGTAATATCAATACAAATGTTGGAAATGGCCAAATCAGTAATGGCGAAATGTGTACAATAGTAGAAAAAGAGTACAGATGGGCAAAATAAAAACTGGTATGGGACCATGAGATTATTGGCAAATTGATTTTACAGAATTACCTAAATGCAATGGATATAAATATGTGTTGGTTGAGATTGACACCTTTTCAGGATGGCCAGAAGTCTTTTCCTGTCCCATCAGACTAAGGAAACAGTTAAATGGCTCCTGCAAGAAATTATTCCAACGCTTGGAGATCCATTTGGAATATTTTCAGACAGAGGACCACATTTCATGGCCAATGTGGTACAAGAGGTAAGCAAAGTCTTAGGAATTTCCTGGGATTTACATGCCCCTTGCAGACCGCAATCAATTGGAAAAGTGGAAACAATGAATCAGACCCTTAAAAGACAAATTAGAAAAATTTTTAAGGAGGTTAAATTAAGATGGCCTCAGGCACTTCCACTTGCATTGCTACAAAATAAGAGTGAAACCTCAAAGTGGAATGTCAGTAAGTCCCTATGAGATAATGTATGGAAAACCCTATGAGGTTCCTGAACAAAATTCGAACATGCATGTGATGGGAAAACAAGATGTGTATAACTATTTGCTTCCTCTTGGAAGAATCCTGAACAGGCTCCGAAATGCAGTAGTATAGAATCAACCTCTTACTTTTGAAAAATCCAGTAAACAACATCCTGCCTAGAGATTATGTCTACATAAAGGAACGAAGAACCTCTTCAAGTAAGGTGCAAGGAAGGTGGAAGGGACCATACCAGGTGTTTCTGACCATCTTCACTGCAATCAAGATTGCTGAATCAGATGCCTGGATCCACTACACTCGGGTGAAGAAGGCACCGTCAAGTCCATGGAAGTGGGAGAGTCGTAGAAGATCTTGAGATATTGAAATTAACTCTGAAACCTGACTAAGTTTTTGTTTTTGTTGTTTTTTCAGTGTATGGTAGTGGAAACATGGATCAAAATTGGATGGTCAAATCGATTTGTATTGAATGTTCAGTCTCAGACTCCAGTCCAAACAGAAATAGACTCGGAACAGGTAATGCTAATACCAGGAAATTAGGTAAGAAATGAACACACCCTGGATAGATAAAGTTTTTGACAGACTGGGCCTGGAACTAAAGTCCTGGATAAAGTCACTGATTGAAATACTTCTGCTATTGATTATAATGTATATGATTTGCCATATCGTTGTATCAAAAGAGAAATAATACAAAGAACACGATGAAGAAATAGAATCTTGACAACATTGTCAAGAGACAATGATCCGTTCAAAACTGATCCACCACCATATGAAATCATGGTTTTGTTATGGAGACAACAGAAATACAAGAGTGAAAGTATTGTGATTATCAATACTTTCAAAAGGGACAAAATGTTACAGATACACAGTTATTTTAGTTAACAACTTAGCATCACCATAAGTAGTCAAGCACTTGTTAAGCACTTGTTAATCACCTAGTAATGGTTCAATCAATTAGCTAAGCACTTGCAAATAACTCAAACAACTATTAAGTAAGTATTTGTTTGAATCACATAAGGATCAAACTTCAAGAGTTACATACCACACCTGATGGGGACCTGTTACCTTAGCTACAAGACCTGGTGAATGTATTTGTTAGGTACCTTAGCTGTTACCTTAGCCAGCAGACCCTGGTAAATGTATTCCTTAGGTTACCTTGGTTGTTACCTTAGTTGTTACTAAAACAAAGGACTGATATATTTTTTTTGACCAATCACTGTAATTTTGAAAATCAAGGTGAAGGGCTAAATTTTTAGATGGATATTTTATGCATGCTTGTGTTGGCAAATGTGAGTCTTTTTTTTAGCCATCCCCCAAGTTTTCCCCGCCCTGCATAATTAAATGCCTTCTTATCTGCCTTCTTGTGTAGATAAGTTTTTCCAGGTTTGGAATTCGTCAATGTAACCTTTTTGCATTTCTTGGAGAAAGTTCCCACAGGAAAGCAGCTGCAAAGATGGCACAGTGATAGCTGATAGGCTATACCAGGACCAACGTACCACACAAGGCTGGGTCTACGTACCTGCTTTCCTGTAGCTCCCAGAGGCAGTGACATAACTTCTACCAGCAGCCTCTATTTTCAATGGGAGTGGAGTAGGCCAAGTGCGCGGGATTGTTGATAGCTCCCACGGGAAAGCAGCTTAAAAGGTGGCACAGTACTTACTGATAGACTACACAGGGACGTATGTACCACTGTAGGTGGGACCTGCATACCTGCTTGCTTGTAGCTCCCAGACGCAGTGACGTAACTTCTATCGGCAGCCTGTATTTAAAATGGGAGTTTAGCAGGCCGAGTGTGAGGGATTAGCTTTCACACAAAAGTAACTGCAAAAGTTGCACAGTGCTGGCAGACAGGTTACATGGATATCTACTTCTACCGGCAGCCTGTATTTTAAATGTGAGCTGAGCTGGGAATGTATGCGGGATTGGAGATAGCTCCCACAAGAAAGCAGCTGCAAAGGTGAAACAGTGGTTGAAGACAGACTACACTAGCACCTACGTACCACTGTTGATGTGGTCTACTTACTGATAGAGTACACGGGGAACTACGTACCACTGTAGGTAGGCTCTGAGTACCTGCTTTCTTGTAGCTCCCAGACGCAGTGGCGTATCTTCTACTGGCAGTCTTTATTTTCAATGAGACCTTAGCAAAACAAGGGCAGGGGATTGAAGATATCTCCCACGGGAAAGCATTTGAAAAGGTGACAAAGTGCTGGCTGTTAGGCTCCAGGAAGAGCTACATACCACTGTAGGTGAGGTCTGCATATCTGCTTTCTTGTAGCTCCCAATCACATCGGCGTAACTTAAACCAGCAGTCTATATTAAAAACGGGAGCTTAGCAGGCCAAGTGCGCGGGATTGGACTTAGTTCCCACAGAAAAGCAGCTGCAAAGGTTGAACAGTGCTGGTGGATAGGCTACACGGGGACCTAAGTAAAACAGTAGGTTGGGTCTGAGTACTTGGTTTCTTGTAGCTCCCAGAGGCATTCGTGTAACTTCTACCGGCAGCCTGTATTTTCAGTGGGAACTGAGTAGGACAAGTGCGCGGGTCTGGAGATAGCTCTTATAGGAAAGCAGCTGCAAATGTTGCACAGTGCTGGCTGATAGGCTACACGGAGACCTACGTACCACTGTTGGTGGGATCTGCGTACCTGCTTTCTTGTAGCTACAAGATGCAGTTGCGTAACATCTACCGTCAGACTGTATTTCAAATGGGAGCTGAGACGACGGGGGATTGGAGATAGCTTCCACAGGAAAGAAGTTGAAAAGGTGGCTGTACTGGGTCAGGGATGGTAGTGATTTTCAAAAGCAGCTCTTCCAGTACTGTGCTTACCTTTAATATCAATATTATGACTACTGCTTGCACAGCATCAGGGTTGTCCCTCCAGCATTCTTTCCCCCACCTTCACCAAAAGCAATAAAATAAACTGGGGGAGAAGAGCAGGAAGGGCGGCAAGATTCATTTCTGGCCTTCCAAAAGAAACTGCTAAGAGTTCCGAAGCCCTGCTTCTCGAGAGGTAACAGGACATCGCTGCAGATGGGAAGTAGAGAGTAATAGCTTTATCTGCTTTTGCTTTGCTTCCTGCACACACGGTTTTTCTGTTTCTTTATTAAATTTCTTTTATCTCAGACCACAAGACTCCCATCATATTTTCTCCCCTTCCCTGGCTCACTGGGGAAGTGGGGGATAGAGCAGTGTGGTGGGCACCTGGCATCCCACCAGGGTCAAACTACCTCAACCTTTTTGACGCCCTTTTGACACCCAACGTCCAGTAGATTGTGTCATCCCTTTCCTTCTCCTGGCTGGAGGCAGGGACCCTCTATTTCTGTTCTTCATCAGAGTATTTGCTATCTGATCCTTGCAATTTTAGACCTGAAGTCTCCTAAATGGCATCGAAGGAAGTAGTTGCAGTTCTTCTATGTCTTGGAGATTGTTGTTTGTCCTCTTTTGTTCTGGCAGCTATTATACTGACAGCCCTCTTGGGTGGTCCTTTTCTAACAGCTTTCTTCCCCCTTAGTTCACGTACATGTCCTTCCAGCTTAAAAGTGGGTTCACCATCCCATTTCCTCGTATCCTCTCCTTGGCCACGCAAAAAGAGACAGAGTTTATTTCGCGGTGTACTCCTGCGTCTGGGACTTCCTTTTCACCTGGTCAGGACAGTGGATGACCGAATTCTTGAGGCAGTTCTGACAGTCAGACCATCATCTCACACTGATGAGGAGGTGCAGAGGCTCTCTTCATAGTTTTATAACCAAGAAGATACCCTCTCCACTGTTGGTATATCTATGTCTGGGTGATACACCATTGCCAAGATATTAGAATATGTAGCTTGGGCCCTCTGAATCACTTTTCTCAACATTATCCGTTTACACTGGACATCATCTGGATCTGTGGAGGCCTAAGCATTATCTAGATCACCCTAGATGACTTCCAACACAGCTAATTCCCTTAGATATTGGATGCCTTCATCAGCTCTAGTCCACTTTCCTCGGGCATTTACAAGGTCTTCCTTGAATGGGCACCTTGCCCTTACACTTGAGAGGAGCCGTTTCCAGAGACTACAAATTGAGGTCTTCTTTCCAATGCCTCTATCAATTCAACGGTTCCTAGCAAGAGATCCTAGCTGTTGGGCTTCTCTACCTTCCAATTGCTGACTGTCAGCCCCGTTATCCCAACATCGGAGCAACCAGGCACCAATCCGCTCACCTGGCTGGCGACTGTAATCTTTTCGCTTATCTCTAAGTTCTGTTGAGGTGAGGGACCGAGTAATTTCCATTTCCTTTTCAATTTCTTTCACTCCTTCTCCTGACCTCCTTACCGAAGGACCAGTTTCTTCTTCTAGCCTTTCCTCTTCCTACTCTTCTGCCCTTACTAATCTATGATATGGACTTGACCTCCTTATCAACTGCTTCTTTTTCACTACTGGGACAACCACTGTGGTTGTTGTTTTATTCCCTGACTCAACCATGGTAGTCTCAGGTATAGTTTGAAATTCCACCTCGAACATACTTCTCTGAGAGGACTGGACTGCGACTGACTCAACCATGGTGGTCTCTGGTACCGTTTGAGTTTCCACTTCAATCATAGTTCTCTGAGAGGACTGGAATGCAGCTCGGTAGGCAGAGGCTAGGCCCCAGTATAGTGCCTGAACTTGATGGGCCTCATTAGGATAGGTAAGACACCCTTCTATCAAGTGGTGTGCCAGTAAAGCAGGGTTTTTTATCTGTTCAGGTGTAAAATCCCAGGTTACAGGAGGTAATAACCGTTCTAGCAATTTTCCCAAATTCATCCACACACACTGCCACCCAGGGACTGGCCACTTCAGGGGGCATTTTAACATGTTTCCATTGCAAATTTGTCCTCTCTGATACCCAGATGAGTCCAGATTCCACAAAATATGTCATATAACAACCATGTTTTTTAGTAATATTTAAACTCTCATATAAGAGTGACTAAGGATCTGGGAAGTCTGTATAAAAAAATTGTCTACATCAGTCCGAGCTGAGGGGAAAGAGATGCTTTGCCCCATGACCTCCACAAGATAGCTCCCACAGCACAGTAAATCCATCAGTAACAGAATGAGACTTGCTATTATTATTTGGGCAATCACGTTCCCAGTTCCTTTCATCCTTTTCACAAAATCATACAGCCAGCTTAGCAAAGCTATTAAGGTTAAAGCACAGCACAGAGTCAATGTTAATAGCATCGTGTTCCCAAACATTAGAAAGAGTAAGATAAGCTGCATAACAGCAAGGCTCCATGACCAGCACAGGAACTTTGCACTCATTGGCTTACTGTAATTGCAATGCAGTTAATGTAAAACTGCTATTATCTCGCCCCACGTTGGTTCCCAACAGGGCTATGGTATTTTGACCGTGTCTGGATGCCAGGTGCCCACCACACCGCTTTATCCCACACCTCAACAAGCCAGGGAAGGGTATAAAATGAGATTGGAGTCTTGTGGGTTGAGATAAAAGCAGTTTTATAAATAAGCAGCAAAGCCGCGCGCGCGGGAAGCAAGTCAAAAGCAGATATAGCTGTTACTCTCTACTTCCCATCAGCCTGGGTCAGCTGTCCTGGCCATAGTCCCTCCCAAGATCATGCCCACCCATAGCTATTGGTGAAGGTGGGGAAAGGAATGCTGGAGGGACAGTCCTGATGCTGTGCGAGCGGTAGTCATAATATTGATATTAACAGTAAGCACAGCACTGCAGCAGCTGCTGTGGAAAATCACTACCATCCCAGACCCACTACATTTGGCAATGGTGTATCACTTAGACATGGATATACCAACAGTGGAGAGAATATCTTCTCAGGTACAAAACTATGAAGAGAGCCTCTGCACCTCCTCACTAGTGTGGGATGATGGCCTGACTGTCAGAACTGCCCCAAGAGTTCGGCCATCCACTGCCCTGAGGGAAGTCCCAGATGCAGGAGTACACCACGAAATGAACTCTGGCTCTATTTGTGTGGCCCAGGAGAGGAAATGGGATGGTGAACTTACTTTTAAGCTGGAAGCATGTGTACGTGAACTAAGGGGGAAGACAGCTGTTAGAAAAGGACCACCCAAGAGGGCTGTCAGCATAGTAGCTGCCAGAACAAAAGAGGGCAATCAGCAATCTCCAAGAAACAGAAGAACTGCAACCACTTCCTTCGATGTCAATGAGGAGACTTCAGGTCTAAAACTGCAAGGATCAGATAGCAACTACTATGATGAAGAACAGAAATAGAGGGTCCCTGCCTCCAACCAGGAGGAGGAAAGGGATATCCGAATCTACTGGACTGTGTGGGTTCGATGGCCTGGCACATCAAACCCACAAAGGTATAAAGCCTTAGTAGACACAAGGGCACAGTGTACATTGATGCCATCAAGGTATAGAGGCACAGATTCTGTCTGGATCTCTGGAGTGACAAGGGGATGTGAAGAGTTATCTGTCTTAGAGGCTGAAGTGAGCTTAACAGGGGAAAAATGAGAAAAGCATCCCATTGTGACTGGTCCAGAGGCCCCTTGTATTCTTGGCATAGACTACCTCAGGAGAGGGTACTTCAAAGACCCCAAGGGGTTTTGACGGGCTTTTGGTATAGCCACTGTAGATACAGAGAAAATAAAAAAACTCACCAATTTACCTGGCCTCTCAGAAGACCCTTTTGTTGTGGGATTGTTAAAAGTTCAAGAGCAACAGGTACCAATTGTTACCAGGACGGTGCACCGGAGGCAATATCGCACGCACCGAGATTCCCTTGCTCCCATACGTAAGTTGATTCATCAACTGGAGGCTCAAGGAGTAATTAGCAAAACTCAATGTCCTGGTTGCCCCAGGGATGGAAACATAGTCCCACTATTTGTCATGGTGTAATCCAAACTGTGCTGGAAATAGCTGATTCCCCCTGACATTTACAATACATTGATGACAATTGTATGGGGCAACAAGACAGAAGAAGTGTTTGAGAAAGGGAAAAGAATAATCCAGATTCTCCTAAAAGTTATTTTTGCTGTAAAAAGAAACAAAGTAAAGCGACCTGCAAAAGAGATCCAGTTTTTGGGCATAAAATGGCAAGATGGGTGTCTACATGTGCCTCTGGATTTTGTGAACAAAATAGCGACTATGTCTCAACCAACTAATAAGGAAGAAACACAAGCTTTCCTGGGCCTTGTGGGATTCTGGAGGATGCATATCCCAGGTTATAGTCAGCTTGTGAGCCCTCTCTTTAGAGTCACCAGAAAGAAGAACTGTTTTGAGTGGGGCCTTGAGCAACAACAAGCTTTTCAACAAATTAAACAGGAAATAGCTTGTGCAGTCGCCCTTGGGCCCATCCGTACAGGACCAGATGTGCATAATATCCTCTACACTGCCTCTGGAGAGCATGGTCTCATCTGGAGCCTCTGGCAGAAAACATCTGGAGAAACCCAAGGTCGACCATTACGGTTTTGGAGTCGAGGATATCGAGGATCAGAAGCCCACTACATCCCAACTGAAAAAGAAATGCAGCATATGAGGGACTTCGAGCTGCTTCAGAAGTGATTGGCACAGAAGCTCATCTCCTCTTGGCACCACGTCTGCCTGTGTTACACTGGATGTTCAAAGGGAAAACCCCTTCTATGCATCATGCAATCAGTGCTACATGGAATAAGTTGATGGCGCTGATTACACAACGACCTCAGCTGGGGAAATCTAATCTCCCAGGAATCCTCGAAGATATCATGGACTGACCAGAAGGAAGGGATTTCGAAGATTTTCCTGAGGAAGTAGCTCGTGCCCAAGAGGCACAACCATATAATGAACTATCAGAAGATGAGAGGCATTATGCTTTGTTTACTGATGGATCCTGCCACGTGGTAGGAAATCATCGTAAGTGGAAAGCTGCTGTGTGGAGTCCCACACGACGAGTTGTTGAGGCCACTGAAGGAGAAGGTGAGTCGAGTCAGTTTGCTGAAGTGAAAGCCATCCAAGTAGCTCTAAAGAGAACGAAAGAACGAGAGAAGTGACCAGTACTCGATCTTTATACTGACTCCTGGATGGTGGCTAATGCCCTATGGGGACGGCTACAGCAATGGAAGAAGACCAACTAGCAGCGCAAAGGTAAACCCATCTGGGCTGCTGCATTATGGCAAGACATTCTTGCTCGGGTGGAAAACATGACGTCATGGAGACCCTCGCGTGCCCAAAAGCCGGGCCACTGAAGAACAATGGAACAATTAACAAGTAGAAAAAGCTGGGGCATGGAAGCAGTGGGATAAAAATTGAGCAGAAGACACTTGGCTGTTTAACAGCAGAGATTCAACTAAGCGTCCTGTTTTTGCCCAAACAAAACCACTACATACTGTGGGAGGAGATAAGGTCCCTGTAGTGCACCCAGGGAAGTGGCTGGGGAAGGCAGTATGAGTTGCACCTCCCATGGGAAAGGGGAAACCCGTTCGTGGGATTGTTTTTGCTCAAGAGCCTGGGTGTACTTGGTGGGTGATGAGAAAGGATGGGGCAAGAAAATTGCAGTAGTGGACAGATTCGGTGCTTGTGCCCAACACTGAACACACTGTTTCCCCTGGCCTGGATATTCATCTTGATGGGTGAGACCTAAGTTATGGCCTGCTCCAGTGACCATCTACAGAGGATGAAAGATAGAAGAATGTTGTTTGTTTGTTTGATGCAAGATGTAAGAGGGAATGCAAGAATGATGTTTGTCTGTTGAAGAGTGGGAGTACTGGTTAATGAGAGTATATAAAAATGAATGTATATGGGTTGTTAGGATGATTAGTCTGAGCATGACATAAATGGTATGGAATAAAGAGTGGAGATTGTAGTGGGTCTAGGATGGTAGTGACTTTCAACAGCAGCTCTTGCAGTGCTCTGCTTATTGTTGATATCAATATTATGACTACTGCTCGCACAGCATCAGGGCTGTCCCTCCAGCATTCCTTCCCCCACCTTCACCAATAGCTGTGAGTGAGCACAATCTTGGGAGGGACCAGGGCCAGAACAGCTGACCCAGGCTTACCAATGAGATATTCCATACATTATGACATCAGCTCAGTAATATAAACTGGGGGAGAGGAGCAGGAAGGGGAGGCAAGATTCATTTGTGGCATTCCAAAAGTAACCGCTACGTGTACTGAAGCCCTGCTTTTTGGGAGGTGGCCGGACATTGCTGCTGATGGGAAGTAGAGAGTAACAGTTTTATCTGCTTTTGCTTTGCTTCCTGCATGCACGGCTTTGCTGTTTCTTTATTAAACTGCTTTTATGTAAACATACAAGATTCCCATTGTATTTTCTCCCCTTCCCTGGTTTGCTTTGGAGGTGGGGGATAGAGTAGTGTGGTGGGCATCTGGCATCTAGGCAGGGTTAAACTACCCCAGTGGAAAAGTGCTGGCTGCTGTATTGGTAGATCGGACATAACTCCCAGAAGAAAGCAGTTGGAAAGGCTACAAAGTGCTGGCTGTTAGGCTACACCGGGACCTACGTATCAATGTCAGTGTGGTCTGCGTACCTGTTTTCTTGTATCTCCCACACGCTGTGATGTAATTTCTACAGGTAGCCTGTGTTTTTTACAAAGGGAGCTGAGCAGGCAAAGTGCGGGATTGGAGATTTCTTCCTTAGTAAAGCAACTGCAACGGTAGAACAGTGCTGGCTGATAACTTCTACGGGCAGCCTGTATTTTCATTGGGAACTGAGCAGGTCAAGTGCGGGGTATTGGAGATAGCTCTCACAGGAAAGTAGCTGCAAAGGTTGCACAGTGCTGGTTGATAGGCTACACGGGAACCAACATACCACTGTAGGTGTCGTGGTTGTACCTGCTTTCTTGTAGCTCCACGACGCAGAGGTGTAACTTCTACCAGGAGCCTTTATTTTTTAATGGGATCTGAGCAGGCAAAGTACGCGGGATTGGAGATAGCTCGAACAGGGAAGCAACTGAAAAGGTGGCACAGTGTTGGCTGATAGGCTACATGGGGACCTACACACTACTGTAGATGGGGTCTGTGTACCATGATTGTCATATGGTGGTGGATTACATTTGAACCGATCATTGTGTCTTGTCAATGCTGTCAAATTTCTATTGCTCCATTGTGTTCTTTGTATTATTTCTCTTTTGATGTAACAATATGCCAAATAGGTTGTAAAAACATTATAATCAATAACAAAAGTGTTTCAATCAGTGACTTTATCGAGGATTTTAGGTCTAGGCCCAGTCCCTCAAAAACTTTATCCATCCAGTTTGTGTTCATGTCTACCCTAATTTCCTGTGTTTCCCTTTCTATGTTGTCTAATTGATCTAAATCATGTTCTTCATCTGTGGTGACATATGGAATGTGTATGTAACAATGGTCTACTCTGTCTTTTAGGAGACCACACACCCCATGTTCTTTCAGCAACAGCATGTCCAGAGTCATTCTATTTTGCAATGCCATTCTAGAAGTAGCCTGTAATTGTAAATTCGGTTGTTTAAATCCCTTTCTTGTCACATTTGTCAACCGTTCAACCTGCCCGGTCAGTCTATACAGCCACTCTCTATTTGGGTAGGATGCTATAGGATTTAAGAGAGATTCCAGCGCCCAGCCAATTTTTACTCCAGTACCTGGATCATTCCAATCATCATTGTCTAATTTTGATCTTTTCACTCGTGTCAAATGCAAATTTTCTAAACTGCCCTTAAAGGGAGATTTTTTCCAAATTGGGCATAATATAGGCAATCGCAAAGTTATTTGTTTAACTTTCCCATCTACTAGCAGATGAGTTGTCCATGTGCCATCACTCATAGCCCAGACCAGATGTCCTGAACTTGGAATCATATATCTTTGACAGTTAATTCTCCAGAGGCTGGTCACGTTTAAGTTGTTTTTCAGTCCTCTGCATAAACAACCAATCTTCAGGGCTATTGCCAATTGGGGTACACGCTGAACTGCTTGACTCACTGTGCTGAAATTGTGTACTTGTTCACATTCCCACCAAGGAACCTTTTTTTCCTTTTCTCTTGTCGAAGTACTTCTATCTAATACTAACCTGCTTACCGTGAATTCAAGTCCATCCCATTCAAAACACCAAGATGTCTTAGCCCTGTATCTGAATTGTAAGTTTACACTAACACCCCAAACTGAATTCCATTCCTCATCCCTGTTTGCTGTTCTGTTAACCTGTTCACATTCCCATTTCATAGTCATTCGGGACATATTCCTTGTTTTTGGTTCATCATATCTGCACCACCCAACATCTCCAAATCTTCCTATGGCGGTAAATTGAAAAATTAAGCAACTTATAAAAGACCACTCTATTACCAGGGGTTGTCCATTGCTTTCTAATACAATCTACTCTCCCTTCCCAACTTATCACTGCTTTTTGTTTACAGTGTGCAGTCCCATTTTTTCTTAACAGTGGTCAAATTCATGGTTAAGATTCCCCAAGGAATGGACTCTCCCACTACCCATGGTATAGGTAGGCAAGCAGTAATTTGGGAGACATTTGGCAGATGTGCGAATTCATTAATCAAGCTTATTATCAAATTTTCCTCCGGAGTTTTTCCTGGTATTGGAATTACCTGTTCCGAGTCTATTTCTGTTTGGACTGGAGTCTGGGCCTGAACATTCAATACAAATTGATTTTACCATCCAATTCTGATCCATGTTTCCACCACAATAGTCTGAAAAAACAACAAAACCAAAAACTTAGTCATGTTTCAGAGTTAATTTCAATATCTCAAGATCTTCTACAACTGTCCCACTTCCATGGACTTGACGGTGCCTTCTTCACCCGAGTGTAGTGGATCCAGGCATATGATTAAGGGAGGCAATACTACCTGATCTTTACTTGTTGTCCTCCATCCTTCTGAATTTTTCTCTGCATTTAGTAACTTAGCCAATTTCTCATCCTCCCCTAAATATTTTGGTGGCTCCTTACGAAGCGCTACTGTTCTGGTGGGGATGGTTGCCATTTGTGAGACTGTGTGTTGTGCTATTTTCCTAGCAGTCTGATCTGCTAATCTGTTTCCCTCACTTATCTTTGAGTTCCCTGTCTGATGTGCTTTACAGTGCATGATTGCCATTTGAACTGGTTCCTGCACTACCACTAGCAGTTGCAAGATTTCCTTTTGATGCTTAATGTTTGTTCCCTGGCAGGACAGTAGTCCTCTTTCTTTCCACAGGGCGCCATCAAAATGGACTACTCCAAAGGCATATTTTGAATCAGTCCAAATAGTAACTCATTTTCCTTTACTTAATTCCAAAGCACATGTCAATGCAATCAGTTCTGCCTTCTGTGCAGAAGTTGTACTTGGCAATGCATTTGCTTCTATTACCGTGTTTTCGGTTGTTATCGCTTATCCCGCGTGGCGAGTTCCATTCACGACGAAGCTGTTGCCATCTGTGAACAGTTCCCATTCAGGGTTTTCAAGAGGATCATCCTTCAGGTCCTCTCTGCTGGAATATGTATGTTCAGTGGTTGCAACACAGTCGTGTTCCAGTTGTTGCTCTTCCTGTGAAGTACTCAAAAACACTGCACTATTTAGAAGGTTGCTTGTTTTCAAAACTACATCATCCTGCTCAGTGAGAATGACCTGGTATTTCATCAGTCGGCTGAGGGATAACCAACGTCTCCCCTTTTGCTCCAAGACTGTGGTTACCATATGTGGGACATAGACTGTAATAGTCCTTCCTAAGGTCAGCTTTCTTGCCTCTTGGATCAGTGTGACAGTTGCAGCTACTGCTCGCAGACAAGAAGGCCATCCCCTGCTCACCAGGTCCATTTATTTGGAAAAATATCCCACTGTTCACTTCCAACTTCCTAGTTTCTGCGTCAGAACTCCTAGAATCGTTCATGAACAAATAACTGAAAGTCTTTGGTTAAATCTGGCAAGCCTAAGGCTGAGGCTGTCTCATCAGAGCTATTTTAAGCTTCCGGAAAGCTTCTTGCTGTTTTTTGCCCCATGTAAAAGGGGTAGATTTTTGGGCTTCATATAATGGTTTGGCTATAAGACCATAATCCATGATCCAGAGCCTGCATTGGATCACTGGATCCAATTCTGGAGGTAATTCTAGCACCTTTGGTTTTTCTTTTATTCTTTTATTTTCTTGTCCTGTCTTTGATTCAGGTATTTTAGTAACAAGTCTCCGTTTTCCAAGACAATTTTTGCATTTAATTTAGATAACAAGTCCCTCCCCATCAGGGGTATGGGACACTCTGGAAAATACAAAAATTCATGTGTTATCACTTTACTGCCAAATTGTAAATTTAAGGTTTACAAAAATGGCCGATTTTTCTCTTTCCTTGTGGCTCCCACAATATTTGCAGATTTAGTTCCAAGGTTTCCTTTTTGGCTATTTAATACAGAAAAGGTTGAACCTGTATCCACCAAAAATGTAACATCTTTTTCTCCCAGCTTAATTGTAACCAGAGATTCAGCTGGGTTCACCTCCGGTCCTCGTCAATCCATATATTCTCCCAAGACCATCAATTTAGCATGTTTACCAGCTAATTTAGGGCATTCATTTTTCCAATGTCCTTTTTTCCTGCAAGTAATCTTCTTTGTTTTCTTATCTCATTTTCTTTATCCCTATTATTATAAACTTTCCAAGCTACTTCCACTAATTTGTCCAAATTTCGTATATCTGTTCTTTCCAACTTTTTGAATTTCTTTCTAATGTCCTCCTGTGATTGCCCCAGAAATATTAAGGCTAGCTGTGCCTTAGTTTCTTTGGCTTCAGGTTGCAAGTTGGTATATTTACAAACTGCTTCCTTCAGCCTTTCTAAGAATGCCATTGGGGATTCTTTCTTCTCCTTTCTCACATCATATAATATAGACCAATTTATAGTTTTGGGCATTGCCGCGAATTTTTCGGCTCTTGGCCTGAAAAAAAACAGGCTCGAAGCCTGAAACCAGGCTCGAAGCCTGAAAAACCCAGGCTCAAAGCCTGAAAAACCAGTTCCAAGCCTACTTCATGCGGCGATCAACCCAGGGTCTGATTCTCAGCTGGGTGGGAAGAAATCAGTCCTACTCAATGTGAGTGATAGCAGAAATCTTCTTCTTTATTGAGAGCAGGCTCTAACTTATATACACAGCAGCTTCAAAGCTAGCTCAGCAACAGCAGCTAATAGATTACATTCTTATGTTCATCCTACTTGCGGTTTCTGCGATAAGCAAGCTCCCTCACATTTTCCCATCTTGTTTTTCTCCAAAGTTGTTTTCCACCTTGAGCTGTTAGCTCGTTAGCTGAAAACAGTCAGACCTTGAGGGAAGAGAAAGCGGCCTGCTGTCTGCGTGACAGCAACTACTTTAACCATGGCTCTGACTCTGGTCTTGATTGTGCATTAAATTCATTTAACTAGAACTCAGATTGCCTTGCCCCATCAGGCCTAACATTATACCCCAGGATCCATGTCCATTCTCCCTTAACCAGTCCTCCACAGGGCATGGCATTTTGGACCCCATACTGTTGGTACCTTTTCAGTCCCTGCATATGATCATCCCTATTCGGATTCCATTGTGGGTCCCCTGTAGGGAAATTCTGATCTATGGTACCCCCTACTGAGTACAGATATCTTCTTCTGCCCGCATTCGAGCGGTTCTCAAAACCATTTGTTTTTCACTAGAGTCCATAAGAGTATCTAAAATCACCTGTATATCCTCCCAATCAGGATTTTGAGTTTTCATTATCATTCCCATTATTCTCCCCACTTTACCAGGATCCTCTCTATAAGGACCAGCTGATTCTTTCCATATTATTAGATCTGAGGGAGAGAAGGGCACTTCTACATACACTGGTCCATGTTGCCCAACTCCCTGTCTCAAGGGGGCTATCAACCGTCTCCCATGTTTTTAGAGGAGTTATCAAATGAGTACGCTGTCTCGTTCTCCTGGATATAGATGGAGGCGAGTCCAAGTTTGATTCCTCCTCCTGTCTCGATCTACTACTATTTGGGCGGGGACCTAAATCATCAGGTCCTAGTGCCGGTCGCCCGACTGGGCTATCAGCCTCAGAATCAGATGATGATGGAAGAGGGGGATATAATGGAATAGGAGCTATGGAGGCAGATGGAGCTATGTCCAATTCCGACTATGTATTATCACCCTCCTTTTCCTTTTGTTTTATAGCCAAATGTTTGCAACAAGTTTTAGTAAGGGTACAGGCAGAACAATTATCTTTAGCCTTCATCTTTTTACAGTTAATGGCATTTGGGTACATGCCTGCTTATCTAATTTGCAATTCTTTTGCCAGTTCGTTTTTTCTTGAAGGTAAAAGAAAAGATCTACATATGGGACCTCATCCCATTTTCTTCCCCTTTTACAGAATAACATTAATTGCAAGGTTGCATTATAATTCAAGTCCCATTTAAGGGCCACTTTTCCCCACTATCCAAATCATAAAAAAACCACGCATGATTACAGTACTTTATAAGTTGGTCTTTGCGAAAATCACCGTTAAATTTCTTTCCAGTGTGACAACAAACACCCAAGGGCTGAATTCTCAGGTCCTTTGTTTGCCATTTCAAAATCCTTTTAGTTACAAATACTTTCCCAACAATCATTTCCTTCTTTTGCTTCGCTTATCTCCGTCTGCACCCCTCGTGGGATCACAGAACTGCGGATCAAAGCTCCGCACTCGCTTCGTGCACAATTGCATGTCTCAATCACACACACCCAGAAACCTCACAACACAATATACAATAATATGTATATATATACACAAAGTAATATAGAAAGCAATATAAAAACCAATGTACAAATCAATGTACAAACCAAAATCAATATTTGCCTTTACGATATACTTATGTGGGCTCTACTATACAAATTGCCAATTGCCAATTACCAATGTCAGCCCTGCGATCACTTCGTCTGACTTTTTTTTGTCTAAAAGATATAATAATGTTTTTTGTTTGTTTGATGCAAGATGCAAGAGGGAATACAAAAATCACATTTGCGAACAGAAGCATGCATAAAATATCCATCTATCAACTTCGCCCTTCCCCTTGATTGGTTCCCAAATAACACAAAACTTTCAAAAATCACAGTCACTGGAAAAAAAAAAAAAGAGATATCAGTCCCTTTGTTTTAGTAACAACTAAGGTAAGAGCCAAGGTAACCTAACAAATACATTCACTAGGGTCTTGTAGCTAAGGTAACAGGTCCCCATCAGGTGTGGTAAGTAACTCTTGCAGTTTGATCCTTATGTGATTCAAATAAATACTTACTTAATCAATAGGTGTTTGAGTTATTTGCAAGTACCTAGCTGATTGATTGAACTATTACTAGGTGATTGAGAAGTGCTTAACAAGTGCTTGACTACTTATTGTGATGATAAGTTGTTAAATAAAATAATCGTGTATTGGCAACGCGCACTTTACCTGTGTTGCTCCCATTGAAAATACAGGCTGCTGGAAGAAGTTACGCCACTGCGTATGGGAGCTACAAGTAAGCAGGTACGCCGACTCCACCTACAGTGGTACTTAGGTCCCCGTGTAGCCTATCAGCCAGCACTGTGCCACCTTTGCAGCTGCTTTCATGTGGGAGCTATTTCCAATCCCGCGTACTTTGCCTGCTCAATTCCCATTTCAAAAAAAATACAGGCTACCAGTAGAAGTTATCGTACTGCATCTGGAGCTACAATAAAGCAGTTACGCATCCTCAATGTGCAGTGATTCTTAGGTCCCCGTCTAACCTATCATCCAGCACTTTACCACCTTTGCAGCTGCTTTCCTCTGGGATCTATCTCTAATCCCGCGGACTAGGCCTTCTCCTCTACCATTTAAAATCCAGGCTGCCAGTAGAAGTTACACCACTGTGTGCGAGCTACAAGAAAGCAGGTATGCAGTCCCCACCTACTGAGGTACGTAAGTCCTCGTGTAGCCTATCAGTCAGCACTGTGTGAAATTTGCAGCTCCTTTCCTGTGGGAGTTATCTCCAATCCCGCGCACTTGGTCTCCTCCCCTCCCATTTAAAATATACGCTGCCGGAGAAAGTTACACCTTTGTGTCTGGGTGCTACAAGAAATCAGGTACGCAGACCCCATCTGCAGTGGTACTTAGGTCTCCCTGTACCCTATTAGCCAGCACTGTGTCACCTTTTCAGCTGCTTTCTTGTGGGAGCTATCTCCAATGCAATGTACTTGTCCTGCTCAGCTCCCATTAAAAAAATACAGACTACCAGTAGAAGTTATGCCACTGCCTCTGGGAAGTTACACCTCTGTGTCTGGGAGCTACAAGAAAGCCCTGTACTCTGGACTCTGTCATTCAGCCAGCTCTCGATCCACCTCACTGTCCACTCATCCAAGCCACACTACCTGAGCTTTCTGATGAGGATGTTGTGGGAGACAGTGTCAAAAGCCTTGCTGAAGTCAAGGTAGATGACATCCGCTGCTCTCCCCTCATCTAGCCAGCCGGTTATGAAGGATATCAGGTTAGTCAAACAGGATTTCCCCTTGGTGAAGCCATGTTGACTCCCCCTTAGAACCATCTTATCCTTCACATGTTCAGTGATAACATTCAGGATGAGTTCCATCACTTTTCCAGGGATGGAGGTGAGGCTGACCAACCTGTACTTTCCTGGGTAGTCCTTCCTGCCCTTTTTGAAGACTGGCGTGACATTGGCCTTTCTCCAGTCCTCAGTCATCTCACCTGTCCTCCAAGATTGTTCAAAAATGATAGAGAGAGGCTTAGCAATCACATCAGCCATCTCTCTCAGCACTCTAGGATGCATCCCATCAGGACCCATTGACAAAGGAGCCTTAAGCTTGGCTATCAAGTCTTAAACCTCTTCCTCTTCCACCCAGGGCATGTCCTCTGCTGTCCTGGCCATCATGTTATCCTTGCCGGACAGGGCTTCCCGAGGGTCAGCCTTGGCCGTAAAGACTGAAGCAAAGTAAGTGGTGCTTGAAGACTGACCAGCTCTCATTGGCACTTCTACCATCTAGAACCATGTCCCATGATATTCCTCCAAGTAGAACATTGAAGAGGTCAAAGTTGGCTCGCCTGAAATCCAGGATCTTTAACTCTACCATCTCATGGTCACTGCAGCCAAGGTTGCCTCCAACCTTCAGTCCCCAACTAGGCCATCTCTGTTCGTCAGTACCAGGTCCAGCAGTACACCCCTCCTTGTTGGTTCCTCGATCATCTGGGACAGGAAGTTTTCGTCAACAATCTGTAGAAACCTCCTGGACTACATGTGCTTGGCTGTGTGGCTATCCCAGCAAATATCAGGGTGGTTTAAGTCCCCCATGAGGACCAGGGACTGTGATTGTGAGGCAGCTCTCAGCTGTTTGTAGAACGTCTCATCCACATCCACATCCTGATCAGGTGGCCTGTAGTGGACTCCTACAACAATATTCCCTGCCTTGCCCTGGCCATTAATTTTTACCCATAAGCATCTACTCTCTCCTCATCCCCACCCAGGCACAGTTCAGTACACATTAATTGCTCTCTCACATAGAGAGCAACTCCATCTCCACATCTTGTCAGTCTGTCTTTCCTGAAAAATACATAACCCTCCATGCCTGTGCTCCAGTCATGGCAACTGTCCCACAACGTCTCTGTGACTGCAATGAGGTTGTAGCCCCGCATTCGCACCCACATCTCAAGTTCCTCCTGCTTATTCCCCAGGCTGTGTGCATTGGTTTAGAAGTTACGCCACTGCCTCTGGGAGCTACAAGAAAGCAGGTACGCAGACAACACCTACATTAGTACATAGGTCCCCGTATAGCCTAACAACCAGCACTGTGCCACCTTGACAGCTGTTTTCCTGTGGGAGTTCTCGAATTCAGCATCATTGGCCTGCTCAGCTCCCATCAAAAATATACAGGCTGCCGGAACATGTTACTTCACTGTGTCTGAGAGCTAGAAGAAAGAGGGTACTCAGATCCCACCTGCAGTGGTACGTTGGTCCCTGTGTTGCATAACAGTGAGCACTTTCCCAATTTTGCCACTGCTTTCCTGTAGGAGCTATCTCCAATCCCGCGCACTTGGCCGGCTCATCTCCCTTCAAAAATATAGCCTAACAGTAGATGTTACTCTACTCCGTCTTGGAGCTACAGGAAAGTAGGTATGCAGATCACACCTACATTGGTACGTAGATCCCTGTGTAGCCTAACTGCCAGCACTGTGCCACTTTTGCAGCTGCTTTCCTGTGAAAGTTATCTGCAATCCCGCGCAATTGGCCTGCTCAGTTCCCACTGAAAATACAAACTGCCACTAAAAGTTACGCCACTGCATCTGGAGCTAAAAGAAAGCAGGTACGAAGACCTCAACTACAGTGGTACGTAGGTCCCCGTGTAGCCTATCACCTAGCACTGTGTCACCTTTGCAGCTGCTTTCCTGTGGATGTTACGCCCAA
Organism: Colius striatus; assembly: GCF_028858725.1. NCBI lineage: Eukaryota > Metazoa > Chordata > Aves > Coliiformes > Coliidae > Colius > Colius striatus. Next base: position 3,127,773 of record NC_084789.1, read on the forward strand.
TCCCATGCATTTGGCCTGCTCAGCACCCTTTTAAAATACAGCCTACCGGTAGAAGTAACACCATTGCCTCTGAGAGCTACAAGAAAGCAGGTACGCAGACCCCACTTACAGTAGTACGTAGGTCCCCGTGTAGGCTATCAACCAGCACTGTGTAATCTTTGCAGCTGCTTTTCGTGTGGGAGCTATTTCCAATCCAGTGCGCTTGGCTTGCTCATCTCCCGTTGAAAATACAGGCTGTTGGTAGAAGTTACACCACTGAGTCTGGGAGCAACAAGAAAGCAGGTACGCAGACCCCACCTAGAGTGGTACTTTGATCCCCGTGTAGCCTATAAGCCAGCACTGTGCCACCTTTGCAGCCGCTTTAATGTGGGAGTTATCTCCAATCACACGCATTTGGCCTGGTCAGCTTCCATTGAAAAAATAAAGGCTGCTGGTAGAAATTACGTCACTGCATCTGGAAGTTACAAGAAAGCAAGTACGCAGACTCCATATACAGTGGTACATTGGTGCCTTTGTTGCCTATCAGTCAGCACTGTAAAAACTTTGTAGCTGCTTTTTATTTGAGAGCTATCTCCAATCCCACGCACTTGGCCAACTAAGTTCCCTTTGAAAATACAGGCTACAGGTAGAAGTTACGCCACTGCGTCTGGGAGCTACAAGAAAGCAGGTACGCAGACCCCACCTAAGGTGGTATGTAGCTCCCTGTGTAGTCTATCACCTAGCACTGTTCCATCTTTGCAGTTTCTTTCCTGTGGGAGGTATCTCCAATGCCATGGACTGGGCCTTCTCAGCTTCCACTGAAAAAATATACACTACTGGTAGAAGTTACACCACTACGTCTGAGAGTTACAAGAAAGGATGAACGCAGACTCCACCTACAGTGGTATGTAGGGCCCCTTATAGCCTATCAACCAATACTGTGCCATCTTTGCCACTGCTTTCCTTTAGGAGTTCTCTCCAATCCTGCCCACATGGCCTGTTCAGCTCCCTTTGAAAAAATACAGTATGTCGGTAGATCTTACCTCACTGCCTCTGCGAGCTAAAAGAAAGCAGGTACGCAGACCCCACCTACATTGGTACGTAGCTCCCCGTGTAGCCAATCACCTAGCACTGTGCTACCTTTGCAGTTGCTTTCCTGTGGAAGGTCTCTCCAATTCCTCTGGCCTTCTCAGATCCCATTGAAATTGTACATGCTGCCGTTAGATATTACGCCACTGCCTCTGGGAACTACAAGAAAGATGGTACACAGACACGACCTACAGTGGTACATATGTCTTCCTGTACCCTATCAGTCAGCACTGTGCAAGTTTTGCAACTGCTTTCCTGTGGGATCTATCTCCATTATCACGCCCTTGGCCTGCTCTGCTCCCTTTGAAAATACTGGCTCTTGGTAGAAGTTATGCTACTGTGTCTGAGAGCTACAAGAATGCAGGTATGCAGACCCTACCTACAGTGGTACGTTGGTCCCCGTGTAAGCTATCAGTCAGCACTGCGCCCACTTTGCTGCTGATTTCCCGTGGGAGCTATGTCCAATCCCGCGCTCCTGGCCTGCTCAGCTCTTATTGAAAATACTGGCTGCTGGTAGGAGTTACGCCACTGTTACTAGGAGCTACAACAAAGCAGGTATGCAGACCTCACCTACAGTGGTACGTCCATCCCATGTAGTCCATCAGCCAGCACTTTGCCAGCTTTACACCTGCTTTCCTGGGGGAGATATCTCCAATCCCGCACACTTGACTTGCTCCGCTCCCATTTAAAATACAGGGTGTCGGTAGAAGTTATGCCACTTCCTCTGGGAGCTACAAGAAAGCAGGTATGCATACCCCACCTATAGGGGTACGTAGGTCCCCGTGTAAGGTATCAGTAAGCACTGTGACACCTTTACAACTGCTTTCCTCTGGGAGCTATCTCAAATCCTGGTGTTGAGGGATCCTCAATCAGGAAAAACTTATCTACACAGGAATGCAGATAAGCAGGCATTTCCTTTCTATGCAACAATGGGAAAACATGGGGCATAGCTCCTCAATACCTGCTTCCTTGTTAGTTACCATTTTCAGGGTTTTTATACAGCTCAAACAAAAGAATCACATTTGCCAACACATGCATGCATAAAATATCCATCTATCAACTTCGCCCTTCCCCTTGATTGGTTCCCAACAAACACAAAATTTCCAAAATCAAAGTGATTGGTCAAAAAAAAGATATCAGTCCCTTTTTTTTAGTAACAACTAAGGTAACCTAAGGAATACATTTACCAGTTTCTTGTAGCTAAGGTAACAGGTCCCCATCAGGTGTGGTATGTAACTCTTGCAATTTGATACTTATGTGATTCAAATGCATACTTACTTAATCAGTAGGTGTTTGAGTTATTTGCAAGTGCTTAGCTAATTGATTGAACTATTACTAGCTGATTAAAAAGTGCTTAACAAGTGCTTAACCACTTATTGTGGTGATAAGTTGTTAACTAAAATAATTGTGTATCTGCAACATTTCCCCCCTTTTGACAGTACTGATAATCACATTCAAATACTTTCACTCTTGTATTTCTGTTGTCTCCATAACAAAACCATAATTGTCATATGGTGGTGGATCACTTTTGAACGGATCATTGTGTCTTGACAATGCTGTCAAGATTCTATTTCTTCATTGTGTTCTTTGTATTATTTCTCTTTTGATGCAACGATATGCCAAATAGATTGCCAGAAACATTATAATCAATAGCAAAAGTATTTCAATCAGTGACTTTATCCAGGACTTTAGGTCCAGGCCCAGTCTCTCAAAAACTTTATCTATCCAGGGTGATTTCATGTCTTACCTAATTTCCTGGTATTGGAATTACATGTTCCGAGTCTATTTCTGTTTGGACTTGAGTCTGGTCCTGAACATTCAATACAAATTGATTTGACCCTCCAATTTTGATCCATGTTTACACCACCATAGACTGAAAAACCAACAAAAAAACCACTTAGTTATGTTTCAGAGTTAACTTCAATATCTCAAGATTTCCTAAAACTCTCTCACTTCCATGGACTTGATGGTGTCTTCTTCACCCGACTGTAGTGGATCCAGGCATCTGATTCAGCAATCTTGATTGCAGTGAAGGTGGTCAGCAACACCTTGCACGGTCCCTTCCATCTTTCTTGCACTTTCCTTGCAGAGGTTCTTCTTTCCAGCTCTTTGTATAGGAAGTCTCTAGGCAGGATGTTGTGTTCTGGATTTTTCCAAAGTCAGAGGTCGATTCTACACTACTGCTATTCCAAATCTGTTGAGAGTATTTCCAAGAGGAAGAAAATAGTTATACACGTCTTGTTTTCCCATCACATGCATGTTCGAATTTTGTTCAGGAACCTCATAGGGTTTTCCATACATTATCTCATAAGGACTTACTGACATTCCACTTCGAGGTTTCACTCTTATTTTGTAGCAATGCAAGTGGATGTGCCTGAGGCCATTTTAATGTAGCCTCCTGACAAATTTTTCTAATTTGTCTTTTTAGGGTCTGATTCATTCTTTCCACTTTTCCACTTGATTGCGGTCTCCAAGGGGCATGTAAATCCCAGGAAATTCCTAGGCTTTGCTTACCTCTTGTATGACATTGGCCATGAAATGTGGTCCTCTGAAGATATTCCAAATGGAACTCCAAACCTTGGAATAATTTCTTGCAGGAGTCATTTAACTGTTACCTTAGCTTGATTGATGCTACAGGGAAAGACTTCTGGGCATCCTGAAAAGGTGTCAATCTCAACCAACACATATTTATATCCATTGCATTTAGGTAATTCTGTAAAATCAATTTGCCAATAATCTCATGGTCCCACTCCAGTTTTTATTTTGCCCATCTGTACCGTTTTTGTACTATTGGATTGTTCTTTAAAGAAATTTCACATTTCGCCCTTACTGATTTGGCCATTTCCAAAATTTGTATTGATATTACACTTCTTTTCAGAAGCTAAGTCATAGCTGCTGCACCCATAACACTCCCTATGCTTTGTTTGCAAAATCTCTCGCATGATTAAAGGAGGCAATACTACCTGACCTTTACTTGTCGTCCACCATCCTTCTGAATTTTTCTCTGCATTTAGTAACTTAGCCAATTTTTCATCCTCCCCTGAATATTTTGGTGGCTCCTTAGGAAGTGCTACTGTTCTGGTGGGAATAGTTGCCATTTGTGAGACTGTGTGTTGTGCTATTTTCCTAGCAGTCTGATCTGCTAATCTGTTTCCATCAATTATCTTTGAGTTCCCTGTCTGATGTGCTTTACAGTGCATGATTGCCACTTGAACTGGTCCCTGCACGGCCGCTAGCAGTTGCAAGATTTCCTTTTGATGCTTAATGTTTGTTCCCTGGGAGGACAGTAGTCCTTTTTTTTTCCACAGGGTGCCATGGACATGGACTACTCCAAAAGCATATTTTGAATCAGTGGAAATACTAACTCGTTTTCCTTTACTTTATTCCAAAGCACATGTCAATGCAATCAGACCTGTCTTCTCTGCAACGCATTTCCTTCTATTACCGTGTTTTCGGTTGTTACCGTATATCCCGTGGGGCAAGTTCCATTCAAGACAAAGCTGCTGCCATCTATGAACAGTTCCCATTCAAGGTTTTCAAGAGGATCATCCTTCAGGTCCTCTCTGCTGGAATATGTATGTTCAGTGGTTGCAACAGAGTCGTGTTCCAGTTGTTGCTCTTCCTGTAAAGTACTCAAAAAAACTACAGTATTTAGAAGGTTTGTTGTTTTCAATACTACATCATCCTGGTCAGTGGGAATTACCTGATATTTCATCATTCGGCTCGGGGTTCACCAATGTCCCCCCTTTTGCTCCAAGACTGTGGTTACCATATGTGGGACATAGACTGTAATAGTCCTTCCCAAGGTCAACTTTCTGGCTTCTTGGATCAGTGTGACAGTTGCAGCTACTGCTCGCAGGCAAGAAGGCCAGTTGTTTGGAAAAATATCCCACTGGTCTCTTCCAGTTTCCTAGTTTCTGCGTCAGAACTCCTAGAGATAAATGCTTTCGTTCATGAACAAATAACTGAAAGTCTTTGGTTAAATCTGTTAAGCCTAAGGCTGGGGCTGTCATCAGAGCTATTTTAAGCTTCCGGAAAGCTTCCTGCTGTTCTTCTCCCTGTGTAAAAGGGGTAGATTTTTTGGCTTCATACAGTGGTTGGGCTATAAGACCATAATCCATGATTCAGAGCCTGCACCATCCCGTCATTCCCAAAAATGCCTGCAACTCATGCACAGTGCGTGGTTCCAAAATAGCACAAATCGCTTCTTTTCCATTTGTCCCAAGCCTATATTGTCCTTTTGAAATTTTGAAGGCTCAAATATATCACTGATTGGTGTGCTATTTGAGCTTTTTCTTTTGATACCTTGTACCTGTTTAATCCCAAAATGATTAAAAGTTCAAAGGTTACCTGTATACACACTGACCTTCCCGTTGTGGTAATTAGGATGTCATCCACATATTGGAGAAGTAAATGCTCTGGACTTGGTGTGTTATAAGTTGCTGTGATAAAGTTCACAAGCCAATTTAAGTGACTCATAGATCAAATTTATTAAGCAAGCGACAAATAAGCAAAACAGAGCTGGGTGGCCGGGAGACTCTGCTCCACCAACAGCGCGCGATTCCCCCCCCCCCCCCCCCCCGTATCAGAGTCCTTTTATATAGTCTGGTGCATCGCTCCCTGGTGTACTCTGCGCATGTGCCCGTCTTGTTACTAGGGGGTCTTCTTCTGCCTCCTGGTGGTCATAGGGTGGTTGCTGGGATGAAGTCAGTAGTCTTCCTCTAGTGGCCTGCTCATGAACTCTTCTCTTGGCTCTTATCAGCTCATGCCCAGCCTATTGTGCCTCCTATAAGCACCTTAAGCCAACTACACTTGTGCACATTGTAGAAACTTTACGGTTAAAGTTTTACAAGACTTTTAAAATGACTTTAAACAGGTCCTTGCACAACTATTCTTTCATGATTTGATTAACGAACATGATCTTTTCCATTACAGGTGTCACTGTCTTTTCATTAGTCCAAAGTTCCAGTTCTTTTGCTAGTTGTCTTCCAAAGATAGTCGGGCTGTTCTTGAATCCTTGGAGTAGCTGCATCCATGTTAACTGTACCTTGCGTCCTGTTTGGGGGCTTTCCCACTCAAAAGCAAATAGTTTAAGACTTTCCTTTTCCAAAGGGATACAAAAGAATGCATCTTTTAAATCAAGCACTGCAAATCACTCATAATTTTCTCTCAGAGCTGTGAGTAAGCTATATGGATTTGCTACAACTAGACATTTATCTTTCACAATCTGATTTATGGGTCTTAAGTCCTGAATTAACCTATACTCTCCATTTAATTTCCATACTGGTAAAATAGGTGCATTATACTCTGACTCACTTTCTTCTAGAATTTGATATTTCAGAAATTTGTCAATTAGTACTTTTAATCCTTGTTTTGCTTCAGATTTTATTGGGTATTGTCTCACCCTGACTGATTTTGCTTTTTCTTTTATTTCAGGTTTTACTGGTTGTGTCATATTTTATTTTCCTGGAATCTCAGTTTCCCACACTATTGGGATTGCTGCATTCTATAATTCTGGAGGTAATTCTAACACCTTTGTTTTTTCTTTTATCATCAATATTTGTCATGTCTTTGATTCAGATATTTCTGGTAACAAGTTTTCCTTTTAAAAGAAAATTTGTACATTTAATTTAGACAAGTCCTTCCCCATCAGGGGTATGGGACATTCTGAAAAATACAAAAATTCACGTTATCACTTTATTGCCAAATTGTTAATTTAAGGATTGCAAAAATGGCCGATTTTCCTCTTTCCCTGTGGCTCCCACAATATTTGCAGTTTTACTTCTTATTGCTCCTCTACATGTATTTAAAACTGAATACATTACTCCCAGGTAAATATTGGGTTCTATTCTCTATATTTTTTTTTTCTTTTTCTTTTCCTTTTTTTTTTTTTTAATTTATCTGCATACTTTTTTTTTCTCAGAGAATTAAATTAGAAGGTGAGAACGACACTATCACGTGCTGGTTCACTCTGCCCAACCCCTTACCTTAATGGGACATTTATATGCTCTTTGACTTTAGAAGTTAAGGGGATCTTTAAGGTGGTTATTAAATGAGTACAGCATTGAGTTCTCTTGGACACCAATGAGGAAGATTATGTGTCAGAGTCCTCATTTTTGCACGTTACTACTATCTGGACAGGACTGGGAGCCCTCCCTTGAACTCCAGGATGTATCCTTGTCAGGTGTCTGGGTCCCTGTTCAGGTTCATGTTGGGGAGCGGGTAAGTGAGAGAGGGTTGTATATATAGGAACAGCTCTCCCCCCTTAAGGGTCAAAGACACATTTTTGCTGCAGTGCAAAATTCCTTAAATTCCTTCCATTTGCTAACAGACACCCAAGGGGTGAATTCTCAGGTACTTTTTTTACCATTTAAAAATCCTTTTAGTTACTAATACTTTCTCAACAGTCATTTCGTTCTTTCGCTTCGCTTCTATACGGCTGCACCCCTCGCGGGATCACAGAACCGCGGATCAAAGCTCTGCACTCGCTTCGTGCGCAATTTTACCTATCAATCACACACAGACAGCACACAACACAATACACAATAATATGCATATATGCACAAAGCAATATACAAACCAATGTACAAATCAACGTACAAAACAAAATCAATAGGTACCTTATTATATACTTATGTGGGCCAATTTATACCAATTACCAATACTAATATCAATGTCAGCCCTGTGATCACTTCGTCCTACTTACAGGCTGTAATACCAAAGCCAACCCTGTGATCGCTTTCACATTCGCCTTACGGGTGGCCCAGAGGCTCCCAATACCAATATGAGGATCCTCTAGTCCAACCAAGCGGAACTTTCACTCTGTCTTACTGGCAGACTCCTTTGTGCTTTCCCTGGGCCCAACCAAGCGGGGTCTGCGACTCCGCGACTTACAGGCTAGTTCACCAGGTTCTGACCCCAACCAATTAGAAGTGCCTTACGATTTCAGGAAACGTTGCTTGGAGCTCTAAGGGTCGCAGGTGATGGTCCACCCCGAGAATTCCTTGGTGTCGGCTGGAGTTCGACCAACATTCGATCCCGTCCAGTCTCACTCGCAAGGTCCCATCTGGGTGGCCAAAACTGTTGAGGAATCCGCAATCGCGAAAAACTTATCTGCACAGGAATGCAGATAAGCAGGCACTTCTTTATTATGCAGCGCTGGGAAAACACAAGGGATAGCTCCCTCATAGGTGCTTCCTTGTAAGTTACCATTTTCAGGGTTTTTATACAGCTCAAATAAAAGAATCACATATGCAAACACAAGTATGCATAAAATATCCATCTATCAATTTAGCCCTTCACCTCGATTGGTTCAAAAAAACCACAAAATTACCAAAATCACAGAGATTGGTCAAAAAAAAATATATCAGTCCCTTCATTCCAGGAACAACTAAGGTAACAGCCCAGGTAACCTAACGAATACTTTTACCAGGATCGCGTGGCAAAGGTAACAGCTAAGGTAACCTAACAAATACATTCATCAGGGTCTTGTAGGTAAGGTAACAGGTCCCCTTCAGGTGTGGTATGTAACCTGCAGTTTGATCCTTATGTGATTCAAATGAATACTTACTTAATCAATAGGTGTTTCAATAATTTGAAAGTGCTTAGCTAATTGATTGAACTATTACTTGGTGATTAACAAGTGTTTAACAAGTACTGACTACTTATGATAACTTGTTAACTAAAATAATTGTGTATCTGAACACCCACACTTGACCTGCTCTGCTCCCTTTGAAAATACAGGGTGCCAGTAGAAGTTACGGCACTGCGTCTGGGACCTACAAGTAAGCAGGTACGCCGACTCCACCTACAGTGGTACCTAGGTCCCCATGTAGCCTATCAGCAAGCACTGTGCCACCTTTACAGGTGCTTTCCTCTGGGAGTTATCTCCAATCCTGCGCACTTGGCCTGCTCAACTTCCTTTAAAACATACAGGCTGCCAATGCAAGTTACATCACTGGTCTGGGTGGTAAAAGACAGCAGGGTGGAAGACCCCACCAACTGTGGTACTAATGTCGCCCTGTAGCCTATCAGCCAGCACTGTTCCACGTTTGCAGCTGCTTTCCTGTGGGAGCTAACTCCAATCCTGCACAATTGGCCTGCATCGCTCCCATTGAAAATACAGACTGCAGGTAGAAGTTACGCCACTGCGTCTGGGAGCTACAAGATAGCAGGTACGCAGTCCTCGCCTACAGTCGTTTGTCAGTCCCTATGTAGTCTATCAGCCAGCACTGTTCCGCATTTGCAGTAGTTTTCCTGTGGGAGTTATCTCTTTCCCGCGCACTTGGCCTGCTCAGCTCCCATTAAAAAATACAGGCTGCTGGTAGAAGTTACAGCTATGCATCGTGGAGCTACAAAAAGCAGGTACGCAGACCCCAACTACTGTGGTACGTAGGTCCCCTTGTAGCTTATCAGCTAGCACTGTGCCACCTTTCCAGTTGCTTTCCTGTAGAAGCTATCTCCAATCCCGCACACTTGGTATGCTCCGCTTCCATTGAAAATGCAGGCTGCCAGTGGAAGTTACGTCACTGCGCCTGGGAGCTACAAGCAAGCAGGTATGCAGGTCCCACCTACAGTGGTACATAGGTTCCCATGTAGACTATCAGCCAGCACTGTGCTACCTTTCAGCTACTTTCCTGTGAGAGCTATCTCCAATTCTGTGCACTTGACCTGCTAAACTCCCCTTGAAAATTTAGACTGCCAGTAGAAGTGTCACTACTGCATCTGGGAGCTACAAGAAAGGAGATACGCAGATCCCACCTACAGTGGAACTTTGGTCCCTGTGTAGCCTATCAGTCAGCACTGTACCACCTTTGTAGCTGCTTTCCTGTGGGAGCTACATCTGTCCTGAGTACCTGGCCTGCTCAGCTCCCATTAAAAAAGACAGACTGCTGGTAGAATATACACCTCTGTGTCTTGGAGCTACAAAAAAGCAGTTAGGTAGTCTCCATCTACAGTGGTACGTAGGTCCCCATTTAGCCTATGTCTTGGTTTTGCCAGCCGAAGCAAAGGGGAAAAAAAAAAACGCTACTCCTCCCCCTTCCCCTCTTGACGGAACGCGGAGGGGATCAGAGAGGGAGAAAAAAAGTAAAAGAGTCCACGTAAGTTGAAATAAGGACAATTTACTAAGGAAAATTGAAGACGAACAAGTATAACAAACACAAATGGATAGTACAAGGAAAACTGGTGAGTGATGTAGTTGCTCACAGCCCGGGATCCGACCTAAGCGACTGCTCCAGACCAGCAACAGAGAGCCCGCGACCCTGGAAAAGATCTTCTTCCTGCTAGCCTCCACCGATATACTGGGCATGACATTAGGATGGTATCGAATTCCTGCTGGCCAGCCTGGGAATTAACTCTATCCTGTCTAAAACTTGGACAGCCTATCAGCTAAAACTGTGTCACCTTTGCAACTGCTTTCCTGTTGAGCTATCTCCACTCCAACGCACTTATCCTGCTCAGATCCATTTGAAAATAAAGACTGCCGGTCGAAGTTACGCCACTGTGTCTGGGAGGTAAAGAAAGTGGTACACAGACCTCACCTAGAGTGATACATAGGATCCTATGTAGCAAATCAGCCATCACTTTTTCACCTTTGCAAGTGCTTTCTTGTGGGAGCTATCTCCAATCCCATACACTTGGTCTGCACAACTCTCATTGAAAATACTGACTGCGGTTAGAAATTACGATACTGCATCTGGGAGATATAAGAAATCAGGTACACAGACCCTACCTACAGTGGTACGTAGGTCCCTGTGTAGCCTATGAGTCAACATCATTCCACTTTTTCAGCCGCTATAATGTGGAAGTTATCTCCAATCACGTGCATTTGGCCTACTCAGCTCCCTTTGAAAATACTGGCTGTAGGTATAAGTTATGCCACTGTCTCTGGGAGCTACAAGAAAGCGGTTATGCAGATCCCTCCTAAAGTGTTACATACGTCCCATGTAGTCTATCAGCCCACACTGTTCTACCTTTGCAGCTGCTTTCCTGTGGGAACTATCACAAATCCCACGCACTTGACCTGCTCAGCTCCCTTTGAAAATACAGGGTACCGGTAGAAGTAATACCACTGCGTCTGGGAGCTACAAAAAACAAGGTAGGCAGACCCCACCTACAGTGGAAAGTAGGTTCCCGTTTAGCCTGTCAGTCAACACCGTGTCACCTTTGCAGCTGCTTTCCTGTGGGAGCTATCTCCAATCCCACACACTTGGCCTGCTCAGCTGCGATTGAAAAAAATGCAGGCTGCTGGGATATGTTACGCCACTGCGTCTGGGAGCTACAACAAAGCAAGTATGCAGACCCGACCTACAGTGATAAGTAGATCCCCTTGCAGGCTATCAGCCAGCACTGTGTAACCTTTGCAGCTGCTTTCCTGTGGGAGCTATCTCCAGTCCCATGAACTCTGCCTGAACAGCTATCATTGAAAATAAAGGCTGCTGGTAGAAGTTACGCACTGTGTCTGGGAGCTACATGAAAGGAGGTACGCAGACCACACTTAAGGCAGTATGTAGATCTCCATGTAGCCTATCAGCTAGTACTCTGCCAGCTTTGCAGCTACTTTTCTTGTTGAGCTATATCTTTCCTCCTCACTTGCCCTGCTCAGCTCCCATTGAAAAAATACAGACTTCCGGTAGAAGTTACACCTCTGCGTCCTGGATACAGCTACAAGGATGTAGGTATGCAGACCCCAACGACAGTGGTACGTCGGTCCCCGTGTAGCCTATCAGCCCACACTGTTCCACCTTTGCAGCTGCTTTCCTGTGGGAACTATCTCCAATTCCATGCACTTGGCCATCTCAGTTTACTTTGAATATACAGGCTGTCGGTACATAGAATCATAGAATTGCAGGGGTTCAATGGGACCTTTAGAGATCATCTAGTCCAACCTCCCTGCAGAAGCACGTTCACCTTGATCAGGTCACATAGGAACATGTCCTGGCGCGTCTTGAAGACCTCCAAGGAAGGAGACTCCACAACCCCTCTGTGCAGCCTGTTCCACTGTTCGGTCACTCTCATGGTGAAATAGTTTTTTCTTATGTTTAAGTGGAACTTTTTGTGTTCCAGCTTCAACCCATTACCCATTTTCCTGTTAATATCTACTAACAAAGAGGGATGCCCTAACCTCCTGACACTTATCCTTTAGATATTTATAAATGTTAATAAGATCACCCTTCAATTTCCTCTTCTCCAGACTAAACAGCCCCAGTTCCCGCAGTCTTTTCTCGTATAAAAGATGTTCTGTATCCTTGATCATCTTGCTGGCCATGCGCTGGACTCTCTCCAGCAGTTCCCTGTCCCTCTATAGCTGAGGAGCCCAGAACTAGACACAGGACTCCAGATGAGGCCTCACCAGGGCAGAGTAGAGGGGCAGAAGAACCTCACTCGACCTGCTGGCCACACTCTTCTTGATGCATTCCAGAATGCCATTGGCCTTCTTGTCCACGAGGGCACATTGCTGGCTCATATTTAGTTTATTATCAATCAGGACTCCCAGGTCTCTCTCTGTCGAGCTGCTCTTCAGCAGTTCGACCCCCAGCCTGTCCTGGTATATGGGTTTGTTCTTTCCCAGATGGAGGACTCTACACCTGTCCTTTTGGAATCTCATGAAGTTCCTCTCTGTCCCACTCTCAAACAGATTGAGATCTCACTGAACAGCAGCACAGCCTTCTGCAGTATCAACCAGTGCTATCAGTTTGGTGTCATCAGTGAACTTGCTGAGGGTACACTCCCCTCACCCAGGTGGTTGATGAAGGTGTTGAACAAGACTGGCCCCAGAATCCATCCCTGTGGAAATCCATTGACCACAGGCCTCCAACTCGACACCATGCCATTGATCACCATTTTCTGGGCTCTGTCATTCAGCCAGCTCTCGATATCAGGTTAGTCAAACAGGATTTTCCCTTGGGAAAGCTATATTGACTCCCCGTTAGAACCATCTTATCCTTCCTATGTTCAGTGATAACAGTCAGGATGAGTTGTTCCATCATTTTTCCAGGTATGGAGGTGAGGCTGATCGACCTGTAGTTTCCTGGGTCATCCTTCCTGCCCTTTTTGAAGACTGACGTGATATTGGCCATTCTCCAGTCCTCAGGTACCTCACCTTTCTTCCACGAATGTTCAAAAACGATGGAGAGAGGCTTAGCAATCAAATCAGTCATCTCTCTCAGCACTCTAGGATGCATCTCATCAGGACCCATTGACAAATGAGCCTAAAGCTTGGCCAACAAGTCTTTAACCTCTTCCTCTACCACCCAGGGCAAGTCCTCTGCTGTCCTGGCCATCCTGTTATCCTTGCCGGACTGGGCTTCCCGAGGGACAGCCTTGGCAGTAAAGATTGAGGCAAAGAAAGCATTGTGTTAGTTTGACCCTGGCTGGTACCAGGTTGCCACCACACCGCTCTATCCCCCACCTCCTCAGCAAGCCAGGGAAAAGGAGAAAATAAGATAGGAGTCTCGAGGGTTGAGATAGAAGCAGTTTAATAAAGAAACAGCAAATTCGCGGGCGCGGGAAGCAAAGCAAAAGCAGATAAAGCTGTTATTCTCTACTTCCCATTTGCAGCAATGTCCGGCCACCTCCCGAGAAGCAGGGCTTCGGTACATGTAGTGATTGCTTTTGGAAGGCCAGAAATGAATCATGACTCCCCTTCCTGCTCATCTCCCCAAGTTTATATTACTGAGATGACGTCATATGGTATGGAATATCTCCTTGGTCAACCTGGGTCAGCTGTTCTGGCCATGGTCCATTCCAAGGTTGTGCTCACCCACAGCTATTGGTGAAGGTGGGGGAAGGAATGCTGGAGGGACAGCCCTGATGCTGTGCGAGCAGTAATCATAATATTGATATCAACAGTAAGCACAGCACTGCAAGAGCTGCTGTGGAAAGTCACTACCATTCCAGACTCACTACAGTCTCCACCCCTTATTCCATACCATTTCTGTCATGCTCAGAAAAACCATCTTAACAACCCATATACTTTCTTATATACTCATTAACCAGTACCCCCACTCATCAACAGACAAACATCATTCTTGTATTCCCTCTTGCATCTTGCATCAAACAAACAAACAACATTCATATATCTTTCATCCTCGGTAGATGTTCACTGGAACAGGCCATAACTTATGTCTCATCCATCAAGATGGATATCCAGGCCAGGGGAAACAGTGTGTTATTTTTCCCCCAAGGTTTAATCTCCTTGAGGCATACACATTGAGTTTCCCCATCCTTTCTCGTTACCCACCAAGTACACCCAGGCACTTGAGAAAAGACAATCCCACGAATGGGTTTGCCTTTTCCCATGGGAGGTGCAACCCATACTTCCTTCCCCAGCTATTTCCCTGGGTGCACTACAGGGAGCTTATCTTCTCCCAAAGTATGTAGTGGTTTTGTTTGGGCAGGACCAGGACGGTTAGTTGAACCTCTGCTGTTAACCAGCCAAGGGGCTTCTGCTCAATTCTTATCCCAGTGCTTCCATGTCCCATTGCCCAGTGCTCTCAACATGGTCTTAAGTAATCCGTTATATCTTTCAATCTTTCCAGAGGCTTTTGGGTGATAGGGGATGTGGTATATCCACTCAATGCAATGTTTCTTTGCCCAGGAGTTTATGAGATTATTTCGAAAATGAGTCCCATTGTCTGATTCAATTCTTTCTGGAGTACCATGTCGCCACAAAACTTGCCTTTCAAGACCCAAGACAGTATTTCAGTCAGTGGCATGGTTTACAGGGTAATCAATCAACCAGTAGTTTCTTCCACCATGGTGTGGATATAACGCTTGCCTTGGTGTGTTTATGGTAGCAGTCCAACATAGTCAATTTGCCAGGCCTCATCATATTGAAAACCCAACCATTGGCCTCTTTTCCAGGGACACTTGATTCGTGTGGCTCGCTTGATTGCAGCACGTTTCACATTCGTAGGTGATCTGTGTAATGGCTTCCATGGTCAAGTTCACCTCTCGATCACGAGCCCATCTATATGTTGCATCTCTTCCCAGATGTCCTGATGTTTCATGGGCCCATCAAGCTATAAATAACTCACCATTACGCTCCCAGTCTAGGTCTACCTGAGCTACTTCAATTTTGGAAGCTTTGTCTGCCTGTTGTTTGTTCCATTGCTGTTCTTCAGTGGCATGGCTTTTGAGCACGTGAGCATCTCCATGACGTACTTTCAGAGTCATCTTTTCCACCCGAGCAGCAATGTCTTGCCATAGTGCAGAAGCCCAGATGGGTTGACAGTTGGTCTTCCATTGCTGTAGCCATCCCCATAAGACATTAGGCACCATCTAGGAGTCAGTTTAAAGACAGAGTACTGGCCACCTCTCTAGTTCTGCAATCTTTAGAGCTAGTTGGATGGCTTTCACTTCAGCAAACTGACTCGACTCACCTTCTCCTTCAGTGGCCTCAACAACTCGTCGTGTGCGACTCCATACAGCAGCTTTCCACTTACGATGATTTCCTACCACGTGGCAGGATCCATCAGTAAATAAAGCATAATGCCTCTCATCTTCTGATAGTTCATTATATGGTGATGACTCTTGGGCACGAGCTACTTCCTTAGGCAGTGCTCCAAAATCTCTGCCTTCTGGCCAGTCCATGATCTCTTCCAGGATTCCTGGGCCATTAGATTTCCCGAGCCAAGGTCGTTATGTAATCAATGCCATCCACTTACTCCATGTAGCACTGATTGCATGATGTATATAGAAGGGGTTTTCCCTTTGAACATCCAGTGTAGCACAGGCAGACGTGGTGCCAAGAGGAGATTAGCTTCTGTGCCAATGACTTCTGAAGCAGCTTGAAGTCCCTCATATGCTGCTAGTTTTTCTTTTTCAGTTGGGGTGTAGTGGACTTCCGATCCCTGATATCCTCGTCTCCAAAAACCTAATGGTCAACCTCGCGTTTCTCCAGATGTTTTCTGCCAGAGGCTCCAGATGAGACCATGCTCTCCAGCAGCAGTATAGAGGACATTCTGCACCCAAGGGCGACTGCACGAGCTATTTCCTGTTTAATTTGTTGAAAAGCTTGTTGTTGATCAAGGCCCCACTCAAAACGGTTCTCCTTTCTTGTTACTCTAAAAAGAGGGCTCACAAGCTGACTATAACCTGGGATATGC
This sequence comes from Colius striatus, assembly GCF_028858725.1. Lineage (NCBI taxonomy): Eukaryota > Metazoa > Chordata > Aves > Coliiformes > Coliidae > Colius > Colius striatus. Next base: position 3,143,951 of record NC_084789.1, read on the forward strand.
ATCGTCCGGAATCCCACAAGGTCTAAGAAAGCTTGTGTTTCTTTCTCATTAGTTGGTTGAGACATAGTCGCTATTGTGTTCACAACATCCAGAGGCACATGCTGATGCCCATCTTGCCATTTTATGCCCAAAAACTACATTTCTTGTGCAGGTCCCTTGACTTTGTTTCTTTTTACAGCAAAATCAGCTTTTAGGAGAATCTGAATTATTCTTTTCCCTTTTCTCAAACACTTCTTCTGCCTTGTTGCCTCGTACAATTATATCAATGTACTGTAAATGTTCGGGAGCATCGACCATTTCCAGCACAGTTTGGATTACACCATGACAAATAGTCGGACTATGTTTCCACCCCTGGGGAAGCAAGGACATTGAGTTTTGCTAATTACTCCTTGAGCCTCCAGTTGATGAATCAACTTACGGATGGGAGCAAGGGGATCTCGGTGCATACGATATTGCCTCCGGTGCACCGTCCTGGTAACAATTGGTACCTGTTTCTCTTGAACTTGTAGGAGGTAAACTGGCGAGTTGTTTGATTTTCTCTATATCTACAGTGACTATACCAAAAGCCCATCGAAACCCCTTGGGGTCTTTGAAGTACCCTCTCCTGTGATAATCTATGCCAAAAAGACAAGGGGCCTCTGGACCAGTCACAATGGGGTGCTTTTCCCATTTGTCCCCTGTTAAGCTCACTTCAACCTCTAATACAGATAACTCTTCACATCCCCCTGTCATTCCAGAGATCCATAAAGAATCTGTGCCTCTATACGTTGATGACATCAATGTACACTGTGCCCCTTGTGTCTACTAAGGCTTTATACCTTTGTGGGTTTGATGTGCCAGTCCATCGAACCCACACAATCCAGTAGATTCAGTCATCCCTTTCCTCCTTCATGCTGGAGGCAGGGGCCCTCTATTTCTGTTCTTCATCAGAGTATTTGCTATCTGATCCTTGCAATTGTAGACCTGAAGTCTCCTCATTGTCATCAAAGGAAGTGGTTGCAGTTCTTCTATGTCTTGGGGATTGCTGATTGTCCTCTTTTGTTCTGGCAGCTTCTATGCTGACAGCCCTCTTGGGTGGTCCTTTTTTGACAGCTGTCTTCCCCCTTAGTTCACGTACACGTCCTTCCAGCTTAAAAGTGGATTCACTATCCCATATCCTCTCCATGGCCATGCAAAAAGAGCCAGAGTTCATTTCGCGGTGTACTCCTACATCTGGGACTTCCTTTTCCCATGGTTGGGGCAGTGGATGACCGAATTCTAGTGGCTGTTCTGACAGTCAGGAAATCATCCCACACTGGTGAGGAGGTGCAGAGGCTCTCTTCATAGTTTTGTAACCAAGAAGATATTCTCTCCACTGTTGGTTTATCCATGTCTGGGTGATACACCATTGTCAAGATATTAGAATACGTAGCTGGGGCACTCTGAATCACTTTTCTAACATTATCCGTTTACACTGGACATCATCTGGATCTGTGGAGGCCTCAGCATTATCTAGATCACCATAGATGACTTCCAACACAGCTAATTCCCTTAGGTATTGGATGCCTTCATCAGCTCTAGTCCACTTTCCTCGGGCATTTACAAGATCTTCCTTGAATGGGTATCTTGCCCTTACACTTGAGAGGAGCCGTTCCCAGAAACTGGAAATTGACGTCTTCTTTCCAATGCCTTAGCTAGGAGACCCTGGTAAATGTATTTGTTAGGTTATATTAGCTGTTACCTGAACTACAAGACCCTTTTAAATGTATTCGTTAGATTACCTGGGCTGTTACCTTTGTTGTTACTAAAACAAAGGGTCTGATATCTTTTTTTGACAAATCACTGTGATTTTTGAAATTTTGTGTTTGTTGGGAGCCAATCAGGGTGAAGGGCTAAATTGATAGATGGACATTTTATGCATGCTTGTGTTAGCAAATGTGATTCTTTTGTTTGAGTCCTATAAAAACCATGAAAATGGTAACTGACATATGGAGGAGCTATCCCCCTTGTTTTCGCAACGCTGCATAATAAAGAAGTGCCCGCTTATCTGCATTCCTGTGCAGATAAGTTTTTCCCAATTGCGGATCCGTCAACAGTTTTGGTGACCCAGATGGGACCCTGCGAGTGAGACTGGACGGGATCGGATGCTGATCGAACTCCAGCCAGCACCGAGGAATTCACGGGGAGGACCATCACCTGCGACCCTTACAGCTCCTCTCAACGTTTCCTGGAGTGGCACTTTTAATTGTTTGGGGGTGGAACCTTGTGAACTAGTCTGTATGTCGCCGTGTTGGAGATCCCGCTTGGTTGGGCCCAGGGAAAGCCCAAAGAAGTCTGCCAGTGAGGCGGAATGACAGTTCCGCTTGATTGGGCTAGAGGATGCTCGTATTGGTATTGGTATTGGTATTGGTATTGGTATTGGGAGCCTAGGAGCCGCCCATAAGGTGAACGCGAAAGCGATCGCAGGGTTGGAATCAGTATTGCATCCTGTAAGTTGAACGAAGTGATCACAAGGCTGACATTGTTATTGGTAATTGATATAAGTGGACCCACGTAATTATATAATAAGGTACCTATTGATTTTTGTTTGTACATTGATTTGTATATTACTTTGTCTATATATATGCATATTATTGTATATTGTGTTGTTAGCTGTTTGTGTGTGTGTGATTGAGACGTGCAATTGCGCACGAAGGGAGTGCGGAGCTTTTATCAGCTGTTCTGTGATCCCGCGAGGGGTGCAGCTGGAGAGAAGTGAAGCGAAAGAACTAAATGATTGTTGAGAAAATATTTGTAACTAAAAAGATTTTGAAATGGCAAAAAAAGTTCCTGAGAATTCACCTCTTGGGTGTTTGTTGGAACAATGGAAGGAATTAAAGGGTGATTTTTGTAAAGATCAACTTATAGAGTACTGTAATCATGAACTGTGCCTTTAAGTCTCTGTGTTTCAAGGACACCATATTTTTTGACTATGACATCTAAGTGGTCAAACCTGTTTTGGGGAGGAAATTCTAATAAGGGCCCTGTGCCAAAAACCTCTCCTTTGGTCTGCCGTTTGGCTCACTGGAGAGAAATACATAATGATTTGTGTAAAAAGCAGCTTATTGAATATTGCAATCATACGTGGCCAATGTATACTCTGGATGATGAGGAATTGTGGCCTCTGAATGGAATACTTAGTAACAATACTATCTTGCAATAATGTTGTTTTGTAAGAGTGAGGAAATGTGAGATAAAGTCTTATATGTAGATCTATTCTTTTATTTAAGAGAAAAATCTGAATGGTAGAAAGAATCTGAATGAACAAATCGCGTAATGTCACTCACAGTAGAAAAACAAAAGGTTCAAAATAGTTGCTCCCCATGCACTGCAGCAAAAATGTGTCTTCAACATTTGAACCTTAAGCAAGGAGAGCTATTCTTATATATACACCCTCTCTCACTTACCCGCTTCCCAACATGAACCTGAACAGGGACCCAGCAACCTGACCAGGATACATCCCGGACTGCTGGTTCAAGGGAGGGCTCCCAGCCCTGTCCAGATAGGAGTAACATGGAAGAATGAGGACTCTGACACAGAATCTCCCTCATTGGTGTCCAAGAGAACTCAATGTTGTACTCATTTCATAACCACCTTAAAGATCCCCTTAAATTCTAAAGTCAAACAGCATATAATTTCCCCATTAAGGAAACAGAGTGAACCAGTACACATGAAAATAGCTTTCTAACCTTCTGATTTAACTCTCTGAGAAAAAAATCATCTGACTCCTTTAAGGAGCATCAAGATAAAGTGAGAAAAAAAAAAAACCCAAAAAACCAAAACCCCGAGAAAAGAAACCAATATAATCATGGGAGTAATGTATTCAGTTTTAAATACATGTAGAGGAGCAATAGGAAGTAAAACTGCAAATATTGTGGGAGCCACAGGGAAAGAGGAAAATCTTCCATTTTTGCAACCGTTAAATTTACAATTTGACAATAAAGAGATAACATATGAATTTTTGTATGTTTCAGAATGTCCCATATCCCTGATGGGGAGGGACTCGTTGACTAAATTAATTGCACAAATTGTCTTTTAAAATGGAGACTTGTTAGGAAAAAACCTGAATCAAAGACAGGAAAATATTGATGATAAAAGAAAAACCAAAGGTGCTAGAATTACCTCCAGAAGTAAGGAATGCAGTGATTCTAATAGTGTAGGAAACTGAGATTCCAGGAAAATCAAAACTGGAAAAAACAGTAAAAATTGAAATAAAAGAAAAAGCAAAATCGATCAGGGTGAGACAATACCAAATAAAACCTGAGGCAAAATAAGGATTAAAAGTACTAATTGACAAATTTCTAAAATATCAAATTCTAGAAGAATTTGAGTCAGAGTATAGGTTAGTTCAGGATTTAGAAACCATAAATCAGATTATGAAAGATACACATCTAGTTTTAGCAAATCCATATACCTTACTCACAACTGGCCATCCTGAAAAAGTTTCAACCCCAACCAATACATATTTAAATCCATTGCATTTAGGTAATTCTTTAAAATCATTTTACAGTAATCTCCTGGTTCCACCCCAGGTTTTTTTTTTGTGCCCATGTGCACCCTTTTTGTATTATTTGATTTTTCTTCTTTAAAAATTTCACATTTCACAATTACTGATTTGGACATTTCCAACATTTGTATCGATATTACACAGCTTTTCAGAAGCTAAGTCATAGCTTCTGAACCCAAGATAAACTCCCAATGCTTTGCTTTCAAAATGTCTCATATTATTAAGGGAGGCAATGCTACCTGACCTGCTCTTGTCGTCCACCATCCTTCTGAATTTTTCTCTCCATTTAGTAACTTAGTCAATTTCTCATCCTCCCCTGAATATTTTGGTGGCTTCTTATGAAGCACTACTGTTCTGGTGGGGATGATTGCCATTGGTGAGACTGTGTGTTTTGCTATTGTATTATTTTTGAGTTCCCTGTCTGATGTGCTTTACAGTGCATGATTTGAACTGGTTCCTGCACTGCCACTAGCTGTTGCAAGAATTCCTTTTGATGCTTAATGTTTGTTCCCTGGGAGGACAGTAGTCCTCTTTCTTTCCACAGGGTGCCATGGACCTGGACTACTCCAAAAGCATATTTTGAATCAGTCCAAATACTAACTCGTTTTCCTTTACTTAATTCCAAAGCACATGTCAATGCAATCAGTTCTGCCTTCTGTGCAACACATTTGCTTCTATTACCATGTTTTCTTTTGTTACCGCATATCCCACGTGGCGAGTTCCATTCAAGTCGAAGGTGCTGCCATCTGTGAACAGTTCCCATTCAGGGTTTACAAGAGGATCATCCTTCAAGTCCTCTCTGCTAGAATATGTATGTTCAGTGGTTGCAACAGAGTCGTGTTCCAGTTGTTGCTCTTCCTGTAAAGTACTCAGAAACACTGCAGGATTTAGAAGGTTAGTTGTTTTCAACACTATCTCAACCTGCTCAGTGAGAATTACCTGGTATTTCATCATTCAGCTTGGGGATAACCAATATCTCCCCTTTTGCTTTAAGACTGTTGTTACCATATGTGGGACATAGACTCTAATAGTCCTTCCCAAGGTCAGCTTTCTAGCTTCTTGGATCAGTGTGACAGTTGCAGCTACTGCTCGGAGGAAAGAAGGCCATCCCTTGCTCACCAGGTCCAGTTGTTTGGAAAAATATCCCACTGGTCTCTTCCAGCTTCCTATTTTTTGCATGGCTGCAAAGGTGGCACAGTGCTGGCTGATAGCATGCAAGGGGACCTAAGTAGCTACTGCTGTAGGTGGAGTTTGTGTACGTGCTTTCTTGTAGCTCCCAGACACAGTGGCGTAACTTCTACCGGAAGTCTGTATTTTTTCACTGGTAGCTGAGCAGGCTAAGGGCATGGGATTGGAGATAGCTCCCACAGGAAAGCAGCTGCAAAGGTGGCAACGCGCTGACTGATAGTCTACACGAGGACCTACGTACCACTGTAGATGGGGTCTGCGTACTTGCTTTCTTGTAGCTCCCAGAGGCAGTATTTTCACAGGGAGCAGTGGTCCAACTTCTACACCAATGCACGCAGCCTGGGGAATAAGCAGGAGGAACTTGAGATGTGTGTGTGAATGCAGGGCTACGACCTCGTTGCAGTCACAGAGATGTTGTGGGACAGCTGCCATGACTGTAGCACAGGCATGGAGGGTTATGTATTTTTCAGGAAAGACAGACTGACAAGACGTGGAGTTGGAGTTGCTCTCTATGTGAGAGAGCAATTAATGTGTACTGAACTGTGCCTAGGTGGGGATGAGGAGAGAGTAGAGTGCTTATGGGTAAAAATTAATGGCCAGGGCAAGGAAGGGGATATTGTTGTAGGAGTCCGCTACAGGCCACCTGATTAGGATGTGGATGTGGATGTGGATGAGACGTTCTACAAACAGCTGAGAGCTGCCTCACAATCACAGTCCCTGGTCCTCATGGGGGACTTAAACCACCCTGATATTTGCTGGGATAGCCACATAGCCAAGCACATGCAGTCCAGGAGGTTCCTACAGATTGTTGACGACAACTTCCTGGCCCAGATGATCGAGGAACCAACAAGGAGGGGTGTACTGCTGGACCTAGTACTGACGAATAGAGATGGCCTAGTTGAGGATGTGAAGGTTGGAGGAAACCTTTGCTGCAGTTACCATGAGACGGTAAAGTTAAAGATCCTGTGTGGAAGGGGCAGAACACAAAGGAGGACCGTGACCCTGGATTTCAGGCGAGCCGACTTTGACCTCTTCAAAGATCTACTTGGACGAATCTCATGGGATATGTTTCTATATGGTAGAAGTGCCAATGAGAGCTGGTCAATCTTCAAGAACCACTTCCTCCAAACTCAGGATCAGTGTGTGCAAATGTGCAAGAAAGGAGGAAAAGGAGGTAGGAGGTCTCCATGGATGAGCAAGGATCTGCTGGGACAACTCAGGAAGAAAGTAGATATCAATGAGAGGTGGAAACAGGGGCTGGCTTCTTGGTAAGAATATAGGAACATTGCCAGGGCATGCAGGGGTGCAACTAGGAAAGCTAGAGCCCTTCCAGAATTAAATTAAGCCAGGGATGCTATTGATAGCAAAAAGGCACTTTTCAAGTACATCAGCAGCAGAAGGATGGTGAGGGGTACTGTGGGCTGACTGCTGAACACAGAGGATCCCTTTGTGTCTGAAGAAGCAGAGAAGGCTGAAGTACTGGATGTCTTCTTTGCTTCAATCTTTATAGTCAAGGCCATAAAGATGGTTCTCAGGGGGAGTTAACATGGCTTCACCAAGGGGAAATCCTGTTTGACTAACCTGATAGCCTTCTATGAGTGCATAACCGGCTGGCTAGATGAGGGGAGAGCAGCGGATGTCATCTACCTTTACTTCAGCAGGGCTTTTGACACTGTCTCCCACAACATCCTCATCAGAAAGCTCAGGCACTGTGGCTTCGATGAGTGGAAAGTGAGGTGGATCGAGAGCTGGCTGAATGACAGAGCCCAGAACATGGTGATCACTGGCACAGAGTCGAGTTGGAGGCCTGTGGCCAGTGGAGTTCCACAGGGATCAATTCTGGGACCAGTCTTGTTCAACATCTTCATCAACGACCTGGATGAGAGGACATTGTGTACCCTCAGAAAGTTCACTGATGACACCAAACTGATAGCACTGGTTGATTCCCAAGAAGGCTGTGCTGCCATTCAGCGGGATCTCGATTGGTTTAAGAGTTGGGCAGAGAGGAACCGGATGAGGTTCAACAAGGACAAGTGCAGAGTCCTGCACCTGGGAAGAAACAAGCCCATGCACCAGTATAGGCTGGGGGTCAAACTGCTGAAGAGCAGCTATGAAGAGAGAGACCTAGGAATCCTGATTGATAATAAACTAAACATGAGCCAGCAATGTGCCCTCGTGGCCAAGAAGGCCAATGGCATTCTGGGATGCATCAAGAAAAGTTTGGCCAGCCTGTCAAGGGAGGTGGTTCTTCCCCTCTTCTGTGCCCTGGTGAGGTCTCATCTGGAGTACTGTGTCCAGTTCTGGGCTTCTCAGCTCAAGAAGGACAGGGAATAGCTGGAGAGAGTCTAGCGCAGGGAATCAAGATGATCAAGGGTATAGAAAATCTTTCATACGAGGAAAGACTGCGGGAAGTGGGGCTGTTTAGTCTGGAGAAGGGGAGATTGAGGGATGATCTTATTAATATTTATAAATACTTAAGGGTAGGTGTCAGGAGGTTGGGACATCCCTCTTTTCTATAGTTGATATTAACAGGGCACGGGGTAATGGGATGAAGCAGGAACACAGAAAATTCCACTTAAACGTAAGAAAAAACTATTTCACCGTGACAGTGACGGAGCATTGGAACAGGCTGCCCAGGGGGGTTGTGGAGTCGCCTTCCTTGGAGGTCTTCAAGACGCGACTTGACATGGTCCTATGCAGCCTGATCAAGGTGAACCTGCTTTTGCAGGGGGATTGGAGTAGATGATCTCTAAAGGTCCCTTCTAACCCCTACCATTCTATAATTCAATGATTCTATGATTCTACCGACAGCCTGTATTTTAAATGGGAGCTGAGCAGGTCAAGAGCGCGGGATTGGAGATAGCTCCCATAGGAAAGAAGCGGCAACGTTGACATAGTGCTGACTGATAGGCTACACGGGGACCTACTTTCCACTGTAGATGGGGTCTACGTACCTCTGCATTTGTAGCACCCAGACGCAGTGGCATAACTTCTAATGGCAGCCTGTATTTTTTCAGTAGAAGCTGAGAAGTCCAAGTGCACATGATTGGAGATAGCTCCCACAGGAAAACAGCTGCAAAGGTGGCACAGTGCTGGCTGATAGACTACACAGGGATCTATGTAGCACTGTAGGTGTGATCTACATACCTGCTTCCTTGTAATTCCCAGACGCAGAGGCGTAACTTCCATCAACAGCCTGTATTTTTTCAAAGGCATCTGAGCAGGCCAAGTGTGCGGGAAAGAGATATCTCTCACAGGAAAGCAGTTGCAATGGTGGAACAGTGCTAGATGATAGGCTACCCTGGAATCTACTTACCACTGTAGGTGAGACCTGTGTGCCTACTTTCTTGTAGCTCGTAGACGCAGCGACGTAACTTCTACCGGCAATCTGTGTTTTCAATGGAAGCTTTTCAGGCCAACTGTGTAAAATTGGAGATAGCTCCTACAGGAAAGCAGCTTGAAAGGTGGAACACTGCTGGTTTATAAATTACACGGGGACCTACGTACCACTGTAAGTGGGGTCTGCGTACCTGCTTTTTTGTAGCTCCCAGGCGCAGTGGTGTAAATTCTACCTGCAGCCTGTATTTAAAATTGAAGCTAAGCAGGACAAGTGTGCGGGATTGCAGATAGGTCCTGCAAGAAAATCAACTGCAAAGGTCGCAATGTACTGACTGATAGGTTACATGGGGACCTACGTACCACTGTAGGTAGGGTCTGTGTACCTTTTTTCTTGTAGCTCCTCAACACAGAGATATAACTTCTACTGGCAACCGGTATTTTTTAATGGGAGCAGAGCAGGCCAAGTGCACGGTACAGAGATAGTTCCCACAGGAAAACTACTGAAAATGTTACACATTGCTGGCTGATAGACTACATGGGTACCTACGAAGCACTGTAGCTGAGGTCTGCGTACCTGCTTTCTTATAGCTCCCAGAGGCAGTGGCGTAACTTCTACCTGCAGCCTATATTTTTTAATGGGAATTCAGCAGGCAAAGTGCTCAACCAGGAAAGCAGCTGCAAAGGTGGCACAGTGCTGACTGATAGGCTACATGGGGATTTACATACCACTGTAGGTGGGGTCATCGTATCTGCTTTCTTCTAGTTCTTAGACGTATTGGCATAGCATGTACCGGCAGCCTGTATTTCAAATGGGAGCTGAGCAAGTCAAGTGCGCGGGACTGGAGATAGCTCCCAGAGGAAAGCAACTGCAAAGGTGGCACAGTTTTGGCTGATAGGCTGTCCAAATTTGGCCAGGATAGAGTTAATTCCTGTGATGAACCAGGAAAGGTAACAGCCTGAACAGATAACCCAGGCTGGCCAGCAGATATTCAATATCCTAACATCTTGCCCTTTATATAGGTGGAGGCTAACCGGAAGAAGCTCTCTTCCTGGGTCACGTGCTCTCAGTCGCCGGACTGGAGAGATCGCTTTGGTCGGGTCCCGGATGGTGAGCAACTGCATCACTCACCAGTTTTCTTTGTAATATTCTCTTGTGTTTGTCATAGCTGTTCCTCTTCAATTATCTCTAGTATATTGTTCTTATTTCAACTTAAGCGGGCTCTTTTACTTTTTTTCTCCCTCTCCGATTTCCTCCGCATTCTGTCAGGAGGAGGAGGGGGAGGAGTCCCGTTATTTTTTCCCCCTTTACTCCGACTGGGTAAAACCACCACATTAATTGTTGCAGAACGTGCGGCCTGTGAGATTGAAATGAAACAGAGTGGGTTTAAACAAACTCCTTGTGTACACTCCTGACACTAACTGATTGTTGAGCACAATGTTGGTTGATATGCTTGTATGGTGGTATTACATGTCCTCTTATCTACATCATGCATGTCCTGTGATAGTGTTTCTCATCTGTGGAAAATGTATGAAAATTCTCATGCTACTGCACTGGATGGGATTGGCTTATGATATGACTGTGTCATGGGTTATTAAGTTGGGTTGGAATGTGTACATGGCTTTTTTGTCTCTTCCACATTTTCTCCTAGAACTTAATAATGGCACTCAATTTATGAGAAAAACTGACATGTTTAATTCCTCCCACTATGTCACTTACCCTCATTTCTTCAAGGTGCTTCTAATGGTTTCTAACAATAATAATATTTGGAATGTTCTAAATACCATGTTTATATTATTTTCCCTTGTTTTCACCTCGACTTGGATTGTAAAAATTTTTTTGAGAACTGTGAGTAGAGGCATACAGACTATGGGCAGGTGTCCAAGGACCTTTCTACCCGTAAAGATCTGGAAAACACACAAACCTATTCCTAATTCATCTGTGCCAGAACCAGTTGCTGTTCCAACTCCAGCAGTGGATGTTGCAGTCAACTCAGCTGTGCCAGAACCAGCTGCTGTTCCAACTCCAGCAGTGGATGTCCCTGTTGCAGCTGTGAACACTCATACCCAGACTGCTGACACTGTTGCTGTTACCACTGTGGACACTCATACCCAGACGGTGGATATTGTTGCTGTGTCCACTCAGACTCAGACTGCTGCTACAACTGTGGATGCTAAAACCCAGCCACTCAAACAGAGGCAACTGATACAATTGCTGTTGAATCAGAGTATCAATTTGTGCCACTATCAGTTGCTCCTGTACAGACAAAGAAGCAGCACTAAGGATGAGGGTGAACAAGGGATATCACAGAGGTAAGAAGAGTTGGAGCCAGAGATAATCAGCCGGTCCATGTGGAAAGATTACAGGCATCGCCCAGGTGAGCACATTATCACCTGGATGCATCGATGCTGGGAAAATGGAGCCCAGTGTTTGGACTTAGAGATCAAAAAAGCCAGGTAATTGGGCTTCTTGTCCCGGGACGGGGGCATTGATAAGGCTATGGGAAGACCGTCACAAACCCTCGACTTCTGGAGATGACTTCTTTTGGGTGTGAAGGAAAGACACCCCTTCAAGGAAGATATTACAAGTCCCCCAAGCAAGTGGACCACCATGGAGAAAGGCATTCAATATTTGAGTTAGCTGTGCTGGAGATTATTTATAATGACTATGTGCCCACAAACCCAGATGAAGTTCAACAGACACGAGTTATGTGGCGAAAGTTCCTACGAAGTGCACCACCAAACTATGCCAGTTTGTTGGCAGTTGTCTCCTGGAAAGAAGATGAGAGGCAAACGGTGGAACAACTATCTGCTCAACTTCGGCAATATGAGGAAAATGTGTCTTGTCCCCTACAGGTTGTTGTTTCAGCTGTAGAAAAAATGTCACAGAAGATTGACCAATTTGTGTGTCGCTCTCCACCTGTCAGTAATCCAGCTGTTAAGAATAAGCATCCCCATGCTCAAGAGCAGGAACGTAAGGAGTATACACCCCAGGATGTTTCACGGTCCCATCCACAAGACCAAGGAGAGAATATGAGCAAGTCGGATAGGCCACCTACCCCATCTACTCTAAGATCATCCACTCCAAAAGCACAGGCACAGGAGTTGCGGGAAGGAAAGGTTAAAAGAAGTAACTCTCCTTGGAGGAATGCCACTCCAGTTTCCAGTGAGCAACTCCCTAGACAAGATAGAAGGGTTGATTTCAATTTTGATTCCCTCGAGGGGACCTCTGGTGTTTCCTGGGAAATAGTAAATGATGACTGCGATGACCAGTATTAGGGGGGCCCTGCCTCCAGCCAGGTGGAGGAAAAGGATAATCGGGTTTATTGGACTGTGTGAATTCGTTGGCCTGGCACATCAGATCCACAAGAATACAAGGCTTTAGTGGACACTGGTGCACAATGTACTGTGATGCCATCAAATTTTAAAGGGACAGAATCCATTTGTATTTCTGGAGTGACAGGGGGATCTCAACAGCTATCTGTATTAGAAGATGAAGCTAATCTGACTGGCACAAATTTGCACAAGCATCCCATCGCGACAGGCCCCGAAGCTCCATGCATCTTAGGCATAGATTATCTTAAGAGAGAGTATTTTAAGGACCCAAGAGGATACAGGTGGGCCTTTGGCGTGGCTACAGTGGAGGCAGAAGAGATTGAACAATTATCCAGCATGCCCGGCCTTTCAGGGGACCCTTCTGTGTTGGGGTTGCTGAAGGTTGAGGAGCAACAGGTACCAATTGCAACCACAACAGTGCACCGTCGGCAATACTGCACCAACAGAGACTCTGTGATTCCCATTCATAAGTTGATTCGCCACTTGGAGAGCCAAGGGGTGATCAGCAAAATTCACTCACCCTTTAACAGCCCTATATGGCCGGTACAAAAGTCTACTGGAGAGTGTAGACTGACAGTAGACTATCGTGGTCTGAATGAAGTCATGCCACCGCTGAGCGCGGATGTGCCAGACATGTTTGAACTCCAATACGAATTGGAGTCCAAGGCAGTCAAATGGTATGCCACCATTGATATTTCCAATGCATTCTTCTCAATCCCTTTAGCAAAAGAGTGCAGGCCTCAGTTTGCTTTCACTTGGAGAGGGGTGCAGTATACTTGGAATCGACTGCCCCAGGGGTGGAAACACAGCCCCACCATTTGCCATGGACTGATCCAGGCCACACTGGAGGAGGGTGAGGCCCCAGAACATCTGCAATACATTGATGATATTGTGGTGTGGGGTGAGTCAGCAGTGAAAGTCCTTGATAAAGGAAAGAAAATAATTCAAATTCTTCTAAAGGCTGGCTTTGCCATTAAACTCAGTAAAGTCAAAGGACGTGCAAAGGAGATCCAGTTTTTAGGAGTAAAATGGCAGGATGGACGTCGTCATATTCCAATAGAGGTGCTAAAGAAGATTACAGCCATGTCTCCACCAACTAACAAAAAGGACCAGATGTGAAAAATGTGCTCTACACTCCAGCTAGGGAGAATAGCCCTACTGGGAGTCTTTGGCAGAGAGCACCTGGGGAGGGTCGAGGCCGAGGCCGACATCTCAGGTTCTAGAGTCAGGGATACAGAGGATTCGAGACCTGATACACTCCAACCGAGAAGGAGATACTGGCAGCATATGAAAAAGTTCAAGCTGCGACAAAAGTGATTGGCACAGAAACACAACTCTTCCTAGCACCTCGACTGCCAGTGCTGGGCTGGATGTAAGAGAGGAAGGCATTCCCTACGCATCATGCAACTCTAAGTGGATCGCACTGATCACACAACGAGCTCGCATAGGGAAGTCTAACTTCCCTGGGATTCTGAAGGTGATCACAAACTGGCCAGAGTGTGAAGATGGTGAAATATCACCAGAGAAGGTGACACGTGTTGACGAGGCCCCATCGTAGGATGAACTGCCAGAAGATGAGAAGTGGTATGTCCTGTTTACCGGTGGGTCCTGCTGCCTTGTGGGAAGGCATTGGAGATGGAAGGCAGCTGTATGGAGTCCTCTACACAAAATTTCAGAAGCTGCAGAAGGAGAGGGTGAATCCAGTCAGTTTGCAGAGGTAAAAGCAATCCAGTTGGCTTTAGACATTGCTGAACGGGAAAAATGGCCAAGGATCTACTTCTCCACTGATTCGTGGATGGTGGCAAATGCACTGTGGGGATGGCTACAGCAGTGGAGAATGAACAACTGGCAACGATGGGGCAAACTCGTCTGTGCTGCTCCACTATGGCAGGACATTGCTGCTCAAATGGAGAAACTAGTTGAGAAGGTGCGCCATGTAAATGCTCACGTACCCAAAAAGCGGGCCACGGAAGAACATCTGCATAACCAGAGAGTTGACAAGGCTGCTTAGATTTCTCAGATAGATATAGGGGTGGACTTAACCTTGGACACTATTGCACAGGTTATCCATGAGTGTGAGAAGTGTGCTACAATTAAATAAGCAAAACGGATGAAGCCCATATGGTATGGAGGACAATGGCAGAAATATAAATACAGAGAGGCCTTGCAGATTGATTACATCACAATGCCACAGACTCACCAAGGCAAACGCCATGTGCTCACAATGGTGGAGGCAACTACAAGATGGTTGGAAACATATCCTGTGGCTCATGACACTGCCCAGAACACTATTCAGGGCCTTGACAGGAAAGTCCTCTGGCGACATGGCACCCCAGAAAGAATTGAGTCACACAATGGGAAACACTTCAGAAATAACCTCATAGATTCCTGGGCCAAAGAGCATGGCACTGAATGGGTTTATCATATTCCCTATCATGCACCAGCCTCAGGAAAAGTTGAGAGACACAATGGGTTCTTGAAAACCACACTGAAAGCAATGGGAGGTGGAACTTTCAAGCATTGGGATACACACTTTGAAAAGACAACCTGGTTAGTCAACTCCAGAGGATCTGTCAGTCGAGCTGGCCCTGCCCGATCAGAACCCTTACATATTGTAGGTGACAATGTCCCTGTGGTACATATAAAAGACATGTTAGGGAAGGCAGTGTGGGTGTGTCCTGCCTCAGGTGAAGGCAAACCCATCTGTGGGATTATTTTTGTCAAGGACCTGGGTGTACTTGGTGGGTGATGTGCAAGGATGGGAAGACCCAATGTATGCCTCAAGGGAACTTGATTCTGGGTGAGAATAACCTGTGAAATAAATTATATAATGATAACTGTTGAATGTCATTATTCCTATAGTTGCTCTATGTTATGTATGTGTAGATAATAATGATGTAATCCTAGACATGATGTGTAGATGGTATAGAATAAGAAATGGAATGTCCTAGTTTTAGCCAGGATAGAGTTAATTCCCGTGAGGAACCAGGAAAGGGTACAGCCTGAACAGCTGACCCAGGTTGGCCAGAAGTATTCAATACCATCCTAACGTCATGCCCAGTATATAGGTGGAGGCTAGCCGGAAAAAGTTCTCTTCTGGGGTTGTGTATTCTCGATCGTCGGTCCGGAGCGATCACTTAGGTCGGGTCCCGGGTGGTGAGCAACTGTATCATTCACCAGTTTTCTTTGTAATATTGCCTTGTGTTTGTCATAGTTTTTCCTCTTCAGTTTTCCCTTATTTCTTATTTCGACTTACGTGGGCTCTTTTAGTTTTTTTACTCTCTCCGAGACCATCCGCAATCTGTTGGGAGGGGGAGGGGTAGGAGTCGCGGATTTTTTTTTCCCCTTTGCTCTGGTTTGGTAAAACCACGACATAGACTACACGGGGATCTACATAGCACTGTAGATGGGGTCTGCGTACCTGCTTTTTTGTAGCTCCCAGATACAGTGGCATAACTTTTACTGGCAGGCTGTATTTTCAATGGGAGCGGAGCAGGCCAAGTGTGAAAGAACGAGATAGCTCCCATAGGAAAGCAACTGCAAAGGTGGAACGGTGCTGCCTGATAGGCTACACGGGGATCTAAGTATTACTGTAGGTGCAGTCTGCGTATTTTCTTTCTTATAGCTCTAAGACGCAGTGGTGTAACTTCCACTGCAGTGTGTATTTTCAATGGGAGCGGAGTAACATCTACTGGCAGCCTGTATTTTCAAAGGGAGTAGAGCAGGTCAAGTGCACAGGATTGGAGATAGCTCCCATATCAAAGCAGCTGCAAATGTGGCACAGTGTTGGCTCATAGTCTACACAGGGAGCTATGTAGCACTTTAGGTTTGCTCTGCGTACCTGGTTTCTTGTACTTCCCAGACGCAGTGGCGTAACATGTACCAGCAGTCTGTATTTCAAATGGAAGCTGAGCAGGCAAAGTGTGCGGGATTGGAGATAACTCCCACAGGAAAGCAGCTACAAAGGTGGAACAGTGCTGGCTGATAGGCTACACGGGGACCTACGTACCAATGTAGGTGTGGTCTTAGTACCTGTTTCTTGTAGCTCTGAGAGCAAGTGGCGTTACTTGTAACGGCAACATTTATTTTCAATGGGAGCTGAGCAGGCCAAGTGTGCGGGATTGGAGATATCTCCCAATGGAAAGCAGCTGTAAAAGTGAAACAGTGCTGACTGATAGACTACACGGGGACCTATGAACCACTGTAGGTGGGGTCTCCATACCCGCTTTCTTCTAGGTGGGGTCTGCGTGTTTGGTTTTTTGTAGCTCTCAGAGGCAGTGGCGTTACTACTAACGGCAGCCTGTATTTTCAGTGGGACCTGAGCAGACTAGGTGAACGTGATTGAAGATAACTTCCACAGGAAAGCAGCTGCAAAGGTGGCACAGTGCTTGCTGATAGACTACATGGGGACCTACGAACCACTGTAGGTGGGGTCTCCATACCCGCTTTCTTCTAGCTCCCAGAGGCAGTGGCGTAAATTCTAACTACAGCCTGTATTTTCAAACTTGACCTGAGCAGACCAAGTGCGCGGCAATGGAGATAGCTCCTACAGGAAAGCAACTGACAAGGTAGCACAGTTCTGACTGAAAGACTGCACGGGGACCAATGTACCACTGTATGTGGGGTCTGCATTCCTGCTTTCTTGTAGCTCCCAGACACATTGGAGTAGCTTATATCGGTAGCCTGTACCATCAAGTGGAGCTGAGCAGGCCAAGTGCGCGGGACTGGAGATAGTTTCCACAGGAAAGCAGCTGCAAAGGTGACACAGTGCTGGCTAATATGCTACACGGAGACCTACATACCACTGTCGGTGGTGCTCCGAGACGCAGTGGTGTAAGTTCCACCGGCAGCCTATATTTTTTCATAATTAGCTACACGGGTACCTACCTACCACTGTAGGTGTTGTCTTCGTACCTTTTTCTTGTAGCTCTCAGAGGAAATGGCTTTATTTGTAGTGGCAGCATGTATTTTAAGTGGGAACTGAGTAGGAAAAGAAGGCGGGATTGACGATAGCTCCCACATGAAAGCGGATGCAAAGGTGACACAGTTCTGACTGATAGACTGCACGGGGACCTACGTACCATTGTAGGTTGGGTCTGTGTATCTGCTTTTTTCTAGCTCTATGATGCAGTGACGTAACATGTACCGGCAGATTGCATTTCAAATTGGAGCTTAGCAGGCCAAGTGCGCAGGATTTGAGATAGCTCCCACAGGAAAGCAACTGCAAATGTGGCACAGTACCGGTTGATAGGCTACACGGGGACCGCAGTACCCGGCAGCCTTTATTTTCAATGGGAGGTGAGCAGGCCAAGTGCGCGAGATTGGACATAGCTCCCGCAGGAAAACAGTTGCAAAAATGGAACAGGGTTGGTTGATAGGCTACACGGGAATCTACGTACCACTTTAGGTGGAATCTGCGTACTTGCTTTCTTGTATTTTCCAGAGGCAGTGGTGTATCTTCTACCTGTAGCCTGTATTTTTTAATGGGTTCTGAACAGCCAAAATACGCGTGATTAGAGATAGCTCAACCAGGAAATCAGCGTCAAAGGTGGCAAAGTGTTGGCTGCTGGGATACACGGGGACCTACGTACCACTGTAGGTGGGCTCTGCTTACCTGCTTTCTTGTAGCTCCACTATGTAGAGGTGTAATGTCTACCAACAGCCTGTATTTTCAATGGGAGCTGAGCAGGCCAAGTGTGCAGGATTGGAGATGTGTCCCACAGGAAAGTATCTTCAAAGGCCGCACAGTGCCTGGTTATAGACTACAGGGGGACCTCTGTACCCAGCAGCCTATATTTTCAATTGGAGCTGAGCAGGCCAAAAGCGCGGGATTGAAGGTAGCTCCCACAGGAAAGCAGCTGTGTCGTAGTTTTTCCCAAACGGATAAAAAGGGAAAAATCGCGGAGTGGATCGAGGAAGGAAAAAAAAAGGTAAAAGAGCCCACGTAAGTTGAAATAAGAACAATATACTAGGGAAAATTGAAGAGGAACAACTATAACAAAAACAAGGGATTATTAGAAATAAAACTGGTGAGTGATTCAGTTGCTCACCACCCAAAACATGACCTAAGGGACCACTCCGCACCGGCGACCGAGAGCCCCCAACCCCAGAAGAGAGTTTCTCCCAGCTAGCCTATATACTGGGCATAAAGTTAGGATAGTATGGAATACTGGCTGGTCATCCTGGGTCAGCTGTTCAAGCTGTACCCTTTCCTGGTTCCTCATGGGAATCAATTATATCCTAGCTCAAACCAGGACAAGCTGTAAAGACATCGTGCTGACTCATAGGCTGCATGGTGTCCTACGTTCCACTTTAGGTGGGCTCTGCGTACTCGTTTCTTATAGGTCCTAGATGCAGTGACGTAACTTATAACGGCAGCATGTATTTTCAACGGGAGCTGAGCAGGCCAAGTGAACAGGACTGGCAAAAGCTCCCACAGGAAAACAGCTGCAAAGGTGAAACAGTGCTTGCTGATAGGCTACACGGAGACCGAGGTACCACTGTAGGTGGGGTCTGTGTACCTGCTTTCTTGTAGCTCCCAGATGCAGATGGGTAACTTCTTCCGGCAGCCTGTAATTTCAATGACAGCTGAGCAGGCCAATTGCGTGGTATAGGAGAGAAATCCAACAAGCAAAGTAGCTGCAAAGGTGGAAAAGTCCTGCCTAATAGGCTACACGGAGACCTACGTGCCCCTATAGGTGAGATCTGCATACCTACTTTCTTGTACCTCCCAGAGGAATTGCTGGTGGTAGAAATTACTTCAAGCATCAACCTGTATTTTCAATGGGAGCTGAACAAGCCAGTGCGTGGGATTGGAGATAGCTCCCACAGGAAAGCAGCTGCAAAGGGAGCACAGTGCTGGGTGATAGGCTACATGGGGACCTACTTACCAGTGTAGCTGTGGTCTGCGTACCTGCTTTCATGGCAAGAACAGCTGACCCAGGCTGACCAAGGAGATATTCTATAGCATATGATGTCAGCTCAATAATATAAACTGGGGGAGAGGAGCAGGAAGGTGAGACAAGATTCATTTCTGGCCTTCCAAAAGCAACTGCTACGCCTACCGAAGCCCTGCTTCTCGGGAGGTGGCCGGACATCGCTGCTGATGGGAAGTAGAGATTAATAGCTTTATCTGCCTTTGCTTTGCTTCCTGCGCATGGGGCTTTACTGTTTCTTTATTGAACTGCTTTTATCTCAACCCACAAGACTCCCATCTTATTTTCTCCCCTTCCGTGGCTTGCTGAGGAGGTGGGGGATAGAGCGGTGTGGTGGACACCTGGAATCCAGCCAGGCTCAAACTACCTCAGCCTTTTGGGCGCCCAACGTGGGACGAGATAATAACAGTTTTACATTAAATGCATTGTAATTACAGTAAGCCAATGAGTGCAAAGTTCCTGTGCTGGTCAGGGAGCCTTGTTGCAATGCAGCTTATCTTACATTTTGTAATATTTGGGGACACGATGCTACTAACACTGACTCTGTGCTGCACTCTAACTTTGATAGCTTTGCTAAGTTGTCTGTATAATTTTGTGAAAAGGACGAAAGGGCCTGGGAACATGATGGCCCAAATAAGAATTGTCAGTCTCATTCTATTACTGATGGATTTACTGTGCTGTGGGAGCTATCTTGTGGAGGTTGTGGGGCAAAGTACCTCTTTCCCTTCAGCTCGGACTGATGTAGACAATTTTGTTATACATACTTCCCAGATCCTTAGTCACCCTTACATGAGAGTTCTAATATTACTAATAAATATGGCTGGTATATTAAATTTTTTGTAGAATCTGGACTCATCTGGGTATCAGAGAGGACAAATTTGGGATTGAAACATGTTAAAATGCCCCCTGAATGTCCCTGGGTGGCAGGGTGTGTGGATGTATTAGGACAAATTCCTAGGACGGTTATCACCTCCTGTAACCTGGGATTTTACACCTGAACAGATAAAAACCCTGCTTTACTGGCACGCCTACCTGGGGTGTCTTGCCTACCCCAATGAGGCCCATGAGGTTTAGGCACTATACTGGGGCCTAGCCTCTGCCTACCGAGTCGCACTCTAGTCCTCTCAGAGAACTATGGTTGAAGTGGAAACTCAAATTGTATCTGAGACCACCATGGTTGAGTCAGTTGCAGTCCAGTCCTCTCAGAGAACTGTCCGAGGTGGAAATTCAAACTGTATCGGAGACCACCATGGTTGAGTCAGGGAATCAAACAACAACCACAGTAATTGCCCCAGTAGTGAAAAAGAAACAGTGGATAAAGAGGTCAAGTCCATATCATTTATTAATAAGGGCAGAAGAGGAGGAAGAGGAAAGGTTAGAAGAAGAAGCTGGTCCTTCAGTAAGGAGATCAGGAGAAGGAGTGAAAGAAATTGAAAAGGAAATGGAATCTATGCGTTCCCTAACCTCATCATAACTTCGAGATATGCCAAAAGATTATCTTGAGGAATCCACAATCGTTAAAAACTTATCTACACAGGAAGGCAGATAAGCAGACACTTTTGTATTATGCAGCGCTGGGAAAACAAGGGGGATAGCTCCTACATTCGAGTTTCGTTGTTAAGTTACCATTTTTAGGTTTTTATAGGTCTCAAACAAAAGAATCACATTTGCCAACACAAACATGCATAAAATGTCCATCTATATATTTAGCCCTTCACCTTGATTGATTCCCAACAAAAACAAAACTTCAAAAATCACAGTAAAAAACAAAAATCACATTCAATAAGAATCAATTTGACCATCCAATTTTGATCTATGTTTCCACCACCATAGACTGGGAAAAAAAAAAAAAACCCAAAGCCTTAGTCATGTTTCAGAGTTTACTTCAATTTCTCAAGATCTTCTACAACACTCCCACTTCCATGGGCTTGATAGTATCTTCTTCTCCCGAGTGTAGTGGATCCAGGCATCTGTTTCGGCAATCTTGATTGCAGTGAAGGTTCTCAGAAACACCTGGTATGGTCCCTTCCACCTTCCTTGCAGAGGTTCTTTGTTCCAGGTCTTTATGTAGATATAATCTCCAGGCAGGATGTTGTGTACTGGATGTTCCAAAGAGGTTTATTCCACACTACTGCACTTTGGAGACTGTTCATAGTTTTTCCAAGAGAAAATAAATAGTTATACACATCTTATTTTCCTTTCACATACATGTTTGGATTGGGTTAAGGAACCTCATAGGGATTTCCATACATTATCTCATAAGGTTGACCAAGGAGATATTCCATACCCTACGACGTCAGCTCAGTAATATAAACTGGGGGAGAGGAGCAGGAAGGTGAGGCAAGATTCATTTCTGGCCTTCCAAAAGCAACCACTAGGCTTACCAAAGCCCTGCTTCTCGGTAGGTTTCCGGACATCGCTGCAGATGGGAAGTAGAGAGTAACAGCTTTATGTGCTTTTGCTTTGGTTCCCGCGACTGCGACTTTGCTGTTTCCTTATTAAACTGCTTTTATCTCAACCCACGATACTCTTATTTCATTTTCTCCCTTTCCCTGGCTTGCTGGGGAAGATGGGGGATAGAGCGCTGTGGTGGGCACCTGGCATCCAGCCAGGGTCAAACTACCACAGTGGCAAAGTGCTAGCTGCTATGCTGGTGGACCTGGGATAACTCCCACAGGAAAGCAGCTGCAAAGGTGACACAGTGCTAGCTGATAGGCTACATGGGGATCTACGTAACACTGTAGTGGGGTTAGTGTACCTGCTTTCTTGTAGCTCCTAGTGGCAGTGACATAATTTCTACCTGTAGTCTGTATTTCAAACAGGAGCTGAGCAGGCCAAGTGCACAGGACTGAAGGTAGCTCTCACAGGAAAGTAGCTGTGTCGTGGTTTTACCCAAAGGGAGAAAAGGGGAAAAAAACCCCTGTGACTCCTCCCTCTCCCCCTCCCAGGGGAATGTGGAGGGGATCATAGAGGAAAAAAAAAATGGTAAAAGAGCCCGCGTAAGTGTAAATAAGAACAATTTACTAGGGAAAATTTAAGAGGAACCACTATAACAAAGATAAGGGGATATTAAAAAGAAAACTGGTGAGTGATGCAGTTACTCACCACCCGGAACCCGACCTAAGCGACCGCTCCGGCAGACGACCGAGAGCCCGCGACCCTGGAAGAGAGCTTCTTCCGGCTAGCCTCCACCTATATACTGGGCATGACGCTGGGATGGTATGGAATACCTGCTGGCCAGCCTGGGTTATCTGTTCAGGCTGTACCCTTTCCTGGTTCCTCATGGGAATTAACTCTATCCTAGCTCAAACCAGGACATTCCACCCCTTCTTCTATACCATCTACACGTCGTCTAGGTTTACACATAATAATCATCTACACATGCATAACATAGAGCAACTATAGGAATAATGACATTCAACAACTATCATTATACAATTTAATTCATGGGTTATTCTCACCCATAATCAAGTTCCCTTGAGGGTTCCATGTCACCAGAGGACTTTCCTGTCAAGGCCCTGAATAGTGTTCTGGTAGGTGGCATG
Organism: Colius striatus; assembly: GCF_028858725.1. Lineage (NCBI taxonomy): Eukaryota > Metazoa > Chordata > Aves > Coliiformes > Coliidae > Colius > Colius striatus. The sequence goes on from NC_084789.1 coordinate 3,166,816, forward strand.
AGCCACAGGATATTTTTCCAACCATCCTATGTGTCGTGGTTTTGCCCAGCTAGCACAGCAGCACCATGACAGTCTCTCGCTTGGTGCCCCCATTCACCCCCGCCCTCGTAAAGATGGTAGAGGCCCCAGTGAATTGGGAGTAAAAAGATAAGCAATGTTGTTGTGGATTGAGAAAAGAGCAGGTCCACCCCTATATCTATCTGAGAAATCTTAGCAGCCTTGTCAACTCTCTGGTTAGGCAGATGTTCTTCCGTGGCCCGCTTTTTGGGTACGTGAGCATCTACATGGCGCACCTTTACAACTAGTTTCTCCATTCGAGCAGCAATGTCCTGCCATAGTGGAGCAGCACAGACGAGTTTGCCCCATCGTTGCCAGTTGTTCATTCTCCACTGCTGTAGCCATCCCCACAGTGCGTTTGCCACCATCCACGAATCAGTGGAGAAGTAGATCCTTGGCCATTTTTCCCGTTCAACAATGTCTAAAGCCAACTGGATTGCTTTTACCTCTGCAAACTGACTGGATTCACCCTCTCCTTCTGCAGCTTCTGAAATTTTGTGTAGAGGACTCCATACAGCTGCCTTCCATCTCCAATGCCTTCCCACAAGGCAGCAGGACCCACCGGTAAACAGGACATACCACTTCTCATCTTCTGGCAGTTCATCCTACTATGGGGCCTTGTCAACACGTGTCACCTTCTCTGGTGATATTTCACCATCTTCACACTCTGGCCAGTTTGTGATCACCTTCAGAATCCCAGGGAAGTTAGGCTTCCCTATGCGAGCTCGTTGTGTGATCAGTGCGATCTACTTACTCCATGTAGCATCAGTTGCATGATGCGTGAGGAATGCCTTCCCCTTGAACATCCAGCCCAGCACTGGCAGTCGAGGAGCTAAGAAGAGTCGTGTTTCTGTGCCAATCACTTCTGATGCAGCTTGAACTTTTTCATATGCTGCCAGTATCTCATTCTTTGTTCGAGTGTAACTGGCCTCGGATCTTCTGTATCCCCGACTCCAGAACCCGAGGGGTCGGTCTCAACCCTCCCCAGGTGCTCTCTGGCTCCAACTCTTCTTCATTCTGTGATATCTATTGTTTATCTTCATTCTTAGTGCTGCGAACTTTTTTTTTTTCTGTGTGATTTTTTCTGTACAGGAGCAACTGATACTGGTACAAATTGATACTCTGATTCAACAGCAAATGTATCAGTTGCCTGGGTTTGAGTAGTCACAGTTGTAAAAGCAGCAGTCTGAGTTTGAGTGGACAGAGCAACAATATCCACCGTCTGGGTATGAGTGTCCTCAGTGGTAACAGCAATGGAGTCTGCTGCTTGGGTGTGAGTATTCACAGCTGCAACAGGCACATTCACTGCCGGAGTCGGAACAGCAACTGGTTCTGGCACAGATGAATTAGGAATGTGTTCGTGTGTTCTCCAAATCTTTGCAGGTAAAAAGCTCATTGGACACCTGCCCATAGTCTGTATGCCTATCCTCACATAGCTACCAAACCTCACAGTTCTCCAAAAAAAAGTTTTTACAATCCAAGCCAAGGTGAAAAAAAGGGAAAATAATACAAACATGGTAATTAGAACATTCCAAGTATTATTGTTAGAATCCATTGGAAGCACCTTGAAGATATGAGGATAGAGTGACATAGTGGGAGGAATTAAACGTGTCAGTTTTTCCCCTAAATTGAGTGCCATTATTAAGTTCTAGGAGAAAATATGGAAGAGATAAAAAAGCCATGTACACATTCCAACCCAACTTAATAACCCATGACAAAATCATATTGTAAGTCAATCCAAACCAGTGCAGTAGCATGAGAATTTTCATACATTTTCCACAGACGAGAAAAAAAGGTGAGCAGGCCAAGTGCGCGGGATTGGAGGTAGCTCCCACGGGAAAGCAGCAGCAAAGGTTGAACAGTCCTGGCCTATAGCCTACACAAGGACCTACGTAACACTGTATGTGGGGTTCCCATATCGTATTTCTGGTAGCTGTCTGTGGCAGTGGCGCAACTTCCACTGGCGGCCTGTATTTTTCAGTGAGACCTGAGCAAGCAAAATGGCGCAGGATTGAAGATAGCTCCCACAGGAAAGTAGCTGCAAAGGTTTTACAGTGCTGACTGATAGGCTACACAGGCACCTACGTATCACTGTAGTTGGGCTCTGCGTACCTACTTTCATGTAGAATCCAAGATGCAGTGGCGTAACTTCTACCGACATCCTGTATTTTCAATGCAAAGTAAGCAGGTCAAGTGCATGGGATTGGAGATAGTTCCCACATGAAAGGAGCTGCAAAGGTTGCACAGTGCTGGGTGATAGGCTACCCGGGGAACTACTTACCACTCTAGGTGAGGTCTGCCTACATGCTCTCTTGTAGCTCCCTGTGGTAGTGGAGCAACTTCCACCGTCAACCTGTATTTTTCAATGGGAGCTGAGCAAGCCAAATGCTCGGGATTGAAGATAGCTCCCACAGGAAAGCAGCTGCAAAGGTTTTACAGTGCTGACTTATAGGCTACACAGGGGCCTACGTAGCACAGAAGGTGGGGTCTGCATACCTGCTTTCTTGTAGCTCAAAGACGCAGTGGCATAACATCTACCGGCAGGTTGTATTTCAAATTGGAGCTGAGCAGGCCAAGTGCGCAGTATTGAAGATAGCTCCAACAGGAAAGCACCTGCAAACGTGCCACAGTACCTGTTGATAGGCTACAGGGGGACCTCTGTACCCGACAGCCTTTTTTTTTTCAATGGGAGGTGAGCAGGACAAGTGCGTTGCATTGGAGATAGCTCCCGCAGGAAAGTAGCTGCAAAGGTGGAAGAGGGTTGGTTGATAGACTACACGGAGATCTACGTACCACTGTAGGTGGGGTCTGCGTACATGCTTTCTTGTAGCTCCACAACGCAGATGTGTAACTTCTAACAGCAGCGTTTTTTTCAATGAAAACTGAGCAGGTCACGTGCGCGGGATTGGAGATAGCTCCCACAGGAAAGCAGTTGCAAATGTGACACAGCGCTGGGTTATAGGCTACATAGGATCTTACGTTCCACTGTAGGTGGACTCTGCGTACCTGCTTTCTTGTAGCTCTCAGAAGCATTGGAGTAACTTCTAATGGCAGCCTGTATTTTTTTAATGGGAGCTGAGCATGCCAATGACGTGTGATTGGAGATAGCTCCTACAGGAAAGCAGCTGCACAGGTGGCACAGTGCTGGCTGATAGACTACATGGGGACCTACGTACCACTGTAAGTGCGGTCTGTGTACCTGCTTTCTTGTAGCTCCCTGTGGCAATGGCACAACTTCCACCAGCAGCTTGTATTTTAAGTGGGAACTGAGTAGGCCAAGTGCACGTGACTGGAGATAGCTCCAACAGGAAAGCAGCTGAAAAGGTGGCTTTGCTGGGTCTTGGATGATAGTTATTTTCCACAGCAGCTCTTGCAGTCCTGTGCTTATGGTTCATAATATTCACTAGCCAATTTAAGTGACTCATAGATCAAATTTATTAAGTGGCAAATAAGCAAAACAGCGCTGGGTGGCCAACGACGGGCGATCTCCCCCCCGTATCACAGTCCTTTTATACAGTCCTTATCGGTCGGGTGCATCGCTCCCTCATGTACTCTGCGCATGTGCCCGTCTTGTTACTAGGGTGGTCATAGGGTGGTCATAGGGTGGTCGCTGGGATGAAGTCAGTAGTCTTCCTCTAGTGATTCGCTCATTAACTCTTCTCTTGGCTGTTATCAGCTCATGGGCAACCTATTGTACCTCCTATAAGCATCTCAGCCAACTGCACCTGTTCACATTGAAGAAACTTTACGGTTATAGCTTTACAAGACTTTTAGAATGACTTCAAACAGTTCCTTGCAAAACTATTCTTTCCTGATTTGATTAACAAACATGATCTTTTCCATGACATAACGACAGCCTTTGTTTTCAACGGGAGCTGAGCAGGCCAAGTGTGCCGGATTTGAGATACCTCCCACAAGAAAGCAACTGCAAAGGTGGCACAGTGCTAGATGATAGGCTACAAGGGGATCTATGTACTAGTGTAGGTGGGGTCTGCATACCTGCTTTCTTGAAGCTCCATGACACAGAGGTGTAACTTCTACCAACAGCCTGTATTTTAAATAAGATCTGAGCAGGGTAAGTGCGTGGGATTGGAGATAGCTCCCACAGGAAAGTAGCTACAAAGGTGACACAGTGCTTGCTGATAGGCTACACGGGGACCTACGTACCACTGAAGGTGAGATCTGCGTACCTGCTTTCTTGTAGCTCCTAGTGGCAGTGGCGTAACTTCCATCGACAGCCTGTATTTTTTCAATGGGAACTGAGAAGACAAAGTACATGGGATTAGAGATAACTCCCACAGCAAAGTAGCTGAAAACATTGCACAGTGCTGGCTGATAGGCTACACGGAGACCTACGCACCACTGTAGGTGGAATCTGCGTACCTGCTTTCTTGTAGCTCCAAGATGCAGTTGCCTAATATCTAACGGCAGCCTGTATTTCAAAGGGGAGCTGAGACGGCGGGGGAGTGGAGATAGCTGCCAAAGGAGAGCAGCTGAAAAGGTGGCTGTAGTGGGTCTGGGATGGTAGTGATTTTCCACAGCAGCTCTTGCAGTGCTCTGCTTACTGTTGACATCAATTTTATGACTACTGCTCGCACAGCATCAGGACTGTCCCTCAAGCATTCCTTCCCCCACCTTCACCAATAGCTGTGGGTGAGCACAATCTTGAAAGGGACCAGGGCCAGTACAGCTGACCCAGGCTGACCAAGGAGATTTTCCATACCATATGATGTCAGATCAGTAAAATAAAGTGGGGGAGAGGAGCAGGGAGGGGAGGCAAGATTCATTTTTTGCCTTCCAAAAGCAACCGCTACGCGTATCAAAGCCCTTCTTCTTGGGACGTGGCCGGACATTGCTGCAGATGGGAAGCAGAGACTTACAGCTTTGTCTGCTGTTGCTTTACTTCCCACACGGGTGGCTTTGCTGCTTCTTTATTGAACTGCTTTTATTTCAACCCAGGAGACTCCCATCTTATTTTCTCCCCTTCCCTGGCTTGCTGGGGAGGTGAGGGAAAAAACGGTGTGGTGGGCACCTAGCATACCGCCAGGGTCAAACTACCTCAGACTTTTTCACGCCCAATGTTGGGCGAGATAATAGCAGTTTTACATTAAACGCATTGTTATTATAGTAAGCCAAAAAGTGCAAAGTTCCTGTGCTGGTCAGGGACCCTTGCTGTAATGCAGCTTATCTTACATTTTGTAATGTTTGCTAACATGATGCTACTAATATTGACTCTGTGCTGTGCTCTAACCTTCATAGCTTTGCTAAGTTGGCTGTATGATTTTGTGAAAAGGATGAAAGGGCCTGGGAACATGATGGCCCAAATAAGAATTGTCAGTCTCATTCTATTACTGATGGATTTACTGTGCTGTGGGAGCTATCTTGTGGAGGTTGTGGGGCAAAGTACCTCTTTCCCTTCAGCTCGGACTGATGTAGACAATTTTGTTATACATACTTCCCAGATCCTTAGTCACCCTTACATGAGAGTTCTAATATTACTAATAAATATGGCTGGTATATTAAATTTTTTGTAGAATCTGGACTCATCTGGGTATCAGAGAGGACAAATTTGGGATTGAAACATGTTAAAATGCCCCCTGAATGTCCCTGGGTGGCAGGGTGTGTGGATGTATTAGGACAAATTCCTAGGACGGTTATCACCTCCTGTAACCTGGGATTTTACACCTGAACAGATAAAAACCCTGCTTTACTGGCACGCCTACCTGGGGTGTCTTGCCTACCCCAATGAGGCCCATGAGGTTTAGGCACTATACTGGGGCCTAGCCTCTGCCTACCGAGTCGCACTCTAGTCCTCTCAGAGAACTATGGTTGAAGTGGAAACTCAAATTGTATCTGAGACCACCATGGTTGAGTCAGTTGCAGTCCAGTCCTCTCAGAGAACTGTCCGAGGTGGAAATTCAAACTGTATCGGAGACCACCATGGTTGAGTCAGGGAATCAAACAACAACCACAGTAATTGCCCCAGTAGTGAAAAAGAAACAGTGGATAAAGAGGTCAAGTCCATATCATTTATTAATAAGGGCAGAAGAGGAGGAAGAGGAAAGGTTAGAAGAAGAAGCTGGTCCTTCAGTAAGGAGATCAGGAGAAGGAGTGAAAGAAATTGAAAAGGAAATGGAATCTATGCGTTCCCTAACCTCATCATAACTTCGAGATATGCCAAAAGATTATCTTGAGGAATCCACAATCGTTAAAAACTTATCTACACAGGAAGGCAGATAAGCAGACACTTTTGTATTATGCAGCGCTGGGAAAACAAGGGGGATAGCTCCTACATTCGAGTTTCGTTGTTAAGTTACCATTTTTAGGTTTTTATAGGTCTCAAACAAAAGAATCACATTTGCCAACACAAACATGCATAAAATGTCCATCTATATATTTAGCCCTTCACCTTGATTGATTCCCAACAAAAACAAAACTTCAAAAATCACAGTAAAAAACAAAAATCACATTCAATAAGAATCAATTTGACCATCCAATTTTGATCTATGTTTCCACCACCATAGACTGGGAAAAAAAAAAAAAACCCAAAGCCTTAGTCATGTTTCAGAGTTTACTTCAATTTCTCAAGATCTTCTACAACACTCCCACTTCCATGGGCTTGATAGTATCTTCTTCTCCCGAGTGTAGTGGATCCAGGCATCTGTTTCGGCAATCTTGATTGCAGTGAAGGTTCTCAGAAACACCTGGTATGGTCCCTTCCACCTTCCTTGCAGAGGTTCTTTGTTCCAGGTCTTTATGTAGATATAATCTCCAGGCAGGATGTTGTGTACTGGATGTTCCAAAGAGGTTTATTCCACACTACTGCACTTTGGAGACTGTTCATAGTTTTTCCAAGAGAAAATAAATAGTTATACACATCTTATTTTCCTTTCACATACATGTTTGGATTGGGTTAAGGAACCTCATAGGGATTTCCATACATTATCTCATAAGGTTGACCAAGGAGATATTCCATACCCTACGACGTCAGCTCAGTAATATAAACTGGGGGAGAGGAGCAGGAAGGTGAGGCAAGATTCATTTCTGGCCTTCCAAAAGCAACCACTAGGCTTACCAAAGCCCTGCTTCTCGGTAGGTTTCCGGACATCGCTGCAGATGGGAAGTAGAGAGTAACAGCTTTATGTGCTTTTGCTTTGGTTCCCGCGACTGCGACTTTGCTGTTTCCTTATTAAACTGCTTTTATCTCAACCCACGATACTCTTATTTCATTTTCTCCCTTTCCCTGGCTTGCTGGGGAAGATGGGGGATAGAGCGCTGTGGTGGGCACCTGGCATCCAGCCAGGGTCAAACTACCACAGTGGCAAAGTGCTAGCTGCTATGCTGGTGGACCTGGGATAACTCCCACAGGAAAGCAGCTGCAAAGGTGACACAGTGCTAGCTGATAGGCTACATGGGGATCTACGTAACACTGTAGTGGGGTTAGTGTACCTGCTTTCTTGTAGCTCCTAGTGGCAGTGACATAATTTCTACCTGTAGTCTGTATTTCAAACAGGAGCTGAGCAGGCCAAGTGCACAGGACTGAAGGTAGCTCTCACAGGAAAGTAGCTGTGTCGTGGTTTTACCCAAAGGGAGAAAAGGGGAAAAAAACCCCTGTGACTCCTCCCTCTCCCCCTCCCAGGGGAATGTGGAGGGGATCATAGAGGAAAAAAAAAATGGTAAAAGAGCCCGCGTAAGTGTAAATAAGAACAATTTACTAGGGAAAATTTAAGAGGAACCACTATAACAAAGATAAGGGGATATTAAAAAGAAAACTGGTGAGTGATGCAGTTACTCACCACCCGGAACCCGACCTAAGCGACCGCTCCGGCAGACGACCGAGAGCCCGCGACCCTGGAAGAGAGCTTCTTCCGGCTAGCCTCCACCTATATACTGGGCATGACGCTGGGATGGTATGGAATACCTGCTGGCCAGCCTGGGTTATCTGTTCAGGCTGTACCCTTTCCTGGTTCCTCATGGGAATTAACTCTATCCTAGCTCAAACCAGGACATTCCACCCCTTCTTCTATACCATCTACACGTCGTCTAGGTTTACACATAATAATCATCTACACATGCATAACATAGAGCAACTATAGGAATAATGACATTCAACAACTATCATTATACAATTTAATTCATGGGTTATTCTCACCCATAATCAAGTTCCCTTGAGGGTTCCATGTCACCAGAGGACTTTCCTGTCAAGGCCCTGAATAGTGTTCTGGTAGGTGGCATGAGCCACAGGATATTTTTCCAACCATCCTATGTGTCGTGGTTTTGCCCAGCTAGCACAGCAGCACCATGACAGTCTCTCGCTTGGTGCCCCCATTCACCCCCGCCCTCGTAAAGATGGTAGAGGCCCCAGTGAATTGGGAGTAAAAAGATAAGCAATGTTGTTGTGGATTGAGAAAAGAGCAGGTCCACCCCTATATCTATCTGAGAAATCTTAGCAGCCTTGTCAACTCTCTGGTTAGGCAGATGTTCTTCCGTGGCCCGCTTTTTGGGTACGTGAGCATCTACATGGCGCACCTTTACAACTAGTTTCTCCATTCGAGCAGCAATGTCCTGCCATAGTGGAGCAGCACAGACGAGTTTGCCCCATCGTTGCCAGTTGTTCATTCTCCACTGCTGTAGCCATCCCCACAGTGCGTTTGCCACCATCCACGAATCAGTGGAGAAGTAGATCCTTGGCCATTTTTCCCGTTCAACAATGTCTAAAGCCAACTGGATTGCTTTTACCTCTGCAAACTGACTGGATTCACCCTCTCCTTCTGCAGCTTCTGAAATTTTGTGTAGAGGACTCCATACAGCTGCCTTCCATCTCCAATGCCTTCCCACAAGGCAGCAGGACCCACCGGTAAACAGGACATACCACTTCTCATCTTCTGGCAGTTCATCCTACTATGGGGCCTTGTCAACACGTGTCACCTTCTCTGGTGATATTTCACCATCTTCACACTCTGGCCAGTTTGTGATCACCTTCAGAATCCCAGGGAAGTTAGGCTTCCCTATGCGAGCTCGTTGTGTGATCAGTGCGATCTACTTACTCCATGTAGCATCAGTTGCATGATGCGTGAGGAATGCCTTCCCCTTGAACATCCAGCCCAGCACTGGCAGTCGAGGAGCTAAGAAGAGTCGTGTTTCTGTGCCAATCACTTCTGATGCAGCTTGAACTTTTTCATATGCTGCCAGTATCTCATTCTTTGTTCGAGTGTAACTGGCCTCGGATCTTCTGTATCCCCGACTCCAGAACCCGAGGGGTCGGTCTCAACCCTCCCCAGGTGCTCTCTGGCTCCAACTCTTCTTCATTCTGTGATATCTATTGTTTATCTTCATTCTTAGTGCTGCGAACTTTTTTTTTTTCTGTGTGATTTTTTCTGTACAGGAGCAACTGATACTGGTACAAATTGATACTCTGATTCAACAGCAAATGTATCAGTTGCCTGGGTTTGAGTAGTCACAGTTGTAAAAGCAGCAGTCTGAGTTTGAGTGGACAGAGCAACAATATCCACCGTCTGGGTATGAGTGTCCTCAGTGGTAACAGCAATGGAGTCTGCTGCTTGGGTGTGAGTATTCACAGCTGCAACAGGCACATTCACTGCCGGAGTCGGAACAGCAACTGGTTCTGGCACAGATGAATTAGGAATGTGTTCGTGTGTTCTCCAAATCTTTGCAGGTAAAAAGCTCATTGGACACCTGCCCATAGTCTGTATGCCTATCCTCACATAGCTACCAAACCTCACAGTTCTCCAAAAAAAAGTTTTTACAATCCAAGCCAAGGTGAAAAAAAGGGAAAATAATACAAACATGGTAATTAGAACATTCCAAGTATTATTGTTAGAATCCATTGGAAGCACCTTGAAGATATGAGGATAGAGTGACATAGTGGGAGGAATTAAACGTGTCAGTTTTTCCCCTAAATTGAGTGCCATTATTAAGTTCTAGGAGAAAATATGGAAGAGATAAAAAAGCCATGTACACATTCCAACCCAACTTAATAACCCATGACAAAATCATATTGTAAGTCAATCCAAACCAGTGCAGTAGCATGAGAATTTTCATACATTTTCCACAGACGAGAAAAAAAGGTGAGCAGGCCAAGTGCGCGGGATTGGAGGTAGCTCCCACGGGAAAGCAGCAGCAAAGGTTGAACAGTCCTGGCCTATAGCCTACACAAGGACCTACGTAACACTGTATGTGGGGTTCCCATATCGTATTTCTGGTAGCTGTCTGTGGCAGTGGCGCAACTTCCACTGGCGGCCTGTATTTTTCAGTGAGACCTGAGCAAGCAAAATGGCGCAGGATTGAAGATAGCTCCCACAGGAAAGTAGCTGCAAAGGTTTTACAGTGCTGACTGATAGGCTACACAGGCACCTACGTATCACTGTAGTTGGGCTCTGCGTACCTACTTTCATGTAGAATCCAAGATGCAGTGGCGTAACTTCTACCGACATCCTGTATTTTCAATGCAAAGTAAGCAGGTCAAGTGCATGGGATTGGAGATAGTTCCCACATGAAAGGAGCTGCAAAGGTTGCACAGTGCTGGGTGATAGGCTACCCGGGGAACTACTTACCACTCTAGGTGAGGTCTGCCTACATGCTCTCTTGTAGCTCCCTGTGGTAGTGGAGCAACTTCCACCGTCAACCTGTATTTTTCAATGGGAGCTGAGCAAGCCAAATGCTCGGGATTGAAGATAGCTCCCACAGGAAAGCAGCTGCAAAGGTTTTACAGTGCTGACTTATAGGCTACACAGGGGCCTACGTAGCACAGAAGGTGGGGTCTGCATACCTGCTTTCTTGTAGCTCAAAGACGCAGTGGCATAACATCTACCGGCAGGTTGTATTTCAAATTGGAGCTGAGCAGGCCAAGTGCGCAGTATTGAAGATAGCTCCAACAGGAAAGCACCTGCAAACGTGCCACAGTACCTGTTGATAGGCTACAGGGGGACCTCTGTACCCGACAGCCTTTTTTTTTTCAATGGGAGGTGAGCAGGACAAGTGCGTTGCATTGGAGATAGCTCCCGCAGGAAAGTAGCTGCAAAGGTGGAAGAGGGTTGGTTGATAGACTACACGGAGATCTACGTACCACTGTAGGTGGGGTCTGCGTACATGCTTTCTTGTAGCTCCACAACGCAGATGTGTAACTTCTAACAGCAGCGTTTTTTTCAATGAAAACTGAGCAGGTCACGTGCGCGGGATTGGAGATAGCTCCCACAGGAAAGCAGTTGCAAATGTGACACAGCGCTGGGTTATAGGCTACATAGGATCTTACGTTCCACTGTAGGTGGACTCTGCGTACCTGCTTTCTTGTAGCTCTCAGAAGCATTGGAGTAACTTCTAATGGCAGCCTGTATTTTTTTAATGGGAGCTGAGCATGCCAATGACGTGTGATTGGAGATAGCTCCTACAGGAAAGCAGCTGCACAGGTGGCACAGTGCTGGCTGATAGACTACATGGGGACCTACGTACCACTGTAAGTGCGGTCTGTGTACCTGCTTTCTTGTAGCTCCCTGTGGCAATGGCACAACTTCCACCAGCAGCTTGTATTTTAAGTGGGAACTGAGTAGGCCAAGTGCACGTGACTGGAGATAGCTCCAACAGGAAAGCAGCTGAAAAGGTGGCTTTGCTGGGTCTTGGATGATAGTTATTTTCCACAGCAGCTCTTGCAGTCCTGTGCTTATGGTTCATAATATTCACTAGCCAATTTAAGTGACTCATAGATCAAATTTATTAAGTGGCAAATAAGCAAAACAGCGCTGGGTGGCCAACGACGGGCGATCTCCCCCCCGTATCACAGTCCTTTTATACAGTCCTTATCGGTCGGGTGCATCGCTCCCTCATGTACTCTGCGCATGTGCCCGTCTTGTTACTAGGGTGGTCATAGGGTGGTCATAGGGTGGTCGCTGGGATGAAGTCAGTAGTCTTCCTCTAGTGATTCGCTCATTAACTCTTCTCTTGGCTGTTATCAGCTCATGGGCAACCTATTGTACCTCCTATAAGCATCTCAGCCAACTGCACCTGTTCACATTGAAGAAACTTTACGGTTATAGCTTTACAAGACTTTTAGAATGACTTCAAACAGTTCCTTGCAAAACTATTCTTTCCTGATTTGATTAACAAACATGATCTTTTCCATGACATAACGACAGCCTTTGTTTTCAACGGGAGCTGAGCAGGCCAAGTGTGCCGGATTTGAGATACCTCCCACAAGAAAGCAACTGCAAAGGTGGCACAGTGCTAGATGATAGGCTACAAGGGGATCTATGTACTAGTGTAGGTGGGGTCTGCATACCTGCTTTCTTGAAGCTCCATGACACAGAGGTGTAACTTCTACCAACAGCCTGTATTTTAAATAAGATCTGAGCAGGGTAAGTGCGTGGGATTGGAGATAGCTCCCACAGGAAAGTAGCTACAAAGGTGACACAGTGCTTGCTGATAGGCTACACGGGGACCTACGTACCACTGAAGGTGAGATCTGCGTACCTGCTTTCTTGTAGCTCCTAGTGGCAGTGGCGTAACTTCCATCGACAGCCTGTATTTTTTCAATGGGAACTGAGAAGACAAAGTACATGGGATTAGAGATAACTCCCACAGCAAAGTAGCTGAAAACATTGCACAGTGCTGGCTGATAGGCTACACGGAGACCTACGCACCACTGTAGGTGGAATCTGCGTACCTGCTTTCTTGTAGCTCCAAGATGCAGTTGCCTAATATCTAACGGCAGCCTGTATTTCAAAGGGGAGCTGAGACGGCGGGGGAGTGGAGATAGCTGCCAAAGGAGAGCAGCTGAAAAGGTGGCTGTAGTGGGTCTGGGATGGTAGTGATTTTCCACAGCAGCTCTTGCAGTGCTCTGCTTACTGTTGACATCAATTTTATGACTACTGCTCGCACAGCATCAGGACTGTCCCTCAAGCATTCCTTCCCCCACCTTCACCAATAGCTGTGGGTGAGCACAATCTTGAAAGGGACCAGGGCCAGTACAGCTGACCCAGGCTGACCAAGGAGATTTTCCATACCATATGATGTCAGATCAGTAAAATAAAGTGGGGGAGAGGAGCAGGGAGGGGAGGCAAGATTCATTTTTTGCCTTCCAAAAGCAACCGCTACGCGTATCAAAGCCCTTCTTCTTGGGACGTGGCCGGACATTGCTGCAGATGGGAAGCAGAGACTTACAGCTTTGTCTGCTGTTGCTTTACTTCCCACACGGGTGGCTTTGCTGCTTCTTTATTGAACTGCTTTTATTTCAACCCAGGAGACTCCCATCTTATTTTCTCCCCTTCCCTGGCTTGCTGGGGAGGTGAGGGAAAAAACGGTGTGGTGGGCACCTAGCATACCGCCAGGGTCAAACTACCTCAGACTTTTTCACGCCCAATGTTGGGCGAGATAATAGCAGTTTTACATTAAACGCATTGTTATTATAGTAAGCCAAAAAGTGCAAAGTTCCTGTGCTGGTCAGGGACCCTTGCTGTAATGCAGCTTATCTTACATTTTGTAATGTTTGCTAACATGATGCTACTAATATTGACTCTGTGCTGTGCTCTAACCTTCATAGCTTTGCTAAGTTGGCTGTATGATTTTTTGAAAAGGATGAAAGGGCCTGGGAACATGATGACCCAAATAATAATTGTGAGTCTCATTCTATTACTGGTGGATTTACTGTGCTGTGGGAGCTATCTTGTGGAGGTTGTGGGGCAAAGCACCTCTTTCCCTTCAGCTCGGACTGATGTAGACAATTTTGTTACACAGACTTCCCAGGTCCTTATATGAGAGTTTTAATATTACTAATTAATATGGCTGCTATATTACATGTTTAGTGGAATCTGGACTCATCTTGGTATCAGAGAGGACAAATTTGTGATGGAAACATGTTAAAATGCCCCCTGAATGTCCCTGGGTGGCAGGGTGTGTGGATGAATATGGACAAATTCCTAGGATGGTTATCACCTCCTGTAACCTGGGATTTTACACCTGAACAGATAAAAAACCCTGCTTTACTTGCAGGCCACCTGATAGAAGGGTGTCTTGCCTACCCCAATGAGGCCCATGAGGCTCAGGCACTATACTTGGGCCTAGCCTCTTCCTACCGAGCCGCACTCTAGACCTCTCAGAGAACTACGGTTGAAGTGGAAACTCAAATTGCATCTGAGACCACCATGGTTGAGTCAGGGAATCAAACAACAACCACAGTGCTTGCCCCAGTAGTGAAAATGAAACAGTGGATAAAGAGGTCAAGTCCATATCATTGATTAGTAAGGGCAGAAGAGGAAGAAGAGGAAAGGTTAGAAGAAAAAGCTGGTCCTTCAGTAAGGAGATCAGGAGAAGGAGTGAAAGAAATCGAAAAGGAAATGGAAACTACTCGGTCCCTCACCTCATCATAACTTCGAGATATGCCAAAAGATTATGTTGACTGATCTGGAATCACTAAGAACTTATCTACAAAGGAATGCAGATAAGCAGACACTTCTTTATCATGCAGCACTGGGAAAACAGGGGGATATCTCCTCCATATGTGCTTCATTGTAGCTACGTTACCATTTTCATGGTTTTTATACAGCTCAAACAAAAGAATCACATTTGCCAACACAAGCATGCATAAAATGTCCATCTATATATTTAGACCTTCACCTTGAATAGTTCCCAACAAACACAAAATTTCCAAAATCACAGTGATTGGTCAAAAAAGATATCAGTCCCTTTGTTTTAGTAACAACTAAGATAACAGCCAAGGTAACCTAACGAATACATTTAAAAGGGTTTTTTAGTTAAGGTAACAGCTACAGTAACATAACAAATACATTTACCAGGGTCTGGTAGCTTGGGAAACAGGTCCCTTATTCAATAAGTGTTGGAGTTATTTGCAAGTGCTTAGGTAATTCACTAAACTATTACTACGTGGTTAACTAGTGCTTAACCAGTGCTTGACTACTTATTGTGATGATAAGTTTTTAAATGAAATAATTGTGTATCTGCAACAATTACAGTCACCAGCCAGGTGAGCGAATTGGTGCCTGGCTGCTCTAATGTTTGGATAAGGGGGCTGACAGTCAGCAATGTGAAAGTAGAGAAGCCCAAAAGCTGGGATCTCTTGCTAGGGACCGTTGAATTGAAAGAGGCATTGGAAAGAAGACCTCAATTTGATGTCTCTGGAAATGGCTCCTCTCAAGTGTAAGGGCAAGATACCCATTCAAGAAAGATCTTGTAAATGTCCGAGAAAAGTGGACTAGAGCTGATAGAGGCATTCAATACCTAAGGGAATTAGCTGTGTTGGAAGTCATGGTGATCTAGATAATGCTGAGGCCTCCAGAGATCCAGACGATGTCCAGTGTACACAGGCCATGTTGAGAAAAGTGATTCTAAGTGCCCCAGTTACGTATTCTAATATCTTGGTTATGGTGTATCACCCAGACATGGATATATCAACAGTGGAGAGAATATCTTCTTGGTTACAAAACTATGAAGAGAGTCTCTGCACCTCCTCACGAGTGAGGGATGATGGCCTGACTGGCAGAACTGCCCCAAGAATTCAGTCATCCATTGCCCCGACCAGGGGAAAAGGAAGTCCCAGACGCAGGAGTACACCACGAAATGAACTCTGGGTCTTTTTGCGTGGCTAAGGAGAGGATATGAGGAAATGGGATGGTGAACCCACTTTTAAGCTGGAAGCGCGTGTACGTGAACTAAGGGGGAAGAGAGCTGTTAGAAAAGGACCACCCAAGAGGGCTGTCAGCATAGTAGCTGCCAAAACAAAAGAGGACAATCAGCAATCTCCAAGACATAAAAGAACTGCAACTACTTCCTTCGATGTCAATGAGGAGACTTCAGGTCTACAATTGCAAGGATCAGATAGTGAATATTCTGATGAAGAACAGAAATAGAGGGTCCCTGCCTCCAGTCAGGAGGAGGAAAGGAATGACCGAATCAACTGGACTGTGTGTATACTCCTTACGTTCCTGCTCTTGAGCACGGGGACGCTTATTCTTAACAGCTGGAGTACTGGCAGGTGGAGAGCGACACACAAATTGGTCAGTCTTCCATGACATTTTTTCTACAGCTGAAACAACAGCCTGTAGGGTACAAGGCACATTTTCTTCATATTGCCAAAGTTGAGCAGCTAGTTGTTCCACCGTTTGCCTCTCATCTTCTTTCCAGGAGACAACTGCCAACGAACTGGCAGAGTTTGGTGGTGCACTTCTTAGGAACTTTCGCCACATAACTCGTGTGCATTGAACTTCATCTGGGTCTGTGGGCACATAGTCATTATAAATAATCTCCAGCACAGCTAACTCCCTCAAATATTGTCTGCGTTTCTCCACGGTGGTCCACATGCTTGGGGGGCTTGTAATATCTTCCTTGAAGGGGTATCTGTCATTCACACCCAAAAGAAGTCGTCTCCAGAGGCTGAAGGTTTGTTACGGTCTTCCCATAGCTCTATCAATTCCCCTAGTCCTCGGCCAGGGAGCCCAATTACCTGGCTTCCTTGAACTATAAGTCCAGCATCGGAGTATCCATGTGATAATGTGCTCACCTGGGCAACGCCTGTAATTTTTCCGCACATCTTGCGGTTCACTCAGGGACAAGGTCCGGCTGATTATCTCTGGCTCCAACTCTTCTTCCCTCTGTGATATTCCTTTGTTCATCTTCATCCTTAGTGCTGCAAACCTTTTTTTTTCTGTATTTCTTTTTCTGTATAGGAGCAACTGATAATGGCACAAATTGATATTCTGATTCAACAGCAATTGTATCAGTTGCCTCAGTTTGAGTGGCCACAGTAGTAACAGCAACAGTCTGGTTTTGAGCATCAACATTTGTAGCAGCAGCAGTTTGAGTTTGAGTGGACACAGCAACAATATCCACCGTCTGGGTATGAGTGTCCACAGTGGTAACAGCAACAGTGTCAGCAGTCTGGGTGTGAGCGTTCACAGCTGCAACAGGGACATCCACTGTTGGAGTTGTAACAGCAACTGGTTCTGGCACAGCTGAGTTGACTGCAACATCCACTGCTGGAGTTGGAACAGCAACTAATTCTGGCACAGATTAATTAGGACTGGGTTTGTGTGTTCTCCAAATCTTTACAGGTAGAAAGGTCCTTGGACACCTGCCCATATTCTGTATGCCTCTACTCACAGTTCTCAAAAAAATTTTTACAATCCAAGCTGAGGTGAAAACGAGAGAAAATAATACAAACATGGTAATTAGAACATTCCAAGTATTATTGTTAGAATCCATTAGAAGCACCTTGAAGAAATGAGGGTAAGTGACATAGTGGGAGGAATTAAACATGTCAGTTTTTCCCATAAATCGAGTGCCATTATTAAGTTCTAGGAGAAAATGTGGAAGAGACAAAAAAGCCATGTACACATTCCAACCCAATTTAATAACCCATGAAAAAATCATATCATAAGCCAATCCCATCCAGTGCAGTAGCATGAGAATTTTCATACATTTTCCACAGACGAGAAACATTATCTCAGGACATAAATGATGCATATTAGAGGACATGTAATACCACCATACAAGCATATCAACCAACATTGTGATCAGCAGATAGTGTCAGGAGTGTACACAAGGAGTTTGTTTAAACCCACTCTGTTCTATTTCAGCCTCACGGGCCTCACGTTGGGTGCCAATTAATGTCGTGGTTTTGCCCAGCCGGAGATAAGGGGGAAAAAAAAATCGCAACTCCTCCCCCTCCCTTTCCCGACAGAATGCGGAGGGGATCGGAGAGGGAGAAAAAAAGTAAAAGAGCTCGAGCAATTTGAAATAAGAACAATTTTCTAGGGATAATTGAAGAGGAACAACTATGACAAACACAACGGAATATTACAAAGAGAAATGGTGAGTGATGCAGTTTCTCACCACCCGGGACCCAATATAAGCGACAGCTCCGGACTGGCGACTGAGAGCACGTGACCCAGGAAGAGAACTTCTTCCAGCTAGTCTCCAGCTATATACTGGGCATGACGTAAGAATGGTATCGAATACCTGCTAGCCAGTCTGGTTTAGCTGTTCAGGCTGTACCCTTTCCTAGTTCCTCACAGGAATTTACTCTATCCTCGCTCAAACTTGGACAGCCTATCAGTCAACACTGTGCAACGTTTCCTGTGGGAGCTATCTCCAGTCCCGCGCACTTGGCCTACTCAGCTCCTATTGAAAAAATACAGGCTGCCAGTAGAAGTTACCTCTCTGCGTCTGGGAGCTACAAGAAAGCAGGTACGCAGACCCCACCTACAGAGGTACAAAGATCCCCGTGTAGCCTATCAGCCAACACTGTGCCACCTTTGCAGCTTCTTTCCTGTGGGAGCTATCTCCAAACCCGTGCACTTGGCCTACTCAACTCCCACTGAAAAAAAAAAGGCTACTGGTAGATATTACGCCATTGCGTCTGGGAGCTACAGGAAAGCAGGTAAACAGATCCTACCTAAAGTGGTATGTAGGTCCCCTTGTAGCCTATCAGCCAGCACTGTGCCACCTTTGCAGCTGCTTTCCTTTTGGATCAATCTCCAATTTTGCTCACTTGGTCTGCACAGCTACCATTGGAAAAAAAGGCTGCTTGTAGAAGTTAAACCTCTGCATCATGGAGCTACAAGAAAGCAGGTACACAGACCCCAGCTACAGTGGTACGTAGTTCCCCTTGTACCCTATCAGCCAGCACTGTGCCACCTTTGCAACTGCTTTCCTGTAAGAGCTATCCACAATCCCACGCATTTGGCCCGCTCATCTCCCTTTGAAAATACAGCATAAAGGTAGAAGTTACTCTACTGTCTCTGGGAGCTACAAGAAAGCAGGTATGCAGACTCTATCTACAGTGGTACGTTGGTCCCCGTGTAGCCTATCAGCCAGCACTGTGTCACCTTTTCAGCTGCTTTCCTGTGGGAACTATCTCCAATCCCGCACACCTAGCCTGCTCAGCTCCCACTGAAAAAATACAGACTGCCTTTAGAAGTTACTCCACTGTCTCTGGGAGCTACAAGAAAGCAGGTATGCAGACTCTATCTACAGTGGTACGTAGGTCTCTGTCTAGCCTATCAGCCAGCACTGTGGACCTTTTGCAGCTACTTTCCTGTGGGAGATACCTCCAACCACATGCACTTGGCCTGCTAAGCTCCCAATGAAAATATAGGCTGCTGGTAGATTTTACGCCACTCTGTCTGGGCACTAAAAAAAAGCAGGTATGAAAACCCCACCTATAGTTTTAAGTAGATCCCCATGTAACTTATCAGCAAGCATTTTGTCATTTTGGCAGTTTCTTTCCTGTGGGAGCTACCTCCAATCCTGCGTCATTAGCCTGCTCAGCTCCTATTTAAAAAATACAGGCTGCCGGAACATGTTATGCCACTGTGTCTGGGAGCTACAAGAAAGCAGGTACTCAGAGACCACCTACAGTACTATGTAGGTCCCCCTGTAGCCTATCAGCCAGCACCATGCCACCTTTTCAGCTGCTTTCCTGTGGGAGCTATTTCCAATTGTGCCCACTTGACCTGCTCAAGTCCCGTTTGAAATACAGGCTGCCGGTAGATTTTATGCAACTGCATCTGGGAGCTACAAGAAAGCAGGTACCCAAACACCACCTACAGTGCTACGTTAATCCCCGTGTAACCTATCAGCCAGCACTGTGCCACCTTTGCAACTGCCTTCCTGGTTGAGCTATCTCCAATCCCGCGCACCTAGACATCTCAGCTCCCATTGAAAATACAGGCTGTTGTTAGAAATTCTGCCACTGAGACTGGGAGCTACAAGAAAGCAGGTACGCAGACCCCACTTAAAGTGGTACGCAGGTTATCGTTTAGCCTCTCAGCCGTCACTGTGCCACCTTTGCAGCTGCTTTCCTCTGGGATCTCCAATCCCACACACTTGGCCTGCTCTGTTCCCATTGAAAATATACAGGATGGCAGTAGAAGTTACGCCATTGCAGTTGGGATCTACAAGAAAGCAGGTATGCAGAGCCCACCTATACTGGTACGACGGTCCCCATGAAGCCTATCAGCCAGCACTGTGCCACCTTTGCAGTTGCTTTACTCTGGGAGCTCTCTCCAATCCTGCATACTTGGTCTTCTCAGCTCACATTGAAAATACAGGCTACCGGTAGAAGTTACACCTCTGCATCGTGGAGCTACAAGAAAGCAGGTCCGCAGACCCCACCAACAGTGGTAGGTAGGTCCCCATGTAGCCTATCAGTCAGCACTTTCCCTGCTTTGCAACAGTTTTCTTGTTTGAGCTATCTACAATCCCGCGCACTTCTCCATCTCAGATCCCATTAAAAAATACAGGCTACCGGTTGAAGTTACGCCACTGCCTCTGGGAGCAACAAGAAAGCAGGGAGACACAGACCCCCTACAGTGTTACTTAGGTCCCCTTGTAGAATATCAGCCACCACTGTTCCACCTCTGCATCTGCTTTCCTGTGGGAGCTATCTCTGTTCCGCTCACTTGGCGTACTCAGCTCCCATTAAAAAAGACAGGTTGCCAGTAGAAGTTACAGCTCTGCGTCTGGGAGCTACAGGAAAGCAGATACGCAGACTCCACCTACAGCGGTACCTAGGTCCCCGTGTAGCCTATGTTGTGGTTTTGCACAGCCAGAGCAAAGGGGAAAAAAAAAAAAACGCGACTCCTCCCCCTTCCCCTCCTGACGGAATGCGGAAGGGATCGGAGAGAGAGAAAAAAAGTAAAAGAGCCCGCACAAGTTTAAATAAGAACAATTTTCTAGGGGAAATTGAAGAGGAACAACTATAACAAACACAAGGGGATATTACAAAGAAAACTGGTGAGTGTTGCAGTTACTCACCACCCAGAACCCAACATAAGTGACCGCTCTGGACTGGTGACCGACAGCCCGCGACCCTGGAAGAGAGCTTTTTCTGGCTAGCCTCCACCTATATACTGGGCATGACTTTAGGATGGTATCGAATACCTGCTGGCCAGCCTGGGTCAGCTGTGCAGGCTGTACCCTTTCCTGGTTCCTCACGGGAATTAACTCTATCCTGGCTCAAACTAGGACATTCCACCCCTTTTTCTATACCATCTAAATGTCATGTCTAGGTTTACACATCATAATCATCTACAAATACATAACATAGAACAATTATAAAAATAATGACATTCAAGAGCTCTCATACAATTTAATTCATGGGTTATTCTCACCCAGAATCAAATTCCTTTGAGACACATATTGGGTCTTCCCGTCCCTGCACATCACCCACCAAGGGGTATCTTTCCTTCACACCCAAAAGAAGTCGTCTCCAGAGGCTGAGGGTTTGTGACGGTCTTCCCACAGCCTTATCAATGCCCCCGTCCCGGGATTAGGAGCCCAATTGCCTGGCTTCCTTGCCCTCTAAGTCCAAACTGTGGGCTCCATTTTCCCAGCATCAGAGCATCCATGTGATAATGTGCTCACCGGGGCAACGCCTGTAATCTTTCCGCACATCTTGCGGTTCACTGGGGGACAAGGACCAGCTGATTATCTCTGACTCCAACTCTTCTTCCCTCTGTGTTATCCCTTGTTCATCATCATCCTTAGTGCTACAAACTGTTTTTTTTGTGTATTTCTTTTTGTATACAGCAGCAACTGATAGTGGCACAAATTGATACTCTGATTCAACAGCAATTGTATCAGTTGCCTCTGTTTGAGTGGCCACGGTTGTAAAAGCAACAGTGTCAGCAGTCTGGGTATGAGTGTTCACAGCTGCAACAGGGACATCCACTGCTGGAGTTGGAACAGCAACTGGTTCTGGCACAGCTGATTTGACTGCAACATCCACTGCTGGAGTTGGAACAGCAACTGGTTCTGGCACAGCTGATTTGACTGCAACAGCCACTGATGGAGTCCGAACAGTAACTGGTTCTGGCAGAGCTGAGTTGACTGCAACATCCGTTGCTGGAGTTGGAACAGCAACTGGTTCTGGCACAGAATTAGGAATGGGTTTGTGTGTTTTCCAAATCTTTACAGGTAAAGATTTATAGAAGAGAAACATTATCACAGGACATAAATGATGCAGATAAGAGGACATGTAATACTACCATATAAGCATATCAACCAACATTGTGATCAGCAATCAGTTAGTGTCAGGAGTGTAAACAAGGAGTTTGTTTAAACCGAGTCTGTTCTATTTCATTTCTATTCATTTCCAGACAGAATGCGGAGGGGATCAGAGAGGGAGAAAAAAAGTATAAGAGCCTGCGAAACTCGAAATAAGAACAATTTACTAGAGAAAACTGAAGACGAAGAACTACGACAAACACAAGGGTATATTACAAAGAAAACTGGTGAGTGATACAGTTGCTCACCACCCGGGACCCGACCTAACCAACCGCTCCAGACCGGCGACCGAGAGCCCCTGACCCTGGAAGAGAACTTCTTCAGGCTAGCCTCCACCTATATTCCGGGCCTGACGTTAGGATGGTGTCGAATGTCTGCTAGAAATCCTGGGTTAGTTGTTCAGGCTGTACCCTTTCCTCGTTCCTCACAAGAATTAACTCTATCCTGGCTAAACCTTGGACAGCTTATCAGTCAATACTGTGCCACCTTTGCAGCTGCTTTCCTGTGGGAGCTATCTTCAATCCCGCGCACTTGGTCTACTCAGTTCCCATTGAAAACACAGACTGCCGGTCGAAGTTACGCCACTGCATCTGGGAACTACAAGAAAGCAGGTACACAAACCCCAGCTACAGTGGTACATAGGACCCCCTGTAGCCTATCAGCCAACACTGTGCCACCTTTTCAGCTGCTTTCCTGTGGGAGCTATCTCCAATCCCGCACACTTTGACTGCTCAACTCCCATTAAACAATACAGGCTGCCGGTAGAATTTACGCCACTTCTTCTGGGAGCTACAAGAAAGCCGGTATTCAGATCCACCCTATAGGGGTACATAAATCTTCATGTAGCCTATCAACCTGCACTGTGTCACCTTTGCAGCTGCTTTCCTGGTTGAGGTGTCTCTTTCTCATGCACTTGTCCTACTCAGCTCCCATTGAAAAAATACCAGATCTCGGTAAAAGTTGCGCCACTGTCTCTCAGAGCTACAAGAAAGAAGGTACACAGAGCCCACCTACAGTGGTAGATTTGTCCCTGTGTAGCCTATCAGTCAGCACTGTGTCACCATTGCAGGTGTTTTCCTGTGGGAACTATCTTCAATCCCGCGCACTTTGCCTTCTCAGCTCCCATTGAACATACAGACGGCCGGTAGAAGTTACGCCAATGCGTCTGGGAGCTACAAAAAATGTTAAACAGACCCCACCTTCTATGATAGGTAGATCCCCATGTAACCTATGAGCTATCACTGTGCCATCTTTGCACTTGCTTTTCTGTGGGAATTATTTTGAATCCCATGCACTTGGTCTGTTCAGCTCACATTGAAAATACAGGCTGCCAGTAGAAGTTACGCCACTGCCTCTGTTAGCTACAAGAAAGCAGGTACGCAGAGCCCACCTACAGTGTTACGTAGGCCCCGTATAGCCTATCAGCAAGCACTGTTCCACCTTTGCAGTTAATTTCCTGTGGGAACTATCTCCAATCCCGTGCACTTGGTCTACTCAGCTCCCATTGAAAATACAGGCTGTCGGTAGAATTTATGCCACTGTGTCTGGGAAGTACAAGAAAGTAAGTATGCAGACCTCACCTACAGTGCTCCGTAGATCCCCATGTAGCCTATCAGCCAGCACTGTGCTATTTTTGCTACTGCTTTAGTGTTGGAACTATCTCCAATCCTGCGCACTTGGCCTGCTCAGCTCCCATTGAAAAAATACGGGATGCCTGTACAAGTTACACACTCCGTCTTGGAGCTACAAGAAAGCAGGTACACAGATCCCATCTACAGTGGTACATAGGCCCACATAGGTACATAGATCCCCGTGTACTCTACAGCCAGCACTGTGAAACCTTGGCAGCTGCTTTCCTGTGGGAGCTATCTCCAATCCCGCACACTTGAACTTCTGAGCTACCATTTAAAATACAGCCTGTCGATACATGTTACGTCACTCCATCTAAGAGCTAGAAAAGATGGTTCTCGGGGGGAGTCAACACGGCTTCACCAAGGGGAAATCCTGTTTGACTAACCTGATAGCCTTCTATGAGTGCATAACCGGCTGGCTAGATGAGGGGAGAGCAGCGGATGTCATCTACCTTGACTTCAGCAGGGCTTTTGACACTGTCTCCCACAACATCCTCATCAGAAAGCTCAGGCAGTGTGGCTTGGATGAGTGGACAGTGAGGTGGATCGAGAGCTGGCTGAATGACAGAGTCCAGAGGGTGGTGATCACTGGCACAGAGTCGAGTTGGAGGCCTGTGGCCAGTGGAGTTCCACAGGGATCAATTCTGGGACCAGTCTTGTTCAACATCTTCATCAACGACCTGGATGAGGTTACAGAGTGTACCCTCAGAATGTTCGCTGATAACACCAAACTGGGAGGACTGGCTGATTCCCCAGAAGGCTGTGCTGCCATTCAGCGGGATCTTGAGAGTTGGGCAGAGAAAAAGCTCATGAGGTTCAACAAGGAGAAGTGCAGAGTCCTGCATCTGGGAAGGAACAACCCCATGCACCAGTAAAGGCTGGGGGTTGAACTGCTGAAGAGCAGCTCTGCAGAAAGAGACCTGGGAGTCCTGATTGATAATAAACTAAATATGAGCCAGCAATGTGCCCTCGTGGCCGAGAAGGTCAATGGCATCCTGGGATGCATCAAGAAGAGTGTGGCCAGCAGGTCGAGGGAGGTGGTTCTTCCCTTCTACTGTGCCCTGGTGAGGTCTCATCTGGAGTACTGTGTCCAGTTCTGGGCTCCTCAGCTCAAAAGTGACAGGGAAGTGCTGGAGAGAGTCCTGCGCAGGGCCACCAAGATGATTAAGGGTATGGAACATCTTTCATATGAGGAAAGACTGCGGGAACTGGGGCTGTTTAGTCTGGAGAAGGGGAGATTGAGGGGTGATCTTATTAACATTTATAAATATCTAAAGGGTGGGTGTCAGGAGGTTGGGACATCCCGCTTTTCTATAGTAGATAGTAACAGCACAAGGTGTAATGGGATGAAACTAGAACATAAAAAGTTAGATTTAAACATAAGAAAAACTATTTCACCATGAGAGTGACAGAACAGTGGAACAGCTTGCCCAGGGGGATTGTGGAGTGTCCTTCCTTGGAGGTCTTTAAGACCCGCATGGACATGTTTATATGCTACCTGATCTAGGTGAACCTACTTCTGAAGGGGGGTTGGACTAGACGATCTCTAAAGGTCCCTTCCAACCCCTACCATTCTATGATTCTATGATTCTATGATCGACTACACGGATACCTACTTACTATTTTAGGTGCGGTGTGCTTACCTTCTTTCTTGTACCTCCCAGATGCTGTGACGTAACTTCTTACAGCAGTCTGTATTTTCAAGGGGAGCTGAGCAGGCCTGGTGGGCAGGATTGGAGATAGCTCCCACAGGAAAGAAGCAGCAAAGTTGGAACAGTGCTGGCTTATAGGCTAGACGGGGAACAACGTACTACTGTTGGTGGGGTTTGCGTACCTGCTTTCTTGTAGCTCCCAGATGCAGTGGCATAACTTCTACCGGCAGCCTGTATTTTCAATGGGAGCCGAGGAGGCCAAGTGCACGGGATTGGAATTAACTCCCACAGGAAAGCAGCTGCAAAGGTGGCACAGTGCTGGCGGATAAGCTACACGGGGATCTACGTACCACTGTAGGTGAGCTTCTGCGTACCTGCTTTCTTGTAGCTCCCAGACGCAGTGGCGGAATTTCTACCAGCAGACTTTATCTTCAATGGCAGCAGAGTATGTCAATGGCGTGATATTGGAGATAGCTCCAACAGGAAAGCAGTTGCAAAAGTTGCATTTTACTGACTGATAGGGTACACAGAGACCTACGTACCACTGTAGGTGGGCTCTGTTACCTGCTTTCTTGTAGTTACCAGAAGCCGAGGTGTACCTTCTACCAGCAGCCTTTTGTTTCAATGGGAACTTGGCAGGCAGAGTGCATGGGACTGGAGATAGCTCCCACAGGAAAGCAGCTGCAAAGGTGGCAGAGTGCTGTCTGATAGGTTACACGGAGAACTACTTACCACTGTTGGTCATGTCTGTGTACCTTCTTTCTTGTAATTCTCAGATGCAGAGACAGAAAGTCTCTCAGAGTCCCACGTTGGGCACCATTTGCCACGTAGCTTTTGGCTCTTGCCCTAAGAAAACCAGCTCGAAGTCTAAAAAATCAGCTCGAAGCCTAAAAAAACCAGCTCGAAGCCTGTAAAACCAGCTCTAAGCCTACTTCATGCGACTCTCAGCCTAGGTTCCGATTCTCAACTGGATGGGAATAAATCCAGTCCTACTCAGTGTGAGTGATAGCAGAAATCCTCACTTTATTAAAAGCAGACTCTAACTTATATACACTGCAGGCTTCAAGCTAGCTCAGCAACAGCAGCTAATAGATTACATTTTCATGTTTATCCTACTTGCCGTTTCTGAGATAAGCACATCTTGTTTTTCCTCAAAGTTGTTTACCACCTTTAGCCAAGAACAGTCCAACATTGAGGGAACAGAAAGCATCCTGCTGTCTGTGTGACAGCAACTGTTTAACCATGGCTCTGACTCTGGTCATGATTGTGCATCAAATCTATATAACTAGAGCCCAGGCTGCCTTGCCCCAACAGACCTAGCATTATACCCTGGGATCCATGTCCATACTCCCACATTTTTTCTCTAGAAAAGGTGAAACAGTGCTGGCTGATAGGCTACACGAGGACCTACGTACCACTGTAAGTGGGGTCTGCGTACCTGCTTTCTTGTAGCTCCACAACGCTGAGCTGAGCATGGACAGGATTGGACATAACTCCAACAGGAAAGCAGCTGCAAAGGGTGCACAGTCCTGGCTGATAGGCTACACGGGGACCTACGTACCACTGTCAGTGGGCTCTGCATTTCTTGCTTTCTTGTAACTTCCAAGAGGCAGTGGTGTAACTTTTACTGGTATCCTGTATTTTTTCAAGTGGAGCTGAGCAGGCCAAGTGCGCTGGATTGGAGATAGTTCCCACAGGAAAGCAACTGCAAAGGTGGCACAGTGCTGACTGATTGGCTACACGGGAATCTACATTCCACTGTGGGTGGGTTCTGCATACCTACTTTCTTGTAGCTCCTAGAAGCAGTGGTGTAACTTCTACTGGCTGACTGTATGTTCATTCGGAGATTAGCAGGCCAGATGCGGAGGACTGGAGATAGCTCCCAGAGGAAAAAAGCTGCAAGGGGGACACAGTGAGGGCTGATAGACTAAATGGAGATCTGCGTACCACTGAAGATGGGATCTGCATACCTTTGTTCTTGTATTTCCAAGAGACAGTGACGTACTTCTACCAGCGGCATACATTTTTTCAATGGGAGTTGAGCAAGCCAAGTGCGCAGGAAAGAAATACCTCCCACAGGAAAGCCGCTGCAAAGATGGCACAGTGCTGACTGATAGGCTCCATGGGGGCTTACATGCCATTGTATATGTGGTCTGCGTACCTGCTTTCTTTTAGGTCCTAGACGCAGTGGCATAACATCTACCATCAGCCTTTATTTTAAATGGGAGCTGAGTAGGTCAATGGCGCGGGACTGGAGATCTCTCCCATAGGAAAGCAGCTGCAAAGGTGAAACAGTGTTGGTTGATAAACTACACGGGGACCTACGTACCAATGTAAGTGGGATCTGCGTATTTGCTTTCTTGTAGCTCCCAGAGGCAGTGGCGTAACATGTACCTGCAGTCTTTATGGGAGCTGAGCGGGCCAAGTGCGCGTGGTTAGAGATAGCTCACACAGGAAAGCAACTGCAAAGGTGGAAAAGTGCTTCTTTAAAAGTTACACGGGGACCTACGTACCACTGTAGATGGGCTCTGCGTACCTGCTTACTTGTAGCTCGTAGATGCAGCGATGTAACTTCTACCGGCAGTCGGTATTTTTTCAATGGAAGTTGAGCAGACCAACTGTGCAGGAAAGACATAGCTCAACCAGGAAAGCTGCTGCAAAGGTGACACAGTGCTGGCTGATAGGCTACACGGGGACATACGTTTTTCTGTAGGTGGGGTCTGCATACCTACTTTCTTGTAGCTCCTAGAAGCGGTGGTGTAATTTCTACCAGCAGCGGATATTTTCAATGAGAGCTAAGCAGGTGAAATGCGTGGGACTGGAGATAGCACCCACAGGAAAGCAGCTGCAAAGGTGGATAAGTGCTGGCTGATAGGCTACAGGGGGACCTACATACCACTATTGGTAGAGTCTGAGAACATGCTTTCTTGTAGCTCCCAGACGCAGTGACGTAATTCTACTCGTAGCCTATATTTTCAATGTGAGCTGAGCAGGCCAAGTGCGTGGTATTGGAGATAGCTACCAATGGAATGCATCTGCAAAGGTGGATCAGTGCTAGCTCATAGACTACACGGGGACCTATGTACCACTGTAGGACAGGCCTGCGTACCTGCTTTCTTGTAGCTCCCAGAAGCAGTGGCATATCTTCCACCGGCAGCATGTATTTTCAATGGGAGTGGACCACGTCATTTGCACGGGACTGGAGATAGCTTCCACAGGAAAGCAGCAGCAAAGGTGACGCAGTGTTGGTTGATAGGCTGTCCAAGTTTTAGCCATGATAGAGTTAATTCTCATGAAGAACCAGGAAAGGGTACAGCCTGAACAGCTAACCCAGACTTGCCAGCAAGTATTTGATACCATCCTAATGTCAGGCCCGGTATATAGGTTAAGGATAGCCTGAAGAAGGTCTCTTCCGGGGTCACGAGCTCTCAGTCGCCGGTCTGGAGCCATCGCTTAGGTCGGGTCCCAGGTATTGAGCAACTGTATCACTCACCAGTTTTCTTTGTAATATATCTTTTTGTTTGTCATAGTTGTTCATCTTCAATTTTCCCTAGTATATTGTTCTTATTTGAAGTTACACGGGCTCTTATACTTTTTTTCTCCCTCTCTGATCCCCTCCGCATTCCGTCGGGAGGGGGAGGGATCGCTTTTTTTTGTTTTCTCCCTTTGCTCCAGCTGGGCAAAACCACGACATTAATTGGCGCCCAACGTGAGGCCCGCGAGGTTGAAATAGAACAGAGTGGGTTTAAACAAACTCCTTGTGTACACTCCTGACACTAACTGATTGTTGAGCACAATGTTGGTTGATATGCTTGTATGGTGGTATTACATGTCCTCTTATCTACATCATATATGTCCTGTGATAGGGTTTCTCCTCTGTGGAAAATGTATGAAAATTCTCATGCTACTGCACTGGATGGGATTGGCTTATGATATGATTTTGTCAGGGGTTATTAAGATGGGTTGGAATGTGTACATGGCTTTTTTGTCTCTTCCACATTTTCTCCTAGAACTTAATAATGGCACTCAATTTATGGGAAAAACTGACATGTTTAATTCCTCCCACTATATCACTTACCCTCATTTCTTCAAGGGGCTTCTAATGGATTCTAACAATAATACTTGGAATGTTCTAATTACCATGTTTGTATTATTTTCTCTTGTTTTCACCTCGACTTGGATTGTAAAAATTGTTTTTTGGAGAACTGTGAGTAGAGGCATACAGAATATAGGCAGACGTCCAAGGACCTTTCTACCTGTAAAGATTTGGAGAACACACGAACCCATTCCTAATTCATCTGTGCAGAACCAGTTGCTGTTCCTACTCCAGCAGTGGATGTTGCAGTCAACTCAGCTCTGCCAGAACCAGTTGCTGTTCCGACTCCAGCAGTGGATGTCCCTGTTGCTCCACCATGGAGAAAGGTATTCAGTATTTGAGGGAGTTAGCTGTGCTGGAGATTATTTATAATGACTATGTGCCCACAGACCCAGATGAAGTTCAATGCACACGAGTTATGTGGCGAAAGTTCCTAAGAAGTGCACCACCAAACTATGCCAGTTCGTTGGCAGTTTTCTCCTGGAATGAAGATGAGAGGCAAACAGTGGAACAACTAACTGCTCAACTTCGGCAATATGAAGAAAATGTGTCTTGTCCCCTACAGGCTGTTGTTTCAGCTGTAGGAAAAATGTAATGGAAGATTGACCAATTATCGTCTTGCTCTCCACCTGCCAGTACTCCAGCTGTTAAGAATAAGGGTCCCCGTGCTCAAGAGCAGGAATGCAATGAGTATACAGCCCAGGATGTTTCACGGTCCCATCTACACGACCAAGGAGAGAATATGAGCAAGTGGGATAGGCCATCTACCCAATCTACTCCAAGATCACCCACTCCAAAAGCACAGGCACAGGTGGCAAGGTGCTAGCTGATAGGCTACATGGGGATCTACGTACCACTGTAGGTGTTTGCCACGTACCATCTTTCTTGTAGGTCCCAGATGCAATTGTATAACTTTTACCGGTATTTTCAAAGGGAACAAAGCAGGCCAAGTGCGTTAGACTGGAGATTGCACCCACAGGAAAGCAGCTGCAAAGGTGGCACAGTGGTGATGGATAGACTACACGGGAACCTATGTACCACTGTAGGTGAGGTCTGCATACCGGCTTTCTTGCAGCTCCCAGGTGCGGTGATGTAATTACTACCAGCAGCCTGTATTTCAAATTGGAGCTGAGCAGTCCATGTGAAGATAGCTCCCACAGGAAAGCAGCTGCAAAGTTGGCACAGTGCTACCTCATAGGCTAAACCAGGACCTACGTACCACTGTAGGTGGGGTCTCTGTGTCTGCTTTCTTTTAGCTCCTTGACACAGTGGCGTAACTTCTACCGGCACCTTGTATTTTCAATGGGAACTGAGCAGGCAAAGTGCGCAGGACTGAGATTCTACAGGAAAGCAGCTGCAAAAGTGGCACAGTTCTAGCTAATAGGCTAAACGAGGACCAACGTACCACTGTAGGTTGGGTCTGCATACCTGCTTTCTTGTAGTTCCCAGTCTCTGTGGCGTAGCTTCTACCGGCAGTCTGTATTTTCAATGGATAGTGAGCCAGCCAAGTGCTTGGGATTGGAGATAGCTCCCACAGGAAAGCAGCTTTAGAGGTGACACATATCTGGCTGAAAGGCTACACGGGGACCTACGTACCACTATAGGTGGTGTCTGCGTACCTGCTTTCTTGTAGTTCCCAAGCACAGTGAGGTAACTTCTACTGGAAGCCTGTATTTTCAATGGGAGCTGAGCATGCCATGTCTGCTGGAGTGGATATAGCTCCCACAGGAATGCCGCTACTAAGTTGACACAGTGCTGGCTGATATGCTGCACGACTGCCTACGCATCACTGTAGGTGGGATCTGCGTACCTGCTTTCTTGTAGCTCCCAGATGCAGTTGCGTAACATCTACCGTCAGCCTACGGGAGCTTGATATAGCGGAGGACTGGAGATAGCTGCCACAGGTGAGCAGCTGAAAATGTGGCTATACTGGGTCTGGGATGGTACTGATTTTCCACAGCAACTCTTGCAGTGCTCTGCTTACTGTTGATATCAATATTATGACTACTACTCGCACAACATTAGGTTTGTCCCTCCAGCATTCCTCCTCCCACCTTAACCAATAGCTTTGGGTGAGCACAATCTTCGGAGGGACCATGGCAAGAACAGCTGACCCAGGCTGACCAAGGAGATATTCCATACCATATGATGTCAGATCAGTAAAATAAACTGGGGGAGAGGTGCAGGAAGGGGAGGCAAGGTTCATTTCTGGCCTTCCAGAAGCAACTGCTACGCGTACCAAAGCCCTGCTTCTCGGGAGGTGGCCGGATATCACTGCTGATGGGAAGTAGAGAGTAACAGCTTTATCTGCTTTTGCTTTGCTTCCCGCGCGCGCGGCTTTGTTGCTTATTTATTAAACTGCTTTTATCTCAACCCACGAGACTCCCATCTTATTTTCTCTCCTTCCCTGGCTTGCTGGGGAAGTGGGGGAGAGAGTGGTGTGATGGGCACATGGCACCTAGCCAGGGTCAAACTACCACAGCTTTTTTGGTGCCCAACACTGTGCGAGATAATAGCAATCTTACATTAAATGACTTGTTCTTACAGTAAGTCAATGAGTGCAAAGTTCCTGTGCTGGTCACGGAGCCTTGCTGTAATGCAGCTTATCTTAAACTTTGTAATGTTTGGGAACATAATGCTGCTAACACTGACTCTGTGCTGCGCTCCAACCTTGATAGCTTTGCTAAGTTGGCTGTATGATTTTGTGAAAAGAATGAAAAGGCCTGGAAACATTATGGCCCAAATAAGAATTGTCAGTCTCATTCTTTTACTGATTGATTTACTGTCCTGTGGGAGCTATCTTTTGGAGGTCATGGGGCAAAGCACCTCTTTCCCCTCATCTTGGACTGATGTAGACAATTTTGTTACACAGACTTCCCAGGTCCTTAGTCACCCTTATATGAGAGTTTTAATATTAGTAATTAATATGGCTGGTATATTACATATTTTGTTGAATCTGGATTCATCTGGGTATAGAGAGGATAAATTTTGGATGGAAACATGTTAAAACGCCCCCTGCGTGTCCCTGAGTGACAGGATGTGTGGATGAATTTGGGCAAATTTCTAGGACAGTTATCACCTCCTGTAACCTGGGATTTTACACCTGAACAGATAAAAAACCCTGCTTTACTTGCAGGCCACCTGATAGAAGGGTTTTTTACCTACCCCAATGAGGCCCATGAGATTCAGGCACTATACTGGGACCTAACTTCTGCCTACCGAGCCGCACTCTAGTCCTCTCAGAGAACTACGGTTGAAGTGACAACTCAAACTGTATCTGAGACCACCATGGTTGAGTCAGGGAATCAAACAACAACCACAGTGGTTTCCCCAGTAGTGAAAAAGTGGATAAGGAGATCAAGTCCATATCATTGATTAGCAAGGGCAGAAGAGGAGGAAGAGGAAAGGTCAGAAGAAGAAGCTGGTCCTTCAGTAAGGAGATCAGGAGAAGGAGTGAAAGAAATCGAAAAGGAAATGGAAACTAGTCCTTCCCAAGGCCAGCTTTCTTGCTGCTTGGATCAGTGTGACAGTTGCAGCTACTACTCGCAGGCAAGAAGACCATCCCCCGCTCACCAGGTCCAGTTGTTTGGAAAAATATCCCACCGTTCTCTTCCAGCTTCCTAGTTTCTGTGTCAGAACTCCTAGAGATAAATGCTGTTGTTCATGGACAAATAACTGAAAGTCTTCATTAAATCTGTCAAGCCTAAGGCTGAGGCTGTCATCAGAGCTATTTTAAGCTTCCAGAAAGCTTCCTGCTGTTCTTTGCCCCATGTAAAAGGGATAGATTTTGGGCTTCATATAATGGTTTGGCTATAAGACCATAATCCATGATCCAAAGCCTGCACCATCCTGTCATTCCCAAAAATATCCGCAACTCATGCACAGTGTGTGGTTCCGGAACAGCACAAATTGCTTCCTTTTGATTTGTCCCCAGCCTCCGTTCTCCTTTTGAAATTTTGAGGCCCAAATATGTCACTGTTTGGCTACTCTTTGAGCTTTTTCTTTTGATACCTGGTACCTGTTTAATCCCAAAAAGTTAAAAAGTTCAATGGCAATTAGGATGTCATCCACATCTTGGAGAAGCAAATGCTCTGGTCTTGCTGTCACTGTCTTTTCATTAGTCCAAAGTTCCAGTTCTTTTGCTAGTTGTCTTCCAAAGATAGTCAGGCTGTTCTTGAATCCTTGGAGTAGCCGTGTCCATGTTAACTGCACCTTGCGTCCTGTTTGGGGGCTTTCCCACTCAAAAGCAAATAGTTTACGACTTTTCTTTTCAAAAGGGATACCAGAGAAAGCATCTTTTAAATCAAGCACTGTAAACAACTGATAATTTTCACTCAGAGCTGTGAGTAAAGTACATGGATTTGCTACAACTGGATGAATATCTTTCACAATCTTATTTATGGGTCTTAAATGCTGACTTAACCTATACTCTCCATTCAGTTTTTGTACTGGAAAAATAGGTATATTATACTCTGACTCACATTCTTCTAAAATTTGATATTTCAGAAATTTTTGAATTAGTACTTTCTATCATTGTTTTGCCTCAGGTTTTATTGGGTATTGTCTCACCCTGACCAATTTTACTCTTCCTTTTATTTCAGTTTTTACTGGTTGTGTCAATTTTGATTTTCCTGGAATCTCAGTTTCCCACACCATTGGGATCACTGCATTCTCCAGTTCTGGAGGTAATTCTAGCACCTTTGTTTTTTCTTTTATCATCTGTATTTTTCTTGTCTTTGATTCGGGTATTTTAGTAACAAGTCTCCATTTTTAAAGACAATTTGTGCATACAACAAGTCCCTCCCTATCAGGGGTATGGGACATTCTGAAACATACAGAAATTAATATGTAATAAGTTTATTGTCAAATTGTAAATTTAAGGGTTGCAAAAATTGTCGATTTTACTCTTTCCCTGTGGCTCCCACAATATTTGCAGTTTTAGTTCCTATTGCTCCTCTACATATATTTAAAATTGAATACATTACTCCCATGTATATATTAGATTCTATTCTCTGATTGTGGGTTTTTTTTTGGTTTTTTGGTTTTTTTTCTCTTTCTCACTTTATCTGGGTGCATCAGTCAGTTGATTTTTTTCTCAGAGAATAAAATCAGAAGGTGAGAAAGCTATTTTCATGTGTACTGGTTCACTCTGTCTAACCCTTTGCCTTAATGGGGCAATTATATGCTGTTTAACTTTAGATTTTTTGAGGATCTTTAAGGTGGTTATTAAATGAGTACAGCACTGAGTTCTCTTGGACACTGATGAGGAAGGTTCTGTGTCAGAGTCCTTATTTTTCCACGTTACTACTATCTGGACGGGGCTGGGGGTCCTCCCTTGAACCAGCAGTCCGGGATGTATCCTTGTCAGGTTGCTGGGTCCCTGTTCAGGTTCATATTAGGGAGTGGGTAAGTGAAAGAGGATGTATATATAGGAACAGCTATCCCTCCTTAAGGGTCAAATGTTTAAGACACATGTTTGCTGAACTGCATGGGGAGCAGCGGTTTTAAACCTTTTGTTTTTCTACTTTGAGTGACATTACGCTATTTGTTCATTCAGATTCTTTCTGTCATTCAGATTTTTCTCTTAAATAAAATTACAGATCTACATATAGGATGTTATCTTACTTTTCCTCGCTCTTATAAAACAACATTATTGCAAGATAGTATTGTAACTTAGTATTCCATTCAGAGGCCACAATTCCTCATCATCCAGAGCATACATTGGCCACGTATGACTGCAATATTCAATAAGCTGCTTTTTACACAAATCATTATGTATTTCTCTCCAGTGAGTCAAAAGGCAGCCCAAAGGATAGGTTTTTGGCACAGGACCCTTATTGTTAGAATTTCCTCCCCAAAACAGGTTTGATCACTTAGATGTCATAGCCAAAAATTATAGTGTCCTTCAAACACAGAGACTTAAAGGCACATTTCAATATTTTTACCCATGATTACAGTACTCTATAAGTTGATCTTTACGAAAATCACCCTTAAATTCCTTCCATTGTGCCAACAGACACCCAAGAGGTGAATTCTTATGAACTTTTTTTGCCATTTCAAAATACTTTTAGTTACAAATACTTTCTCAACAATCATTTCGTTCTTTCGCTTCGCTTCTCTCCGGCTGCACCCCTCGTGGGATCAAAGAAAAGCAGATCAAAGCTTGGAACTCGCTTTGTGCACAATTGCACGTCTCAATCACACACACATAGACAGCTCACAATACAATATACGATAATATGCATATATATACAGAAAGTAATGTACAAATAAATGTACAAAAAAAACCCCAAGAGGTACCTTACCATATACTTATGTGGGCCCACTTATAACAATTACTAATACCAATACCAATGTCAGCCTTGCGATCACTGTGTCCAACTGATGTGCTGCAATACAAATGCCAACCCTGCAATTGCTCTAGTGTTCACCTTACGGGCAGCGTCCAGGCTCCAAATACCAACACGAGGATCCTCTAGCCCAACCAAGCAGACCAAGATGGTCCTCCCAGAGAATTCCTCGGTGCGGACTTGAGTTCGATCAGCATCCGATCCCGTCCAGTCTCACTCGCAAGGTCCCAGATGGGTAGTCAAAATTGTTGACAGATCAGCAATGGCGAAAAACTTATCTACACAGGAATGCAGATAAGCGGGCACTTTTTTAACATACAGAACTGGGAAAACACAGGGGGATAGCTCCTCCATACATGCTTCCTTGTTAGTTACCATTTTCAGGGTTTTTATAGGACTCAAACAAAAGAATCACATTTGCCAACACAAGAATGCATAAAATGTCCATCTGTCAATTTAGCCCTTCACCTGGATTGGTTCCCAAAAAATCCAAAATTAACAAAATCACAGTGATTGGTCAAAAAAAGATATCAGTCCCTTTGTTTTAGTAACAACTAAGGTAACAGCCAAGGTAACCTAATGAATACATTTACCAGGGTCTTGAAATTAAGGTAACGTAACAAATACATTTACCAGGGTCTTTTAGTTAAGGTAACAACGAAGGCAAACTAACAAATACATTTACCAGGGTCCCGTGGCTAAGGTAACAGGTCCCTATCAAGTGTGGTATGTAACTCTTGCAGTTTGATCCTTCTGTGATTCAAACGAATACTTAATAAACCTTTGAGTTATTTACAAGTGCTTAGCTAATTGACTGAACTATTACTAGGTGGTTAACAAGTGCTTAACCAGTGCTTGACAACTTATTGTGATGATAAGTTGTTAACTAAAATAATTGTGTATCTGTATCAATTACAGTCCCCTGCCAGGTGAGTGGATTGGTGCCTGGCTGCTCTGATGTTTTGATAACGGGACTGACAGTCAGCAATTGGAAGGCAGAGAAGCCCAACAGCAGAGATCTCTTGCTAGGGACCAGGGAATTGAAAGAGGCATTGGAAAGAAGACCTCATTTTACAGTCTCTGGAAACGGCTCCTCTCAAGTGTCAGGGCAAGATACCCATTCAAGGAAGACTTAGCAAATGCCCGAGGAAAGTGGACTAGAGCAGATGAAGGCATCAAATACCTAAGGGAATAAGCTGTGCTAGAAGTCATCTAGGGTGATGTAGATAATGTTGAGGCCTCCACAGATCCAGACGATGTCCAGTGTAAACGGGCCATGTTGAGAAAAGTGACTCAGAGTGCCCCAGCTACGTATTCTAATATCTTGTCAATGGTGTATCACCCAGACATAGATATACCAACAATGGAGAGGGTATCTTCTTGGTTACAAAACTATGAAGAGAGCCTCTGCACCTCCTCACCAGTGTGGGCTGATGGCCTCACTGTCAGAACTGCCCCTAGAATTCGGTCATCCACTGTCCCGACCAGGGGGAAAGGAAGCCCTAGACGCAGGAGTACACCACAAAATTTTGCCTGGTCAAGGAGAGGATATGAGGAAATGGGATGGTGAACTCACTTTTAAGCTGGAAGCGCGTGTACGTGAACTAAGGAGGAAAACAGATGTTAGAAAAGGACCAACCAGGAGGGCTGTAGGCATAGTAGCTGCCAGAACAAAAGAGGACAATCAACAATCCCCAAGACATAGAAGAACTGCAACCACTTCCTTCGATGTCAATGAGGAGACTTCAGGTCTAAAATTGCAAGGATCAGATAGCAAATACTCTAATGAAGATCAGAAATAGAGGGTCCCTGCCTCCAGCCAGGAGGAGGAAAGGGATGACCAAATCTACTGCTGGACTGTGTGGGTTCAATGGCCTGGCACATCAAACCCACAAAGGTATAAAGCCTTAGTAGACACAGGGGCACAGTGTACATTGATGTCAAAAAGGTATAGAGGCACAGATTATTTATAGATCTCTGGACTGACAGGGGGATGTGAAGAATTATCTGTATTAGAGGCTGAAGTGAGCTTAACAGGGGACAAATGGGAAAAACACCCCATTGTGACTGGTCCAGAGGCCCCTTGTATTCTTAGCATAGATTACCTGAGGAGAGGGTACTTCAAAGTTCCCAAGGGATTTTAATGGGCTTTTGGAATAGCCAGTGTAGATACAGAGAAAATAAAAAACGCTCCAGTTTACCTGGCCTCTCAGAAGACCAAGATTCCTGGGCTCCCATCCGTGAGTGGATTCATCAACTGGAGGCTCAAGGAGTAATTAGCAAAACTCATTCCCCATTTAATAGTCCCATATGGCCTGTGAAAAAATCTGATGGAGAGTGGAGGTTAACAGCAGACTATCGTGGCCTGAATGAAGTGAAACCACCACTGAGTGCTGCTGTACTGGACTTGTTGGAGCTCAAGTATGAACTGGTGTCAAAAACAGCCAAGTGGTATGCTACGATTGACATCGCTAATGCATTTTTCTCAATTTCGTTGGCAGCAGAGTGCAGGCCACAATTTGCCTACACATGGAGAGGTGTCCAATACACCTGGAACCGATTGCCCCAGGGGTGGAAACATAGTCCTACTATTTGTCATGGTGTAATCCAAACTGTGCTGGAAATGGGTGATGCCCCTGAATATTTACAGTACATTGATGACATAATTGTATGGGGCAACAAGACAGAAGAAGTATTTGAGAAAGGGAGAAAATAATTCAGATTCTCTTATAAGCTGATTTTGCTGTAAAAAGAAACAAAGTCAAGGGATCTGCACAACAGATCCATTTTTTTGGCATAAAATGGCAAGATGGGCATCGTCATGTTCCTCTGGATATTGTGAACAAAATAGCAACTATGTCTCAACCTACTAGTAAGAAAGAAACACAAGCTTTCCTGGGCCTTGTGGGACTCTGGAGAATGAATATCCCAGGTTATAGTCAGCTTTAGTGCCCTCTTTTTAGAATAACCAGAAAGAAGAACTGTTTTGAGTGGGGCCTTGAGCAACAAGAAGCTTTTCAACAAATTAAACAGGAAATAGCTCGTGCAGTCGCCCTTGGGCCCATCCGTACAGGACCAGATGTGCAGAATATCCTCTACACTGCTGCTGGAGAGCATGGTCTCACCTGGAGCCTCTGGCAGAAAACATCTGGAGAAACCCGAGGTTGACCATTAGGGTTTTGGAGTCGAGGATATCGAGGATCAGAAGCCCACTATACCCCAACTGAAAAAGAAACACTAGCAGCATATGAGGGACTTTGAGCTGCTTCAGAAGTCATTGGCAAAGAAACTTAACTCCTCTTGGAACCACGTCTGCCTGTGCTAAACTGGATGTTCATAGGGAAAACCCCTTCTATGCATCATGCAACCAGTGCTACATGGAGCAAGTGGATGACATTGATTACACAACGATCTCGGCTGGGGAAATCTAATGGCCCAGGAATCCTGGAAGATATCATGGACTGGCCAGAAGGCAGGTATTTTTGAGCATTGCCTGAGGAAGTAGCTTGTGCCCAAGAGGCACTACCATATAATGAACTATCAGAAGATGAGAGGCATTATGCTTTGTTTACTGATGGATTCTGCTGCATGGTAGGAAATCATCACAAGTGGAAAGCTGCTTTGTTGAGTCCAACACAACGAGTTCTTTAGGCCACTGAAGGAGAAGGTGAGTCAAGTCAATTTGCTGAAGTGAAAGCCATCCAACTAGCTCTAAAGATTTCAGAACGAAAGAAGTGGCCAGTACTCTATCTTTATACTGACTCCTGGATGGTGGCTAATGCTCTATGGGGATGGCTACAGCAATGGAAGAAGACCAACTGGCAGTGCAAGGGTAAACCCATCTGGGCTGCTGCATTATGGCAAGACATTGCCGCTCGGGTGGAAAACATGACTCTGAAAGTACGTCATGGAGATGCTCACGTGCCCAAAAGCTGTGCCACTGAAGAACAATGGAACAACCAACAGGTAGACAAAGCTGCCAAAATTGAAGTAGCTCAGGTAGACCTAGACTGGGAGTGTAAAGGTGAGCTATTTATAGCTCGATGGGCCCATGAAACATCAGGACATCTGGGAAGAGATGCAACATATAGATGGGCTCGTGATCAAGGGGTGGACTTGACCATGGAAGCCATTACACAGGTCACCCAGGGAAATGGCTGGGGAAGGCAGCATGGGTTGCACCTTACATGGGAAAGGGAAAACCCATTTGTGGGATTGTCTTTTCTCAAGGGCCTGGGTGTACTTGGTGGGTGATCAGGAAATATGGGGAAACTCAATGTATGCCTCAAGGACACTTAACCTTTGGGGAAAAATAACCTGTGATGTGAGTTATCTGTTGTAGACGATGAGGTATGAACTTTGCAAGAAAACCAGAGAAGTGGACAAATCATGTTGGTGCTGATGCCCAACACTGAACACACTGTTTTCCTCTCCTGGATATCCATCTTGATGGATGAGACATAAGTTATGACCTGCTCCGGGGAACATCTACAGAGGATGAAAGATAGAAGAATGTTGTTTGTTTGTTTGATGCAAGATGCAAGAGGCAATAGAAGAACAATGTTTGTCTGTTGAAGAGTGGGGGTACAAGTTAATGAGAGTATTTAAGAATGTATATGGGTTGTTCAGATGGTTTGTCTGAGCATGACATAAATGGCATGGAATAAGGGGTGGAGACTGTAGTGGGTCTGGGATGGTAGTGAATTTCCACAGCAGCTCTTGCAGCGCTGTGCTTCCTGTTGATATCAATATTATGACTACAGCTCACACAGCATCAGGACTGTCCCTCCAGCATTCCTTCCCCGACCTTCACCAATAGCTGTGGGTGAGCACAATCTTGAGAGGGACCACGGCCAGAACAGCTGACCCAGGCTGACCAAGGAGATTTTCCATACCATATGACGTCAACTCAGTAATATAAACTGGGGGAGAGGAGCAGGAAAGGGAGGCAAGATTCATTTCTGGCCTTCCAAAAGTAACCACTACATGTACTGAAGCCCTGCTTCTCGGGAGGGGGCCGGACATCGCTGCAGATGGGAAGTAGAGAATAACAGCTTTATCTGCTTTTGCTTTGCTTCCTGCATGCGTGGATTTTCTTTTTCTTTATGAAACTGCTTTTATCTCAACCCACAAGACTCCCATCTTATTTTCTCCCCTTCACTGATTTGCTGAGGAAGTGGGAGCATAGACTGGTGTGGTGGGTACCTGGCACCCAGTCAGGGTCAAACTACCACAGTGGCAAAATGTTGTTGCACATACACAATTATTTTAGTTAACAACTTATCATCGCAATAAGTAGTCAAGCACTGGTTAAGCACTTGTTAACCACCTAGTAATAGTTCAGTCAATTAGCTAAGCACTTGCAAATAACTCAAACATCTATTGATTAAGTAAGTATTCATTTGAATCACATAAGGATCAAACTGCAAGAGTTGCATACCACACCTGATAGGGATCTGTTAACTTAGCTAGGAGACTGTGGTAAATGTATTTGTTAGGTTACCTTACCTGTTACCTTAACCACAAAACCCTGGTATATGTATTTGTTACGTCACCTTGGCTATTACCTTAGTTGTTACTAAAACAAAGGGGCTGATATCTTTTTTTGACCAATCACTATGATTCTGAGTGTGATAACCCAGCCGGGTGACCGGCACTAGGACTTGATGATTTAGGTCCCCGCTCAAATAGTAGTAGATCGAGAGAGGAGGAGGAATAAGACTCGGACTTGTCTCCACCTATATCCTGGAGAACAAGACAGTGTACTCATTTGATAACTCCTCTAAAAACACGGGAGGGGAGACTGTTGATAGCCCCTTGAGACAGGGAGTTGGGCAACATGGACCAGTGTATGTAGAAGTGCCCTTCTCTCCCTCAGATCTAATAATATGGAAAGAATCAACTGGTCCTTATAGAGAGGATCCTGGTAAAGTGAGGAGAATAATGGGAATGATAATGAAAACTCAAAATCCTGATTGGGAGGATATACAGGTGATTTTAGATACTCTTATGAACTCTAGTGAAAAACAAATGGTTTTGAGAACCGCTCGAATGTGGGCAGAAAAAGATGTCCGTACTCAGACAGTAGAGGGTACCATAGATAAGAAATTCCCTACAGGGGACCCACAATGGGATCCAAATAGGGAATATCATATGCAGAGACTGAAAAGGTACCAACAGTGGATTATATGTGGGATCCAAAATGCCATTGTTGCAGATTCACAATGATTTTAGTTAACAACTTATCATCACATTAAGTAGTCAAACACTAGTTAAGCACTTGTTAATCATATAGTAATAGTTAAATCAATTAGCTAAGCACTTGCAAATAACTCAAACACCTATTGATTAAGTAAGTATTCATTTTAATCAAATACGATCAAACTGCAAGAGTTGCATACCACACCTCATGGGGACCTGTTACCTTAGCTACAAGACCCTGCTATATGCATTTGTTAGGTTACCTTAGCTGTTACCTTAGCCACGAGACCCTGATAAATGTATTTGTTAGGTTACCTTAGCTGTTACCTTAACTACAAGACCCTGGTAAATGTATTCCATAGGTTACCTTGGCTGTTACCTTAGTTGTTACTAAAACAAAGGGACTGATATCATTTTTCACTAATCACTATGATTTGTGAAAGTTTGGTTTTTTTGGGAACCAATCAACGTGAAGGGCTAAATTGATAGATGGATATTTTATGCATGCTTGTGTTGGCAAATGTGATTCTTTTGTTTGAGCTGTATAAAAACCCTGAAAATGGTAATTAACAACGAAGCAGGTATGGAGGAGCTATCCCCAGTGTATTCCCAGCTCTGCATAATAAAGAATTGCCTGGCTTATCTGCATTCCTGTGTAGATAAGTTTTTTGCAATTGGGGATCCGTCAACAGTTTTGGCGACCCAGTTGGGACCTTGTGAGTGAGACTGGACGGGATCGGATTCTGATCGAACTCAAGCCAGCACTGAGGAATTGTTGGGGAGGACCATCACCTGCGACCCTTACAGCTCCTCACAACATTCCCTAGAGTGGTAAGGTACTTCTAATTGGTTGGGGGTGGAATCTGGTGAACTAGCCTGTAAGTCGCGGTGTCCGAGACCCCGCTTGGTTGGGCTCAGGGAAAGCCCAAAGCAGTCTGTCAGTAAGACGGAGCGAAAGTTCCGCTTGGTTGGACTAGAGGATCCTTCTGCTGGTATTGGGAGACTGGGCGCCGCCCGTAAGGCGAACGCAAAAGCGATTGCAGGGTTGGCTTTGTTATTGCAGCCCATAAGTCAGACGTAGTGATCGCGGGGCTGATATTGGTAATTGGCAATTGGTAATTGGTATAATTGGGCCCACAAAAGTATATGGTAAATGATTTTGGTTTTTACATTGCTTTGTAAAATGCTTTGTGTATATGTATGCGTATTATTGTATATTGTGTTGTGAGCTGTCTATGTGTGTGTGATTGAGACATGCAATTGCCCATGAAGTGACTGTGGAGCTTTGATCTGCATTTCCCTGATCCCTTGAGGGGTGCAGCTGGAGAAAAAGGAACTGAAAGAACAAAAGAACTGTTGAGAAAGTATTTGCAACTAAAAGGATTTTGAAATGGCAAACAAAGTACCTGAGAATTCACCCCTTGGGTGTCTGTTGGCAGGAAGGAATTTAAGGGTGATTTTCGTAAAGATCAACTTATAGAGCACTGTAATCATGTGTAGAAATCTTGAAATGTGCCTTTAAGTTTCTTTGTTTAAAGGAGATCATAATTTTTGGTTATGGCATCTAAATGGTCAAACCTGTTTTGGGGAGAAAATTCTAACAATAAGGGCCCTCTGCCAAAATCCTCTCCTTTGGGATGCTTTTTGTCTCACTGGAGAGAAATACATAATGATTTGTGTAAAAAGTAACTTATTGAATATTGCAGTCATACATGGCCAATGTATGCTCTGGATGATGAGGAATTGTGCTCCCTGAATGGAATACTAAGTTATAATACTATCTTGCAATTAATGTTGTTTTTTTATAAGAGCGAGGAAAAGTAAGGTAAAGTCCCATATGTAGATCTGTTCTTTTATTTAAGAGAAAAAT
The DNA here is from genome assembly GCF_028858725.1 of Colius striatus. Classification (NCBI taxonomy): domain Eukaryota; kingdom Metazoa; phylum Chordata; class Aves; order Coliiformes; family Coliidae; genus Colius; species Colius striatus. Next base: position 3,210,705 of record NC_084789.1, read on the forward strand.
CTGAATGACAGAAAGAATCTGAATGAACAAATAGCGTAATGTCACTCAAAGTAGAAAAACAAAAGGTTTAAAACCGCTGCTCCCCATGCAGTTCAGTAAAAATGTGTCTTAAAAATTTGACCCTTAAGGGGGGAGAGTTTTCCTATATATACACCCTCTATCACTTACCTGCTTCCCAACATGAACCTGAACAGGGACCCAGACAACTGACAAGGATACATTCTGAAGTGCTGGTTCTAGGGAGGGCTCCCAGCCCTGTCCAGATAGTAGTAACGTGGAAAAATGAGGACTCTGACACAGAACCTTCCTCATCAGTGTCCAAGAGAACTCAGTGCTGTACTCATTTAATAACCACCTTAAAAATACCCATAAATTCTAAAGTCAAACAGCATATAATTGCCCCATGAAGGCAAGGGGTTGGGCAGAGTGAACCAGTACACATGAAAGTGCCTTTCTCACCTTCTGATTTAATTCTCTGAGGAAAAAAAAAAAATCAACTGACTCCTATAAGGAGCACCCAGATAAAGTGAGAAAGATAAAAAAAGAAAAAAAAAAAGAGGAAAAAAACCAACCAAACAAACCCACATTCAGAGAATAGAACCCAATATAAACATGGGAGTAATGCATTCAGTTTTAAATACGTGTAGAGGAGCAATAGAAACTAAAACTGCAAATATTTTTGGAGCCACAGGGAAAGAGGAAAATCGGTCATTTTTGCAACCCTTAAATTTAGAATTTGGCAATAAAGTTATAACATATGAATTTTTGTATGTTTCAGAATGTCCCATACGCCTGATAGGGAGGGACTTGTTGTCTAAATTAAATGCACAAATTGTCTTTGAAAACGGGGAGTTGTTACTAAAAATACCTGAATCAAAGACAGGACAAATATTGAAATAAAAGAAAAAGTAAAATCGGTCAGGGTGAGACAATACCCAATAAAACCTGAGGCAAAACAAGGATTAAAAGTACTAATTGATAAATTTCTGATATCAAATTCTAGAAGAATGTGAGTGAGAGTATAGGTTAGTTCAGGACTTAAGAGCCATAAATCAGATTGTGAAAGATATGCATTCAGTTGTAGAAAATCCATATACCTTACTCACAGCCCTGAGAGAAAATTATCAGTGTTTTCAGTGCTTGATTTAAAAGATGCTTTCTTTTGTATCCCTTTGGAAAAGGAAAGTCGTAAACTATTTGCTTTTGAGTGGGAAAGCCCCAAACAGGACGCAAGGTATAGTTAACATGGACACGGCTACCCCAAGGATTCAAGAACAGCCTGACTATCTTTGGAAGACAACTCGCAAAACAACTAGAACTTTGGACTAATGAAAAGACAGAGACACCGAGACCAGAGCATTTGCTTCTCCAATATGTGGATGACATCCTAATTGCCACAAAGGAAAGGTCAACCTGTACACAGCTACTGAACTCTTAAACTTTTTGGGATTAAACAGGTACAAGGTATCAAAAGAAAAAGCTCAAATAGCAGCCAAACAGTGATCTCTTTCGACCTCGAAATTTCAAAAGGAGAACAGAGGCTGGGGACAAATGGAAAGGAATCAAATTGTGCTATTTTGGAACCACACACTGTGCATGAGTTGCAGGCATTTCTGGGAATGATGGGATGGTGCAGGCTCTGGATCATGGATTATGGTCTTATATGAAGTCCAAAAATCTACCCCTTTTACATGGGGTAAAGAACAGCAGGAAGCTTTCTGAAAGCTTAAAATAGCTCTGATGACAGTCCCAGCTTTAGGCTTGCCAGATCTCAGCAAAGAATTTCAGTTATTTGTTCATGAACAATAGCATTTGGCTCTAGGAGTTCTGACGCAGAAACTAGGAAGCTGTAATAGACCAGTAGGATATTTTTCCAAACAACTTGACCTGGTGAGCAAAGCCTTCTTGCCTGCGAGCAGTAGCTGCAACAGTTACACTGATCCAGGAAACAAGAAAGTTGACCTTTGGAAGGACTGTTACAGTCTATGACCCACACATGGGAACCACAGTCTTGGAGGAAAAAAGGGGACATTGGTTATCCCCAGGCCGAATGATGAAATACCAGGTAATTCTCAATGAGGAGGTTGATGTAGTGTTGAAAACAACTAACCTTCTACATCCTGCAGTGTTTCTGAGTACTTCAAAGAAGAGCAACAACTGGAACACGACTGTGTTGCAACACTGAACATACATATTCCAGCAGAGAGGACCTGAAGGATGATCCTCTTGAAAATCCTGAATGGGAACTGTTCACAGATGGCAGCAGCTTCGTCGTGAATGGAACTCGCCACGTGGGATATGCGGTAACAACCTAAAACATGGTAATAGAGTAAATGCATTGCACAGAAGACAGAACTGATTGCATTGACACATGCTTTGGAATTAAGGAAAACGAGTTAGTGTTTGGACAGATTCAAAATATGCTTTTGAAATAGTCCATGTCCATGGCACCCTGTTGAAAAAAAGAGGACTACTGTCCTCCCAGGGAACAAACATTAAGCATCAAAAGGAAATCTTGTAACTGCTAGTGGTAGTGCAGGAAGCAGTTCAAGTGGCAATCATGCACTGTAAAGCACATCAGACAGGGAACTCAAAGATAGTAAAATAGCACAACACACAGTCTCACAAATGGCAATCATCCCCACCAGAACAGTAGCGCTTCCTAAGGAGCCACCAAAATATTCAGGGGAGGATGAGAAATTGGCTAAGTTACTAAATGCAGAAAAAAATTTAGAAGGGTGGTGGACGACAAGTACAGGTCAGATAGTATTGCCTCCCTTAATCATGAGAGAGATTTTGCAAACAAAGCATAGGGAGTGTCACTGGGGTGCAGAAGCTATGACTCAGATTCTGAAAAGAAGTGTCATATCAGTACGAATGTTTCAGATGGCCAAATCAGTAACGGCAAAATCTGAAATTTGTTTAAAGAAAAATCCAGTAGTACAAAAAAGAGTACAGATGGGCAAAATAAAACTGAAGTGGAACAAGGAGATTATTTTGAAATTGATTTTATAGATATACCTAAATGCAATGGATATAAATATGTGTTGGTCGCGGTTGAAACCTTTTCAGGAGGGCCAGAAGCTTTTCCCTGTCACAACAATCAGGCTAAGGAAACAGTTAAATGACTCCTGCAAGAAATTATTCCAAGGTTTGGAGTTCCATTTGGAATATCTTCAGACAGAGGACCACATTTCGTGGCCAATGTGGTAGAAGAGGTAAGCAAAGTCCTGGGAATTTCCTGAGATTTACATGCCCCTTGGAGACTTCAATCAAGTGGAATAGTTGAAAGAATGAATCAGACCCTAAAAAGACAAAATAGAAAAATTTGTCAGGAGGTCAAATTGAAATGGCCTCAGGCACTTCCACTTGCATTGCTACAAATAAGAGTGAAACCTCAAAGTGGAATGTCAGTAAGTCCTTAAGAGATAATGTATGGAAATCCTTATGAGGTTCCTGAACCATATCCAAACACGCATGTGACAGGAAAACAAGATGTTTATAACTATTTGCTTTCTCTTGGAAAAATCCTAAGCAGACTCCAAGCTACAGTAGTGTGGAATCGACCTCTGACTTTGGAAAATCCAGTACACAACATCCTGCCTGGAGGTTACGCGTACATAAAGACCTGGAACAAAGAACCTCTGCAAGGAAGGTGGAAGGGACCATACCAGGTGTTGCTGACCACCTTCACTGCAATCAAGATTGTCGAATCAGATGCCTGGATCCACTACATTCGGGTGAAGAAGGCACCGTCATGTCCATGGAAGTGGGAGAGTTGTAGGAAATCTTGAGAGATTGAAATTTACTCTGAAACATGACTAAGTTTTTGTTTTTGTTGGTTTTTCAGTATATGGTGGTGGAAACATGGATCAAAGTTGGATGATCAAATCGATTTGTATTGAATGTTCAGGCCCAGACTCGAGTCCAAACAGAAATAGACTCAGAACAGGTAACTCCAATACCAGGAAAAACTCAGGAGGAAAATCTGATGATAGACTTGGTTAAGGAATTCGCACATCTGCCAAATGTCTCCCAAATTACTGCTTGTCTACCTATACCACGGGCAGTGGGAGAGTCCATTCCTTGGGGAATCTTAACCATGAATTTGACCACTGTTAAGAAAAATGGGACTGCACACTGTAAACAAAAAGCAGTGATAAGTTGGGAAGAGAGAGTAGATTACATTAGAAAGCAATGGACAACCCTCGGTAATAGAGTGGACTGTTATAAGTTGCTAAATTTTCAATTTACCACCATAGGAAGATTTGGAGATGTTGGGTGGTGCAGATATGATGAACCAAAAACAAGGAATGTGTCCCGAATGACTATGAAATGGGAATGTGAACAGGTTAACAGAACAGCAAACAGGGAGGAGGAATGGAATTCATTTTGGGGTCTTAGTGTAAATTTACAATTCAGTTACAGGGCTAAGACATCTTGGTGTTTTGAATGGGATGGACTTGAATTCATAGTAAGCAGGTTAGTATTAGATAGAAGTACTTTGACAAGAGAAAAGAAAAAAGGTTCCTTGGTGGGAATGTGAATAAGTATACAATTGCAGCACAGCGAGCCAAGCAGCTCAGCGTGTACCCCAATTGGCAATAGCCCTGAAGATTGGTTGTTTATGCACAGGACTGAAGAAAACTTAAACGTGACCAGCCTCTGGAGAATTAACTGTCAAAGATATATGATTCCAAGCCCAGGACATGTGGTCTGGGCTATGAGTGATGGCACATGGACATCTCATCTGCCAGTAGATGGGAAAGTAAAACAAATAACTTTGGGATTGCCTACATGTGGTAGTTTGAGCCTGGCTGGATGCCAGGTGCCCACCACACCGCTTTATCCCCCACCTCCTCAGCAAGCCAGGGAAGGGGAGAAAATAAGATGGGAGTCTCGTGGGTTGAGATAAAAGCAGTTTAATAAATAAGCAGCAAAGCCGCGCCCGCGGGAAGCAAAGCAAAAGCAGATAAAGCTGTTACTCTCTACTTCCCATCAGCAGCGATGTCCGGCCACCTCCCGAGAAGCAGGGTTTCAGTACGCGTAGCGGTTGCTTTGGGAAGGCCAGAAATGAATCTCGCCTCCCCTTCCTGCTCCTCTCCCCCAGTACTGAGCTGACATCATATGGTATGGAATATCTCCTTGGTCAGCCTGGGTCAGCTGTCCTGACCATAGTCCCTCCCAAGATCATGCCCACCCCCAGCTATCTGTGAAGGTGGGGGAAGGAATGCTCGAGCGACAGCCCTGATGCTGTGCAAGCATTAGTCATAATATTGATATCAACAGTAAGCACAGCACTGCAGAGCTGCTGTGGAAAATCACTACCATCCCAGACCCACTACACTACATTATGCCCAATTTGAAAAAAATCTCCCATAAAGGGCAATTTAGAAAGTTTACATTTGACACGAGTGAAAAGATCAAAATTAGACGATGATGATTGGAATGATCCAGGTACTGGAGTAAAAATTGTCTGGGTGCTAGAATCTCTCTTAAATCCTATAGCATCCTATCCAAATAGAGAGTGGCTCTATAGATTGACTGGTCAGATTGAACCGTTTGCAAATGCGACAAGAAAGGGATTTAAACAACTGAATTTACAATTACAGGCTACCTCTAGAATGGCATTGCAAAATAGAATGACTCTGGACATGCTGTTGCTGAAGGAACATGGAGTGTGTGGGCTCCTAAAAGACAGAGTAGACCATTGTTGCATACACATTGCAAATGTCACCACAGATGTAGAAGATGATTTAGATCAATTAGAAAACATAGAAAAGGGAAACACAGGAAATTAGGGAAAACATGAACACAAGCTGGATAGATAAAGTTTTGGAGGGACTGGGCCTGGACCTAAAATCCTGGATAAAGTCACTGATTGAAACACTTTTGTTATTGGTTATAATGTTTTTGGCAATCTATTTGGCATATCGTTACATCAAAAGTGAAATCATAATAAGAACACGATGGAGCAATAGAATCTTGACAGAATTGAGAAGACACAATGATCGGTTCAAAGGTTATCAACCACCATATGACAATCATGGTTTAGTTATGGAGACAACTGAAATATAGAAGTGAAAGTATTGGAATGTGATTATAAATACTTTCAAAGAGGGGAAAAGTTGCAGATAAACAATTATTTTAGTTAACAAGTTATCATCACAATAAGTAATCAAACCCTCGCTAAGCACTTGTTAATCACTTCTTAATGGTTCAATCAATTAGCTAAGCACTTGCAAATGATACAAACACCTATTGATTAAGTAAGTATTCATTTAAATCACATAAGGATCAAACTGCAAGAGTGACATACCACACCTGATAGGGTCCTGTTACCTTGGCCATGAGATTCTGGTAAATGTATTTGTCAGGTTACCTTAGCTTTTACCTTAGCCACGAGACCCTGGTAAATGTATTTGTTACGTTACCTTAGGTGTTACCTTAACCACAAGACCCTGGTATATGTATTCGTTAGGTTACCTTGGCTATTACCTTAGTTGTTACTAAAAAAAGGGGCTGATTTTTTTTTTTGAACAAACACTGTGCTTTTGGAAATTTTGTACTTGTTGGGTACCAATAAAGGTGAAGGGCTAAATTGATAGATTGACATTTTATGCATGCTCGTGTTGGCAAACGTGATTCTTTTATTTGAGACATATAAAAACCCTGAAAATGGAAACTAACAACTAAGCACTTATGGAGAAGCTATCCCCCGTGTTTTCCCAGCACTGCATAATAAAGAAGTGCCTGGCTTATCTGCATTCCTGTGTAGAGAAGTTTTTTGTGATTGCGAATCCATCAACAGTGCTTGCTGTTCTACAGTTGGATTGGAGATAGCTCCAACAGGAAAGGAGCTGCAAATGTGTAACAGTGCTGGCTGATAGGCTACATGGGGACCTACGCACCACTGTAGGCGGGGTCTGCGTACCTACTTTCTTTTATCTCCAGATGCAGTGGTGTAACCTGTACCTGCAGCCAGTATTTTAATGGGAGCTGAGTAGGCCTAGTGGGCAGGATTTGAGATAGTTCCAACAGGAAAGCAGCTGCAAAGGTGACACATTGCTAGCTGATAGGCTACACAGGGACCTACGTACCACTGTAGGTGGGCTCTGTGTACCTGCTTTCCTGTAGCTCTGAGATGCAGTGGCATAACTTCTACAGGCAGCCTGTATTTTTTCAACGGAATCTCAGCATACCAAGTTTGCAGTATTAGAGATAGCTCCCAAAGGAAGACAGCTGAAAAAGTGGCACAGCGATGGCTGTTAGGCTACACAGGGACCTAAGTACCAATGTAGATTGGGTCTACATACCTGCTTTCTTATAGCTCCTAGGAGCATTAGCGTAACTTCTACCAGCAGCATGTATTTCTTAAGTGGGAGCTGAGCGGGCCAAGTGCGCGGGATTAGAGATAGCTCCCACAGGAAAGCAGCTGCAAAGGTGACACAGTGCTGGCTGATATGCTACACGGGGACCTATGCACCACTGTAGGAGGGCTCTGTGTACCTGCTTTCTTGTACCCCCAGAGGCAGTGGCGTAACTTCTACCAGCAGCCTGTATTTTTTCAATGGAAGCTGAGCAGGTCAAGTGCGCAAGATTGGAGATAGGTCCCACAGGAAAGCAGCTGTAAAGGTGGCACATGGCTGGCTGATAAGCTACACGGGGATCAATGTACCACTGTACGTGCTGTCTGCATATCTGCTTTCTTTTAGCTCCCAGACGCAGTGGCGTACCTTCTACTGCCGGCCTGTACTTTCACTGGGAGATGAGCAGGCCATGTCCACGGTATTGGAAAGAGCTTCCACACAAAAGCAGCGGCAAAGTTAGCACAGTTCTGGCTAATAAGCTACACAGGGACCAAAGTACCACTGTAGGTGGGACTGCGTACCTGCTTCCTTGTAGCTCCCAGACGCAGTGTCATAACTTTTACTGGCAACCTGTATTTTCAATGGGAGCTGAGCAGGCCAAGTGCACAGGATTGGAGATAGCTCCCACAGGAAAGCAGTTGCAAAAGAAGCACAGTGCTGGCTGTTAGACTACACAGATACCTACATACTAATGTAGGTGGAGTCTGCGTACCTGCTTTCTTGTACCTCCAAGAGGTAGTGACGTAACTTCTACTCCAATGCACGCAGCCTGGGGAATAAGCAGAAGGAACTTGAGATGTGGGTGCTGATGCAGGGCTACGATCTCATTGCTGTCACAGAGACGTTTTTGGACAGCTACCATGACTGGAGCATAGCCATGGACGGTTATGTATTGTTGTGGTAGTTTGAGCCTGGCTGGATGCCAGGTGCCCACCACACCGCTTTATCCCCCACCTCCTCAGCAAGCCAGTGAAGGGGAGAAAATAAGATGGGAGTCTCGTGGGTTGAGATAAAAGCAGTTTAATAAATAAGCAGCAAAGCCGCGCCCGCGGGAAGCAAAGCAAAAGCAGATAAAGCTGTTACTCTCTACTTCCCTTCAGCAGCGATGTCCGGCCACCTCCCGAGAAGCAGGGTTTCAGTACGCGTAGCGGTTGCTTTGGGAAGGCCAGAAATGAATCTCGCCTCCCCTTCCTGCTCCTCTCCCCCAGTTTATATTACTGAGCTGACGTCATATGGTATGGAATATCTCCTTGGTCAGCCTGGGTCAGCTGTCCTGGCCATAGTCCCTCCCAAGATCATGCCCACCCACAGCTATTGGTGAAGGTGGGGGAAGGAATGCTGGAGGAACAGCCCTGATGTTGTGCAAGTGGTAGTCATAATATTGATATCAACAGTAAGCACAGCACTGCAGGAGCTGCTGTGGAAAATCACTACCATCCCAGACCCACTACAATTGTTCAGGAAAGACAGACTGACAAGGCATGGAGGTGGAGTTGCTCTCTATGTGAGAGAGCAATTATTATCTATTGCACTGTGCCTGGGTAGGGATGAGGAGAGAATATAGTACTTATGGGTAACAATTATTGGCCAGGGCAAGGCAGGTGATATTATTGGTGGTGTCCACTACAGGACACTTAATCAGGATTTGGATGTGGATGAGGCCTTCTAAAAACTGCTAGGATCTGAGCAGGCCAAATGCACTTGATTAGAAATAGCTCCCACAGTAAAGCAGCTACAAAGGTGGCATAGTGCTTACTGATATGCTACACAGGGACCTACGTAGCACTGTAGGTGAGATCTGCGTACCTGCTTTCTTGGAGCTCCCAGACATAGTGGCGTAACTTCTACGGGCAGTCTGTATTTTTTTCAATGGGAGATGAGCAGGAAAAGTGGGCGAGATTGGAGAGTGACGTAACATCTACCGACAGCCAGTGTTTCAATTGGAGTCGAACAGTCAAAGTGCGCTGGAATACAGATAGCTCCCACATGAAAGCAACTAAAAAGGTGGCAAAGTGCTGACTGGTAGGCTAACATGGAGACTTAAATACCACTGTAGATGGGGCCTCTGTAGCTGCTTTCTTGTAGCTCTAAGAGGCAGTGACGTAACATGTTCCAGCAGGCTGTATTTCAAATTGGAGCTGAGCAGGCCAGGTGCGCAGGATTGGAGATTGCTCCCACAGAAAAGCAGCTGCAAAGGTGACACAGTGCTGGCTGATAGGCTACATGGGGACCTATGTACCACTGTAGGTGGACTTTACGTATCTGCTTTCTTGTAGCTTACAGAGGCATTGGCGTAACTTCCACAGGCAAACTGCATTTTCACTCTGAGCTGAGCAGGCCAAGTGCTCAGGATTGGAGATAGCTCCCACAGGAAAGCAGTTGCAACTGTCGCATAGTGCTTACTGATGGACTACAAGGGGATCTACATACCCCTGAAAGTGGGATCTGAGTACCTGATTTCTTGTAGCTTCCATACACAGTGGTGTAACTTCTCCCAGCAGTCTGTATTTACAACGGCAGTTGAGCAGGGCAAGTGCGCCGGGACTGGAGAAAGCTCGCAAAGGAAACCAATTGAAAGGTGGCACAGTGCTGACTGATAGGCTACACGGGGACCTATGTACCTCTGAAAGTGGGGTCTGCGTACCTGCTTTCTTGTGGCTCCCAGACACAGTGGCGTAACTTCTACCAGCAGCCTGTATTTACAATGGAACCTAAGCAGGCCAAGCGCGCGGGAATAAAGATATCTCCCACAGGAAAGATACTGTAAAGATGGAACTGTGCTTGCTGATAGTCTACACGGGGACCTACATACCACATTAGGTAGGGTCTGCGTACCTGCTTTCTTTTAGCTCCAGGATGCAGTGGAGTAACTTCTACTGGTAGCCTGTATTTTTTCAATGAGAGGTGAGCAGGCCAAGTGCGCGAGATTGGAGATAGCTCCCACAGGCAAGCAACTACAAAGGTGGAACAGTGCTGGCTATTAGGCTACACGGGGACCTGAACACCAATGTAGGTGGGGTCTGCGTATCTTCTTGCTTCTGTCTCCCAGAAGCAGTGGCGTAACTTCTAAAAGTAGCCTTTTTTTTCAATGGGAGCTGAACAGTCCAAGTGCGTGGGATTGGAGATAGCTCCCAAGGAAAACAACTGCAAAGGTGACACACTGCTGGCTTATAAGCTATACGGGGACCTACATACCACGTTAGGTGGGGTCTGTGTACCTTTTTCTTGTAGCTCCAAGAGGCAATGGCGTAACTGCTAACCATAGCCTGTATTTTCAATGGAAGCTGAGCAGGCCAAGTGCACAGGATCGGAGATAACTCCCACAAGAAAACAGCTGCAAAAGTGGCATAGTGCTGGCAGATAGGCTGCACGGGGACCTATGTACCACGTTAGGTGGGGTCTGTGTACCTTTCTCTTGTAGCTCCAAGAGGCAGTGGCGTAACTTCTACTGGCAGCATGTATTTTCAATGGGAGCTTAGCAGGCCAAGTGTGCGGGATTGGCCACAGCTCCCATGAGAAAGTAGCTGCAAAGGTGGCACAGTTCTGGTTGCAAGAGGACCTACGTACCACTGTAAATGAGCTCTGCATACCAGATTTCCTGTAGCTCCCAGACACAGTGGAGTAACTTATAACTTAAAGGTGGAAAAGTGTTGGCCGATAGACTACCCGGGGACCTACGTATCACTGTAGGAAGGGTCTGCGTACCAGCTTTCCCTTAGCTCTCAGACGCAGTGACATAACATATATCGGCAGACTGTATTTTAAATGAGAGCTGAGCAGAACAAGTGCGCGGGACTGGAGATAGCTCCCAGAGGAAAGCAACTGGAAAGGTGGAACTGTTCTGGCTGATAGACTACCCGGGGATCTAGGAACCACTGTAGGTGGGGTCTGCATACCTACTTTCTTGTAGCTCCCAGACACAGTGGCGTAATTTCTACTGGCAGCCTTTATTTTCAGTGAAAGCTGAGATGGCCAAATGCGAGGGATTGGAGATAACTTACACAGGAAAGAAACTGCAAAGCTGGCACAGTGCTTCTCATCTCTCATTGAAAATAAAAGCTGCTGATACAAGTTAGGGCACTTCCTCTGAAAGCTATAAAAAAGCACATACACAGACCCCACCTACAGTGGAAGGAATATCCCTGTGTAGTCTATTAGCCAGCACTGTGCCGCCATTGCAACTGCTTTCCCGTGGGAGGTATTGCTAATCCTGCGCACTCTGCCTGCATAGCTCTCATTAAAAAGAGAGGTTGCCAGTAGAAGTTACATCATGACGTCTGGGAGCTACAAGAAAGCAGATAAGCAGACTCCACCAACAGTGGTACGTTGATCCCCGTGTAGCCTATGAGTCAGCACTGTGCCACCTTTGCAGCTACTTTCCTGTTGGAGCTATCTCAAATCCCGCGCTCTTGACCTGCTCAGCTACCACTGAAAATACAAGCTGCTGGTAAAACTTTCACCACTGCCTCTGGGAGCTAAAAGAAAGCAGGTAAGCAGATCCCACTTACAGTGGTATGTAGGTCCCCATGTAGTCTATCAGCCAGCACTGTGTCACATTTGCAGCTGCTTTCCTGTGGGAGCTATCTCCAATCCCGCGCACTTTGCCTGTTCAGGTCCTATTGAATATACTGGTTGCCGGTAGAAGTTACGCTAATGCTTGTGGGAGGTAAACGAAAGCAGGTATGCAGACCCCACTGAAAGTGGTACATAGGTCCCCGTGTAGCCTAACAGTCGGCACTGTGTCACCTTTGCACTTGCTTTCCTGTGGGAGCTATCACTTTCACACAAACTTGTCTTGCTCAGGTCTTATTGAAAAAATACAGGCTGCAGATAATAGCTATGCCATTGCGTCTGGGAGCTACAAGAAAGCAGGTACACAAATCACACCTACAGTGGTACTTAGGTCCCCGTGAAGTCTATAATCCAGCACTGGGAAAACTTTGCAGCTGCTTTCCCGTGAGAGCTATCTCCAATCCCGCACACTTGGCCTACTCAACTCCCATTGAAAATACAGGCTGTCGGTATAAGTTACGCCACTGCGTCTGTTAGCTACAAGAAAACAGGTACTCAGAGCCCACCTACAGTGGTACATAGGTCCCTGTGTATCCTAATAGCCAGCACTTTTTCACCTTTTCAGCTGCCTTCCTGTGGGAGCTATCTCCAATGAAACAGCACAGCAGTCAGCACTTTGCCACTGTGGTAGTTTGACCCTGGCTGGATGCCAGGTGCCCACAACACTGCTCTATCTCACATCTCACATCTCTTCAGCAAGCCAGGAAAGGGGTGAAAATAAGATGGGAGTTTCGTGGGTTGAGATAAAAGCAGTTTAATAAAGAAAAAGCAAAGCTGAGCACGCTGGAAGAAAAGTAAATGCAGATGAAGCTGTTACTCTCTACTTCCCATCTGCAGCAATGTCCGGCCACCTCCCGAGAAGCAGGACTTTGGTACGCGTAGTTGTTGCTTTTGGAAGGCCAGAAATGAATCTTGCCTCCCCTTTCTGCTCCTCTCCCCCAGTTTATATTCATGAGCTGACGTCATATGGTATGGAATATCTCCTTGGTCTGCCTGGATCAGGTGTTCTGACCGTGGTCCCTCCCAAGATTTTGTTCACCCACAGTTATAGGTGAAGGTGGGGGAAGGAATGCTGGAGGGACAGCCCTGATTCTGTGCGAGCAGTAGTCATAATATTGATATCAACAGGTTGCCGGTAGAAGTTACGCCACTACGTGTGGAGGTTACAAGTAAGCAGGTATGCAGACCCCACCTACGTTGGTCCCTGTGTAGCCTATTAGCCAGCACTGTTTAACCTTTGCAGGTGCTTTCCTGTGGGAGCTATCTCCACTCCCGCGTACTTCACCTGTTCACCTCCCATTTAAAATACAGGCTGCTGGTAGAAGTTATGCCACTGCCTCTTAGAGCTACAAGAAAGCGAGTACGCAGACACTATCTATAGGGGTACGAAGGTCCTTGTGTAAGCTATCAATCAGCACTGTGCCACCTTTATAGCTGCTTTCCTGTGGGAGCTATCTAAAATCTCAGGTGTTGGGGATCCCCAATCACAAAAACTTCTCTACACAGGAATGTAGATAAACAGGCACTTTTTTATTATGTAGAACTGATTAAACAATAGGGATAGCTCCTCCATATGTGCTTCCTTATTACTTACCATTTTAAGGGTTTTTATACAGCTCAAACAAAAGAATCACATTTGCCAATACAAACATGCAACAAATATGCATCAATCAACTTAGCCCTTCATCTTAATTGGTTCCCAAAAAACCACAAAATTTCCAAAACAACACTGATTGGTAAAAAAAAAAAAAAAAATCAGCCTCTTTGTTTTAGTAACAACTAAGGTAAAACCAAGGTAACCTAACAAATACATTTACCAGGGTCTCCTGGCTAAGGTAACAGGTCCCCATCAGGTGTGGTATGTAACTCTTGGAATTTGATCCTTATGTGATTCAAATGAATACTTACTTAATCAATAGGTGTTTGAGTTATTTGCAAGTGCATAACTAATTGATTGAACTATTACTAGGTGATTAGAAAGTGTTTAACTATTGCTTGACTACTTATTGTGATGATAAGTTGTTAACTAAATTAATTCTGTACCTGCAACATTTCCCCCCTTTGAAAGTATTTATAATCACATTGCAATACTTTCACTCTTGTATTTCTGTTGTCTCCATAACAAAACCATGATTGTCATATGGTGGTGGATCACTTTTGAACCGATCATTGTCTTTTGACAATGCTGTCAAGATTCTATTGCTTCATCGTGTTCTTTGTATTACGTCTCTTTTGATGCAACGAAATGCCAAATAGTTTGCCAGAAACATTATAATCAAGAGCAGAAGTATTTCAATCAGTGACTTTATCCAGGATTTAACGTCCAGGCCCAGTCTCTAAAAAACTTTATCTATCCAAGGTGTTGTCATGTCTTACCTAATTTCCTGGTATTGGAATTACCTATTCTGGCCATTTACACTTCTTTTCAGAAGCTGAATCATAGCTTCTGCACCCCAGTGACACTCCCTATGCTTTGTTTGCAAAATCTCTCTCATGATTTAGAGAGGCAATACTACCTGACCTGTACTTGTCATCCACCACCCTTCTGAATTTTTCTCTGCATTTGGTAACTTAGTCAATTTCTCACCCCCCCTTGAATATTTTGGTGACTCCTTAGGAAGCGCTACTGTTCTGGTGGGGATGTTTGCCATTTGTGAGACTGTGTGTTGTGCTATTTTACTATTTTTGAGTTCCCTGTCCGATGTGCTTTACAGTGCATGATTGCCACTTGAACTGGTTCCTGCACTGCCACTAGCAATTTCAAGATTTCCTTTTGATGCTTAATGTTTGTTCCCTTGGACGACAGTAGTCCTCTTTCTTTCCACATGGGGCCATGGACCTTGACTACTACTATTTTGAATGAGTCCAAATTCTAACTCATTTTCCTTTACTTATTTCCAAAGCACGTGTCAATGCAATCAGTTCTGTCTTCTGTGCCATGCATTTGCTTCTATTACCGTGTTTTCGGTTGTTACCGCATATCCTGTGTGGCAAGTTCCATTCAAGACAAAGGTGCTGACATCTGTGAACAGTTCCCATTCGGGGTTTTAAAGAGGATCATCCTTCAGGTCCTCTCTGCTGGAATATGTATGTTCAGTATTTGTAACACAGTCGTGTTCCAGTTGTTGCTCTTCCTGTGAAGTACTCAGAAACACTGCAGGATTTAGAAGGTTAGTTGTCATCATTCAGCTCGGGGATAACCAATGTCCCCCCTTTTGCTCCAAGACTGTGGTTACCATTTGTGGGACATAGGCTGTAGTATTCCTTCCCAAGGTCAGCTTTCTTGCTTCTTTGATCAGTCTGACAGTTGCAGCTACTACTCGCAGGCAAGAAGATCGTTCCTTGCTCAACAGGTCCAGTTGTTTGGAAAAATATCCCACTGGTCTCTTACAGCTTCCTAGTTTCTACGTCAGAATTCCTAGAGTCGTTCATGGAAAAATAACTGAAAGTATTTGGTTAAATCTGGCAAGCCTAAGGCTGAGACTGTCATCAGAGCTATTTTATGCTTCCGAAAAGCTTCTTGCTTTTCTTTGCCACATGTAAAAGGGGTAGATTTTACGGCTTCCTATAATGGTTTGACTATAAGACCATAATCCATGATCCAGAGCCTGCAGCACCCTGTCGTTCCCAAAAATGCCCGCAACTCATGCACAGTGAGTGGTTCCAAAATAGCACAAATCGCTTCCTTTCCATTTGTCCCCAGCCTCTGTTCTCCTTTTGAAATTTCGAGGCCCAAATATATCAGTTTGGCTGCTATTTGAGCTTTTTCTTCTGATACCTTGTACCTGTTTAATCCCAAAAAGTTTAAAAGTTCAATGATTACCTACAGGCACGATGATCTTTCCGTTGTGGCAATTATGATGTCATCCACATCTTTGTGAAACAAATGCTCTGGTCTAGGTGTCACTGTCTTTTCATTAGTCCAAAGTTACAGTTCTTTTGCTAGTTGTCTTCCAAATATAGTCAGGCTGTTCTTGAATCCTTGGGGTAGTCGTGTCCATGTTAACTGTACTTTGCGTCCTGTTTGGGGCTTTCCCACTCAAAATCAAATAGTTTACGACTTTCCTTTTCCAAAGGGATATAAAAGAAAGCATCTTTTAAATCAAGCGCTGTAAACCACTGATAATTTTCTCTCAGAGCTGTGAGTAAGGTATATGGATTTGCTACAACTGAATGTATATCTTTCACAATCTGATTTATGGCTCTTAAGTCCTGAACTAACCTATACTCTCCATTCAATTTCCGTACTGGTAAAATAGGTGTGTGATACTCTTACTCACATTCTTCTAGAAGTTGATATTTCCAAAGTTTATGAATTAGTACGTTTAATCTTTGTTTTGCCTCAGGTTTTGTTGAGTATTGTCTCACCCTGACCGATTTTACGTTTTCTTTTATTTTGTTTTTTACTGGTTGTGCCGATTTTTATTTTCCTAGTATCTACATTTCCCACACCATTGGGATCGTTGCATTCTCCACTTCTGGAGGTAATTCTTGCACCTTTGGTTTTTCTTTTATCATCAATATTTGTCTTATCTTTGATTCAGGGAATTTTACTAACAAGTCTCCATTTTCAAAGACAATTTGTGCATTTAATTTAGACAACAAGTCCCTCCCCATCAGGGATATGGGACATTCTGAAACATACAAAAATTCATATGTTATCGCTTTATTGCCAAATTGTAAATTTAAGGGTTGCAAAAATGGCCGATTTTCCTCTTTCCCTGTGGCTCCCTCAATATTTGGAGTTTTAGTTCCTATTGCTCCTCTAAATGTATTTAAATCTGAATGTATTACTTCTAACCTCTACCAACATACTGCATTTTTTCCAATGGAAGCTGAAATGTCCAAGTGCGTGGGATTGGAGTTAGCTCCAAGAATAAAGCAGCAGCAAAGGTGGCACAGTGCTGACTGATAGACTACCTTGGGACCTAAGTAGCACTATAGTTGGGGTCTGCATAGATGCTTTCTTGTAGCTCCCAGAGGTTGTAGAGAAACTTTTACAGGCAACTTGTATTTTCAGTGGGAACTCAGCAGGTCAAGAGCGCGGGATTGGAGACAGTCCCCAAAGGAAATCTTCTGCAAAAGTGGAACAGTTCTGGCTGATAGGCTACAAGGGGGCCTACTTACTACTTTACGTGGGGTATGCATACATGCTTTCTTGTAGCTCCCAGAAGCAGTGGCGTACCTTCTAACGGCAGCCTGTATTTTTTCAATAGGAACTGAGCAGGCTAAATGCACAGGATTAGAGATAGCTCCTACAGGAAAGCAGCTAATAGGTGGCACAGTGCTGGCAGATAGGATACATGGGGTCCTACGTACCACTGTAAGTGGGTTTCGCGTACGTGCTTTCTTGGGGCTCCGAGCTGAAGAGGCGTAACTTACATCGACAACATTATATTTTCAATGGGAGCTGAGTAGGCAAAGTGCTTGGGATTGGAATTAACTACCACAGGAAATCACCTGTAAATGTAGCACATTGCTGACTGATAGGCTACATAGGTGTTGCAGATACACAATTATTTTAGTTATCATCACAATAAGTAGTCAAGCACTTGTTAAGAACTTGTTAATCACTTAGTAATAGTTTAATCAATTTGCTAAGCACTTGCAAATAACTCAGACACCTACTGATTAAGTAAGTATTCATTTGAATCACATAAGGATCAAATTCCAAGAGTTACATACCACACCTGATGGGGACCTTTTACCTTAGCCAGGAGACCCTGGTGAATGTATTTGTTAGCTTACCTTAGCTGTTACCTTAGCCAGGAGACCCTGGTGAATGTATTTGTTAGGTTACCTTGGCTGTTACCTTAGTTGTTACTAAAACAAAGGGACTGATATATTTTTTTGACCAATCACTGTGATTTTGGAAATTTTGTGTTTGTTGGGAACCAATGAAGGTGAAGGGCTAAATTGACAAATGGACATTTTATGCATGCTTGTGTTGGCAAATGTGATTCTTTTGTGTGAGCCATACAAAAACCTTGAAAATTGTAACTAACAAGGAAGAACATCTGGAGGAGCTATCCCCCGTGTTTTCCCAGTGCTACATAATAAAGAAGTCCCTGCTTATCTGCATTCCTGTGTAGATAAATTTTTCGCGATTGGGGATCAGTATGGTAGGTGTAAGTATGGAGGTGTCTGCATACCTGCTTTCTTGAAGCTCGAAGACGCAGAGGTGTAACTCCTGCCGGCAACCTGCATTTTCAAAGGGAGCTGAGCAGATCAAGTGCACAGGATTGGAGATAGCACCCACAGGAAAGCAGCTGCAAAGGTTGCACAGTGCTGGTTGATAGGCTACATGGGGACCAATGTTACCACTGTAAGCCAGGTCTGCCTACCTGCTTTCTTGTCACTCCCAGAGGCAGTGACACAACTTCTACTAGCAGCCTGTAGTTTTTAATGAGAGTTGAGCAGGCCAAGTGTGCGGGATTGGAGATAGCTCCCACAGGAAAGCAGCTGCAGAGGTGGCACAGTGCTGGCTGATAGACTACATGGGGATCTACGTACCACTGTAGGTGGGGTCGGCGTACCTGCGTGCATGTAGCTTACAGAAACAGTGGCGTAACTTGTACCGGCAGTCTGTATTTTGAATGGGAGCGGAGCAGGCGAAGTGTGCGGGATTGGAGATAAATCTCACAGGAAAGCAGCTGTACAGTGCTGACTGATAGGCTACACAGGGATCTACGTACCACTGTAGGTGTGGTGTGAGTACCTGCTTTTTTTTAGCTCCACGACTCACAGGTGTAAATTCTGGCGGCAGCCTGTATTTTTTGAATGGAAGCTGAGCAGGCCAAGTGCGTGGGATTGGAGATAGTTCAACCTGGAAGACAGGTGCAAAGATGGCACAGTGCTGGCTGATAGACTACATGGGGATCTACGTACCACTGTAGGTGGGTCCTGCGTACCTGCCTTCTTGTAGCTCCCAGAGGCAGTGGCATAGCTTCTACCGACAGCTTGTATTTTTTCAATGGGAGCTGAGAAGACCAAGTGAGCAGGACTTGACATGGCTGCCACAGGAAAGCAGCTGAAAAGGTTGCACAGTGCTAGCTGATAGGCTATACGGGGACCTACGTACCACTGTAGGTAGGCTCTGCGTATCTGCCTTCTTGTAGTTCCCAGAGACAGTGACGTAACTTTTACGGACAGCCTGTATTGTCAGTGCGAGCTGAGATGACCAAGAGTGCGGGATTGGAGGTAGCTCCAAAAGGAAAGCAGCAGCAAATTTGGTGCAGTGCTGGCTGATAGACTACATGGGGACAAAAGTTCCAGTTTAGGTTTAGGTCTGAGTACCTCCTTTCTTGTAGCTCCCAGAGGCAATTGCGTAACTTATACCGACAGCTTGCATTTTTCAATGGGAGCTGAGTAGGCCAAGTGCGCGGGAAAGAGATAGCTCAACCAGGAAAGCAGCTGCAAAGGTGGCACAGTGTTAGTTGATAGGCTACGTACCACTGTAGCTGGGGTCGACGTACCTGATTTCCTGTATCTCCTAGTGGCAGTGGCGTAACTTCTACCGGCAGTCTGTATTTCAAAAGGGAGCTGAGTAGGCCAAGTGTGCGAACCTGACCTAAGTAACCGCTGCGGACCGGCGACCGAGAGCCTGCGACTCTGGAGGAGAGCTTCTTCCGGCTAGTCTCTACGTATATACTGGGCATGACGCTGGGATGGTATGGAGTACATGCTGACCAGCCTGGGTCAGCTCTTCAGGCTGTACCCTTACCTGGTTCCTCACGGGAATTAACTCTATCCTAGCTCAAACCAGGACATTCCACTCCTTTTTCTATACCATCTACACGTCATGTCTAGGTTTACACATCATAATCATCTACACATACATAACATAGAGCAACTATAGGAATAATGACATTCAACAGCTCTTATTATACAATTCAATTCACTGGTTATTCTCACCCAGAATCAAATTCCCTTGAGGCACACATTGGGTCTTTCCATCCTTGCACATCACCCACCAAGTACACCCAGGTCCCTGAGCAGAAATAATCCTACGGATGGGTTTTCCTTTACCTGAGGTAGGACACACCCAGACCGTCTTCCTTAAATGTCTTTTATATGTACCACAGGGACTTTGTCCCCTTCTACAATATGTAAGGGTTCTGATTGGACAGGGTCAGCTCGATTGACAGATCCTCTAGAGTTGACTAACCAGATGGCCTTTTCCAAGTGTGTATCCCAATGCTTGAAAGTTCCACCTCCCATTCCTTTAAGTGTGGTTTCAATAACCCATTGTGTCTCTCAACTTTTCCTGAGGCTGGTGCATGATAGGGAGGGAATATGATAAATCCATTCAACGCCATGCTCTTGGACCCAGGCATCTATGAGGTTGTTTCTGAAGTGTGTCTCATTGTCTGATTCAATTCTTTCTGGGGTGCCATGTCACCAGAGGACTTTCCTTTCAAGGCCCTGAATAGTGTTCCGGGTGGTGGCATGAGCCACAGAATATGTTTCCAACCATCCTATGTGTCGTGGTTTTTCCCAGTTAGCACAGCAGCACCGTGACAGTCTCTCGCTCGGTGCCCCCATTCACCCCCACCCTCGTAAGGATGGAGGAGGCCCCAGCGAATTGGGAGTAAAAAGATAAGCAAGATTGTTGTGGATTGACACAAGGGCAGGGAGGACTCACTGCCAATTATGACTCTGGGTAAAATAGATTACAGTACTCGACTTAGAGAGGAAAGTAGGAAAGTTTATTCTAGAAGAAACAGAACGGAATAAAAGCAAAAAGGGAGTAGGATGATGAGAAAATTACAACCAGCACTTTAAGATCTCCCCCCCCATCCCTCCTTTCTTCCCGGGCCCAGCTCAATGCTCCTGATATCTCTACCTCCTCCCCCCTAAACAGCTCAGAGGGGCAGGAAATAAGGAATGTGGTCAGTCTCTCACAGATGGACTCTGCTGCTTCTGTCTTCTCAGATGAGGACGACTGCTGGCATTCTTCCCCTGCTCCCACACGGGGTTTCTCCCCCGGGACTGGGGCCAGCTTTAGCAAAATGAGTCTCTGCCCCGATACAGACTCATTATCAAAATGAGTCTCTACCACTGATGTGGGGTCTTTATAGAAATGGAAATAAAATTAAGCTTCACCAATTGTCCCCATAGAATGCAGGGGAGTCTCTGCTCCAGTACACCTCCTTCTCTCTTTCATCACTGACAACCACTGAGTCCGCGTGGTTGTTTCTCTCACTGTTCCTACTCTTTGCACCACCACCAGCAAGAAGAAAGGGCAGAAGAAAGAAGAAGATGGAGGAAGAAACCTTCTCTTCCGACTTCTTGTAAAAAAGTGATCGTGGAGGCGTCTAATTGGCTTAGCCCCAGAAGTGGGTCTGGCTCAGAGCTGGGGAGTGTTGCGAGCAACTTCTTACAGGAGACCGCTTTTTGGGTACGTGAGCATATACATGGCGCACCTTCACAACTAGTTTCTCCATTTGAGCAGCAATGTCCTGACATAGTGGAGCAGCACAGATGAGTTTGCCCCATTGTTGCCAGTTGTTCTGTCTCCATTGCTGTAGCCATCCCCACAGAGCGTTTGTCACCATCCACGAATCAGTGTAGAGGTAGATCCTTGGTCATTTTTCCCGTTCAGCAATGTCTAAAGCCAAATGGATGACTTTTACCTCTGAAAACTGACTGGATTCACCCTCTCCTTCTGCAGCTTCTGAAATTTTGTGTAGGGGACTCCATACAGCTTCCTTCCATCTCCGATGCCTTCCCACAAGGCAGCAGGACCCATCTCTAAACAGGTCATCATCATATGATGGGGCCTCGTCAACACGTGTCATGTTCTCTGATGATATTTCACCATCTTTGAACTCTTGCCAGTTTGTGATCATCTCCAGAATCCCAGGTTGGCTAGGCTTCCCTATGCGAGCTCGTTGTGTGATCAGTGCGATCCACTTACTCCATGTAGCATCAGTTGCATGATGCATAGGGAATGCCTTCCCCATGAACATCCAGTCCAGCACTGGCAGTTGAGGCGCTAAGAAGAGTTGCGTTTCTGTTCCAATCACTTCTGATGCAGCTTGAACTCCTTCATATGCTGCCAGTATCTCCTCGGTTGGAGTGTATCGGGCCTCGGATCCTCTGTATCCCCGACTCCAGAACCCGAGGGGTCGGGCAAACCTCCCCAGGTTCTCTCTGGCTCCAACTCTTCTTCCTTCTGTGATATCCCTTGTTCATCTTCATTCTTAGTGCTGCGAACTGGGTTTTTTTTCTGTATTACTTTTTTCTGTACAGGAGCAAATGATAGTGCAACAAATGATACTCTGATTCAAAAGCAAATGTATCAGTTGCCTGGGTTTGAGTAGCCGCAGTTTTAACAGCAACAGTCTGGGTTTGAGCATCCACAGTTGTAGCAGCAACAGTCTGAGTTTGAGTGGACACAGCAACAATATCCACCGTCTGGGTATGTGTCCACAGTGGTAACAGCAACAGTGTGTACTGTCTGGATATGAATGTTCACAGCTGCAACAGGGACATCCACTGCTGGAGTCTTAACAGCAACTGGTTCTGGCACAGCTGAGTTGACTGCAACATCCACTGCTGGAGTCGGAACAGCAACTTGTTCTGGCACAGATGAATTAGGAATGGGTTCATGTGTTCTCCAAATCTTTACAGGTAGAAAGCTCCTTGTACACCTGCCCATATTAGGTATGCCTCTCCTCACAGTTCTCAAAAAACCAATTTTTACAATCCAAGACAAGGTGAAAACAAGGGAAAAAAAATACAAACATGGCAATTAGAACATTCCAAGTATTATTGTTAGAATCCATTAGAAGCCCCCTGAAGAAATGAGGGTAAGTGACGTAGTGGGAGGAATTAAACATGTCAGTTTTTCCCCTAAATTGAGTGCCATTATTAAGTTCTAGGAGAAAATGTGGAAGAGACAAAAAAGCCATGTACACATTCCAACCCATCTTAATAACCCCTGACAAAATCATATCATAAGCTAATCCCATCAAGTGCAGTAGCATGAGAATTTTTATACCCGTGTATCCTATCAGTCAGTACTGTGCAATGTTTGCAGTTGATTTTCTTGCAGGATCTATCTGCAATCCCGCACACTTGACTTGCTCAGCTTCAATTTTTAATACAGGCTGCTGGTAGAATTTACGCCACTGCGCCTGGTTGCTACAAAAAAGCAGGTACGCAGACCCCACTTACAGTGGTACGTAGGTCCCTGTGTAATTTATAAACCAGCACCGTTCCACCTTTTAAGCTGCTTTCCTGTAGGAGCTATCTCCAATTTTACACAGTTGGCCTGAAAAGCTCCCATTGAAAACATTGGCTGCCAGTAGAAGTTACGTCGCTGCGTCTGGGAGCTACAAGAAAGCAGGTACACGGACCACACCTACAGTAGTATGTTTGTCCTTGTGTAGCCTTACAGCATGTACTGTGTCACTTTTGCAGCTGCTTTCCTGTGGGAGCTATCTCCAATCCCTCGCACTTGGCCTGCTCTGCTCCTATTTGAAATACAGGCTGCGGGTAGAAGTTATATCAATACGTCTCAGAACTAGAAGAAAGCAGGTATGCAGTGCCCACCTACAGTGTTAAGTAGATCACCATGTAGTCTATCAGCCAGCACTGTGCCACCTTTGCAGCTGCTTTCCATTGAAAGCTATCTCCAGTCTTGCGCACTTGGCCTACTCAGCTACCATTGAAAAGAGGCTGCCGGTAGAAATTACGTCACTTCCTCTGACAGCTACAAGAAAGCAGATACGCAGTCCCCATCTACAGTATAACATAGATCCTCCTGTAGCCTATCAGCCATCAGTGTGTCACCTTTAGAGTTGATTCCTGTGAGAGCTATCTCCAATCCCACGCGCTTTGTTCAGCTCCCTTTGAATATAAAGGCTGCCAGTCCATGTTATGCCACTGCCTCTAAGAGCTACATTACAGCAGGTACACAGAGTCCACCAACAGTGGTACATAGGTCCTCGTGTAGTCTATCAGCCAGAACTGTTGCACGTTTGTAGCTGCTTTTCTATGGGAACTATCTCCAATCCCGCGCACTTGACCTGCTCAGATCCCATTGAAAATACAGACCATCGGTAGAACTTACGCCACTGCGTCTGGGAGCTACAAGAAAGCAGGTACGCAGACCCCAGCTACAGTGGTAAATAGATCCCCGTGTAGTCTATATGCCAGCACTGTGCCACCTTTGTAGCTGCTTTTTGGTAGGAGCTATCTCCAATTTCGCCGACTTGTCTTGCTCAGATTGCTCTGAAAACAGAGGCTACCAGTAAAAGTTAGGCCACTTCTGGGAGCTCCAAGAAACATGTATGGAGACCCAATCTACAGTTGTACATATGACCCCTTGTAGCCTATAAGCAAGCACTGTGACACCTTTGCAGCTGCTTTCCTGTGGGAGCTATCTCCCATACCACACACTCAGCCTGCTAAGTTCCCATGTTAAAAAATACAGACTTCCAGTAGAAGTTAAACCACTGCTTCTGGGAACTAGGGGAAAGCACGTACACAAGCTCAACCTACTGTGGTACGTAGGTCCCTTTATAGGCTATCAGCCAGCACTGTGCCACCTTTGCAGTTGCTTTCCTGGTTGAACTATCTCTTTCCCACGCACTTGGCTTGCTCAGCTCCCTTTGAAAATACAGGCTGCCGGTAGAAATTATAACTCTGCGTTGTGGAGCTACAAGAATATAGGTATGCGGAGTGAACCAACAGTGGTACGTAGGTTCTCATGTAGCCTCTCAGGCAGCACTGTGCACCCTTTTCATCTGCTTTCCTGTTGGAGCTATCTCCAATCCAGCGCAGTTGATCTACTCAGCTGCCATTGAAAATACAGGCTGCTGGTAGACGTTACGCCACTGCCTCTGGGAGCTACAAGAAAGCAAGAAATGCAGAGCCGCCCAACAATGGTACATGGGTCATCATGTAGCCTATCAGCCAGCACTGTGTTGCCTTTGCAGCTGCTTTCCTGGTTGAGTTCTCTCTTTCCCGCACACTTGGTCTGAGCTCCCATTGAAGAAATACAGACCCCCGGTAGAAGTTACGCCATTGTATCTGGAAACTACAAGAAAGGAGGTATGCAGACGCCACCTACAATAGTAAGTAGGTATTCGTGTTGTTTATAATAGAATCATAGAATCATAGAATGGTAGGGGTTGGAAGGGACTTTTAGAGATCGTCTATTCCAACCCCCCTGGAGAAGCAGGTTCACCTAGATCAGTTCACATAGGACTATGTCCAGGTGCGTCTTGAAGACCTCCAAGAAAGGAGACGGGATATTACGGACAGCAATAAGGGGACAACAAGGGGACAGAGTGTACCCTCAGCAAGTTCCCTGATGACACCAAACGGGGAGGACTGACTGATTCCCCAGAAGGCTCTGCTGCGATTCAGCAGGATCTCGACTGGTTTGAGAGTTGGGCAGAGATTGAACCTCATGAGGTTCAACAAGATTAAGTGCAGAGTCCTGCATCTGGGAATGAAAAACCCCATGCACCAGTACAGGCTGGGGGTCGAACTGCTGAAGAGCAGCTCTGCAGAGAGAGACCTGGGATCCCTGATTGATAATAAACTAAATATGAGCCAGCAATGTGCCCTCGTTGCCAAGAAGGCCAATGGCATTCTGGGATGCATCAAGATGAGTGTGGCCAGCAGGTTGAGCGAGGTTCTTCTACCCCTCTACTCTGCCCTGGTGAGGTCTCAACTAGAGTACTGTGTCCAGTTCTGGGCTCCTAAGCTCAAGAAGGACAGGGAACTGCTGGAGAGAGTCCAGCGCAGGGTCACCAAGATGATCAAGGGTACAGAACATCTTTCATATGAGGAAAGACTGCGGGAACTGGGACTGTTTAGTCTGGAGAAGAAGGATTGAGGGGTGATCTTATTAACATTTATAAATATATAAAGGGTGAATGTCAAGAGGTTGGGATATCACTCTTTTCTATAGAAGATATTAAAAGGACAAGAGGAATAAAAAAAAAAACCCACTTAAACATAAGAAAAAGTTATTTAACCGTGAGAGTGATGGAGCAGTGGAACAGGCTGCCCAGGGGGGTTGTGGAGTCTCCTTCCTTGGAGGTCTTCAAGACACGTCTGGACATGGTCCTATGCGACCTGATCAAGGTGACCCTGCGCCTGCAGGTGGATTGGACTAGATGATCTCTAAAGGTACTTAAAGGACTAGATGATCTCTAAACAACCTACATACCACTGTAAGTGGGGTCTGCGTAACTGCTTTCTTCTAGCTCTTAGATGCAGTGACGTAACATGCACTGGCAGACTGTATTTCAAATCCCGCCAAGAGCGCGGGGTTGGAGATAGCTCCCACAGGAAAGTAGTTGCAAAGGTCTACAGTGCTGGCTGATAGGCTACACGGCGACCTACGTATCACTGTAGAAGGGCTCAGCGTACCCTCATTCTTGTAGCTCCCAGACACAATGGAATAACTTCTACCTACATCCAGTATTTTCAAAGAGAGCTGAGTAGGCCAAATGCACGTGATTGGAGATAGCTCCGACAGGAAAGCATCTGCAAAGGGTGCACAGTGCTGGCTGAGAAACTACACGGGACCTACATACCTATGTAGGTGCTCTGCATACTTGCTTTCTTGTAGCTCCCAGAGGAAGAGGTGTAACTTCTACAGGCAGTCTGTATTTCTTCAATGGGAGCTGAACAGGCCAAGTGTGCAGGAAAGAGATAGCTAAACCAGGAAAGCAGTTGCAAAGGTAAAACAATTCTGGCTGATAGGCTACATGAGGACCTACGTACCACTGTAGGTGGGGTCTGCGTGCCTGCTTTCTTGTAGCTCGACGCAGAGGTGTATCTTCTAATGGCAACCTGTATTTTCAATGCGAGCTGAGCATGCCAAGTGCGCGGAATTGGAGATATCTCCCACAGGAAAGCAGTTGCTAAGGTGGCACATTGCTAGCTGATAGGATACATTTATAAATATCTAAAGGGTGGGTGTAAGGAGGTTGGGACATCCCTCTTTTCTATAGTAGATATTAACAGAACAAGGGGTAATGGGATGAAGCTGGAACACAAAAAATTCCACTTAAACATAAGGAAAAAACTATTTCACCGTGAGAGTGACAGAGCAGTGGAACAGCTTGTCCTGGGGCGTTGTGGAATCTCCTTCCTTGGAGGTCTTCAAGACGTGCCTGGACACGGTACTATGCGACCTGATCTAAGTGAACCCGCTTTTGCAAGGGAGTTGGACTAGAGGATCTCTAAAGGTCCCTTCCAACCCCTACCATTCTATGATTCTATGATTCTATGATTCGACTGGAAGTTTCCCCTCCCTGCTCCTCTCCCCCAATTTATATTACTGAGCTGATGTCATATGGTATGGAATATTCCTTGGTTAACCTGGGTCAGCTCTTCTGACTGTGGTCCCTCCCAAGACTGTGCTCACCCACAGTTATTGGTGAAGGTGGGGGAAGGAATGCTGGAGGAATGCTGGAGCCCTGATGCTGTACGAGCAGTAGTCATAATATTGATATCAACAGTAAGCACGGCACTGCAAGAGCTGCTGTGGAAAGTCAGTACCATCCCATACCCACTACAGTCTCCACCCCTTATTCCATACCATTTATGTCATGCTCAGACAAACCATCTCAACAACCCATATACATTATTATATACTCTCATTAACTTGTACCCCCACTCTTCAACAAAGATCATTCTTGTATTTCCTCTTGCATCTTGCATCAAACAAACAAACAACATTCTTACATCTTTCATCCTCTGTAGATGTTCACTGGAGCAGGCCCTAACTTATGTCTCATCCATCAAGATGAACATGCAGGCCAGGGGAAGCAGTGTGTTTAGTGTTGGGCACCAGCACTGGCTTGGTTTGTATACTCCTCTGGTTTTCTTGTGAAGTTCATACCTCATCGTCTACAACAGATAACTCACATCACAGGTTATTTTTCCCCCAAGGTTAAGTCTATTTGAGGCATACATCGAGTTTCCCCATTCTTTCTAATCACCCACCAAGTACACCCAGGCCCTTGAGCAAAGACAATCCCACAAATGGGTTTGCCCTTTCTCAAGGGAGGTGCAACCCATACTGCCTTCCCCAGCCATTTCCCTGGGTGCACTACAGGGACCTTGTCTCTTCCCACAGTATGTAGTGGTTTTTTTTGGGCAGGACCAGGATGGTTAGTTGAACCTCTGCTGTTAACCAGGCGAGTGACTTCTGCAAAATTTTTATCCCACTGCTTCCATGCCCCATTGCTCAGTGCTCTCAACATGGTCTTAAGTAATCCGTCATATCTTTCAATCTTTCCAGAGGCTTGTGGGTGATAGGGGATGTGGTATATCTACTCAATGCAATGTTTCTTTGCCCAGGAGTTTATGAGATTATTTTGAAAATGAGTCCCATTGTCTGATTCAATTCTTTCTGCAGTACCGTGTCACCACAAAACTTGACTTTCAAGACCCAAGACAATATTTCAGTCAGTGGCATGGTTTACAGGGTATGTTTCCAACCAACCGGTAGTTGCTTCCACTATGGTGAGTATATAACACTTGCCTCGGTGTGTTCGTGGAAACGGTCCAACGTAGTCAATTTGCCAGGCCTCACCATATTGAAAACCCAGCCATCAGCATCTTTTCCAGGGAGACTTGATTTGTGTGATTCGCTTAATTGCAGCACATGTTTCACATTCGTTGGTGACCTGTGTAATGGCTTCCATGGTCAAATCCACCCCTCGATCACGAGCCCATCTATATGTTGCATCTCTTCCCAGATGTCCTGATCTTTCATGGGCCCATCGAGCTATAAATAGCTCACCTTTACGCTCCCAGTCTAGGTCTACCTGAGCTACTTCAATTTTGGCAGCTTTGTCTACCTGTTGGTTGTTTCATTGTTCTTCAGTGTCACGGCTTTTCGACACGTGAGCATCTCCATGACATACTTTCAGAGTCATGTTTTCCACCTGAGCAGCAATGTCTTGCCATAATGCAGCAGCTCAGATGGGTTTACCCTTGCACTGCCAGTTGGTCTTCTTCCAGTGCTGTAGCCATCCCCATAGAGCATTAGCCACCATCCAGGAGTCAGTATAAAGATAGAGTAATGGCCACTTCTCTCATTCTGCAATCTTTAGAGCTAGTTGGATGACTTTCACTTCAGTAAACTGACTCGACTCACCTTCTTCAGTGGCCTCAACAACTCGTCATGTGGGACTCCACACAGCAACTTTCCACTTACGATGATTTCCTACCACACAGCAGGATCCATCAGTAAACAAAGCATAATGCCTCTCATCTTCTGATAGTTCATTATATGGTGGTGCCTCTTGGGCACGAGCTACTTCCTAAGGAAATGCTCAAAAATCCCTGCCTTCTGGTCAGTCCATGATCTCTTCCAGGGTTCCTGGGTGATTAGATTTCCCCAGATGAGATCATATAATCAGCATCATCCACGCACCATATGTAGCGCTGAGTGCATGATGCGTAGAAGGGGTTTTCCCTTTGAACATCCAGTGTAGCACAGGAAGACGTGGTGCCAAGAGGACATGAGCTTCTGTGCCAATGACTTCTGAAGCAGCTCGAAGTCCCTCATATGCTGCTAGTATTTCTTTTTCAGTTGGGTTGTAGTGGGCTTCTTATCCTCGATATCCTCGATTCCAAAACCCTAATGGTCGACCACGAGTTTCTCCAGATATTTTCTGCCAGAGGCTCGAGGTGAGACCATGTTCTCCAGCGGCAGTGTAGAGGATATTTTGCACATCGGGTCCTGTACGGATAGGCCACGGGGCGACATCCAGAGGCACATGCTGATGCCCATCTTGCCATTTTATGCCCAAAAACTACATTTCTTGTGCAGGTCCCTTTACTTTGTTTCTTTTTACAGCAAAACCAGTTTTTAGGAGCCTCTGAATTATTTTCTCCCTTTCTCAAACACTTCTTCTGCCTTGTTGCCCCATACAATTATGTCATCAATGTACTGTAAATGTTCGGGGGCATCACCCATTTCCAGCACAGTTTGAATTACACCATGACAAACAGTAGGACTATGTTTCCACCCCTGGGGCAATCGATTCCAGGTATATTGGACACCACTCCATGTGAAGGCAAATTGTGGCCTGCACTCTACTGCCAACGAAATTGAGAAAGATGCATTAGGAATGTCAGTCGTAGCATAGCACTTGTCTGCTTTTGACTCCAGTTCGTACTGGAGCTCTAACATGTCTGGTACAGCAGCACTCAGTGGTGGTGTCACTTCATTCAGGCAATGATAGTCTACTGTTAACCTCCACCCTCCATCAGATTTTTTCACAGGCCATATGGGACTATTAAATGGAGAATGAGTTTTGGTAATTACTCCTTGAGCCTCCAGTTGATGAATCAACTCATGGATGGGAGCCAGGGAATCTCGGTTTGTGTGATACTGCCTCCGGTGCACCGTCCTGGTAGCAACTGGTACCTGTTGCTCTTAACTTGCAGTAATCCCACAACAAAAGGGTCTTCTGAGAGGCCAGGTAAACTGGAGCGTTGTTTAATTTTCTCTGTATCGACAGTGACTATACCAAAAGCCCATCGAAACCCCTTGGGGTCTTTGAAGTACCCTCTCCTGAGGTAATCTATGCCAAGAATTAAAGGGGCCTCTGGATCAGTCACAATGGGATGCTTTTCCCATTTGTCCTCTGTTAAGCTCACTTCAGCCTCTAAGACAGATAACTCTTCACATCCCCCTGTCACTCCAGAGATCCAGACAGAATCTGTGCCTCTATACCTTGATGGCATCAATGTACACTGTGCCCCTGTGTCTACTAAGGCTTTATACCTTTGTGGGTTTGATGTGCCAGGCCATCAACCAAACACAGTCCAGTAGATTCTGTCATCCCTTTCCTTCTCCTGGCTGGAGGCAGGGACCCTCTATTTCTGTTCTTCATCAGAATATTTGCTATCTGATCCTTGCAATTTTAGACCTGAAGTCTCCTCATTGACATCGAAGGAAGTAGTTGCAGTTCTATATCTTGGGGATTGCTGATTGTCCTCTTTTGTTCTGGCAGCTTCTATGCTGACAGCCCTCTTGGGTGGTCCTTTTCTAACAGCTGTCTTCCCCCTTAGATCACATACACGCGCTTCCAGCTTAAATGTGTGTTCCTCATATCCTCTCCTTGGCCACGCAAAAAGTGAAAGAGTTCATTTCGTGGTGTACTCCTGCGTCTGGGACTTCCTTTTCCGCTGGTAGAGGCAGTGGATGACCAAATTCTTGGGGCAGTTCTGACAGTCAGGCCGTCATTCCACACTGGTGAGGAGGTGCACAGGCTCTCTTCATAGTTTTGTAACCAAGAAGATATTCTCTCCACTGTTGGTATATCCATGTCTGGGTGATACACCATTGCCAAGATATTAGAATACGTAGCTGGGGAACTCTGAATCACTTTTCTCCACATGGCCCGTTAACACTGGACATGATCTGGATCTGTTGAGGCCTCAGCATTATCTAGATCAGTATAGATGACTTCCATCACAGCTAATTCCCTTAGGTATTGGATGCCTTCATCTGCTCTAGTCCACTTTCCTCGGGCATTTACAAGATCTTCCTTGAATGGGTATCTTGCCCTTACACTTGAGAGGAGCCGTTTCCAGAGACTGAAAATTGAGGTCTTCTTTCCAATGCCTCTATCATGTCCCTGGTCCCTAGAAAGAGATCCTAGCTGTTGGGCTTCTGTATCCCAACATCTGAGCAGCCAGGCACCAATCTGCTCACCTGGCTGGCGACTGTAATTGTTGCAGATACACAATTATTTTAGTTAAAACTTACAATCACAATAAGTAGTCAAGCACTGGTTAAGCACTTGTTAACCATCTAGCAATAGTTCAGTCAATTAGCTAAGCACTTACAAATAACTCAAACACTTTTTAAGTCAGTATTAATTTGAATCACATAAGGATCAAACTGCAAGAGTTACATACCACACCTGATAGGGACCTGTTATATTAGCTACCAGACCCTGGTGAATCTATTTATTAGGTTAACCTAGCTGTTACCTTAACTACAAGACCCAGGTAAATGTATGTGTTAGGTTACCTTGGCTGTTACCTTAAATGTTACTAAAACAAAGGGAATCAGTCAAGGTGAAGGACTAAATTGATAGATGGAAATTTTATGCATGCTTGTGTTGACAAATGTGATTCTTTTTTTTTTGAGCTGTCTAAAAACTCTTAAAATGGTAACTAACAAGGAAGCACATATGAAGGAGCTATCCTCCCTGTTTTCCCATGGCTGCACAATTAAGAAGTGCCGGCTTATCTATATTCCTGTGTAGATAAGTTTTTCTCGATTTGGGATTCCTCAACATAATCTTTTCGTATATCTCGAAGTTCTGATGAGGTGAGGGACCCAGTAGTTTCTATTTCCTTTTTGATTTCTTTCACTCCTTCTCCTGATCTCCTTACTGAAGGACAAGCTGCTTCTTCTAACCTTTCCTCTTCCTCCTCTTCTGCCCTTACTAATCGATGATATGGACTTGACCTCCTTATCCACTGTTTCTTTTTAACTACTGGGGAAACCACTGTGGTTGTTGTTTGATTCCCTGACTCAACCATGGTGATCTCAGATAGAATTTGAGTTTCCACTTTAACCATAGTTAAAGGACTAGAGTGCGGTTCGGTATGCAGAGGCTAGGCCCCAGTATAGTGCCTGAACCTCATGGGCCTCATTGGGGTAGGCAAGACAAGACACCTTTCTATCAGGTGGCGTGCCAGTAATGCAGGGTTTTTTATCTGTTCAGCTGTAAAATCCCAGGTTACAGGAGGTGATAACCGTCCTAGGAATTTGCCCAAATTCATCCACACACCCTGCCACCCAGGGACTGTCTGCTTCAGGGGGCATTTTAACATGTTTCCTTCCCAAATTTGTCCTCTCTGATACCCAGATGAGTCCAGATTCTACAAAATATGTAATATACCAGCTATATTAAATAGTAATATTAAAACTCTCATGTAAGGGTGACTAAGGACCTGGGAATTCTTTATAACAAAATTGTCTACATCAGTCCGAGCAAACTGGAAAGAGGTGCTTTGCCCCATGACCTCCACAAAATAGCTCCCACAGCACAGTAAATCCATCAGTAATAGAATGCGACTCACAATTATTATTTCGGCCATCATGTTCCCACATCCTTTCATTCTTTTCACAAAATCATACAGCCAACTTAGCAAAGCTATCAAGGTTAAAGCACAGCACAGAGTCAGTGTTAGTAGCATCATGTTCCCAAACATTACAAAGTGTAAGATAAGTCGCATTACAGAAAGACTCTGTTACCAGCACAGGAACTTTGCACTCATTGGCTTACTCTAATTATAATGCATTTAATGTAAAACTGCTATTATCTCACCCACATTGGTTGCCAAAAAGGTTGAGGTAGTTTGACCCTGGCTCGATTCCAGTTGCCATCCACACCGCTCTATCCCCCACTGCCACAGCAAGTTAGGGAAGGGGAGGAAATAAGATGGGAGTCTCGTGGGTTGAGATAAGAGCATTTTAATAAAGAAACCGCAAAGTCGTGCGCAAGGGAAGCAAATGAAAAGCAGATAAAGTTGTTACTCTCTACTTCCCATTAGCAGCGATGTCTGGCCACCTTACGAGAAGCAGGGCTTCGGTATGCGTAGCGGTTGCTTTTGGAAGGCCAGAAATGAATCTTTCCTCCTTTTCCGTCTCCTCTCCCCTAGTTTATTTTACTAAGCTGATGCACTATGGTATGGAATATCTCCTTGGTCAGCCTGTGACAGATGTTGTGGCCGTGCTCCCTCCCAAGATTGTGCTCACCCACAGCTATTTGTGAAGGTGGGGGAAGGAATGCTGGAGGGACAGCCCCCATGCTGTGCGAGCAGTAGTCATAATATTTATATCAACAGGTAGCACAACACTGTAAGAGCAACTGTGGAAAATCACTACCGTCAGAGATCAAGTACAGCCACCTTTTCAGTTGCTTTCCTGTGGGAGCTATCTCCAATTCCCCGCCATCTCAGTTCCCGTTTGAAATACAGGATGCCGGTAGAAGTTACGTCACTGCGTCTGGGAGCTACAAGAAAGCAGGTACGCAGATCCCACTTACAATGGTACGTAGATCCCCGTGCAGCCTATCAGCCAGCATTGTGCAACTATTGCAGCTGCTTTTCCTGTAGGAGCTATCTGCAATCCTGCGCACTTGGCCTGCTCAGCTCCCTTTGAAAATACAGACTGTCAGGAGAAGTTACACCACTGCGTCTCGGAGCTACAAGAAAGCATATACGCAGAGCTCACCTACAGTGGTACGTAGGTCCCCGTGTAGTCTATCAGCCAGCACTGTTTCACATTTGCAACTGCTTTCCTGTGGGGGCTATCTCCAATCCCGCGAACTTGGCCTGCTCAGTTCCTATTTGAAATACAGGCTGTCGGTTCATATTGCGCCACTGTGTCTAGGAGCTACAAGAAAGTAGGTACGCAGAGCCCACCTACATTGGTACCTAGGTTCCCATGTAGCTTATCAGCAAGCACTGTGCGACCTTTGCAGCTTCTTTCCTGTGGTAGCTATCTCCAATCCCACGCACTTACCCTGCTCATCTCCCATGGAAAAAATACAGGCTCTGTATAGAATTTATGCCACTGTCTCTGGGAGCTACAAGAAAGCCAGTACGCAGACCCCACCTACAGTGGTATGTATGTCTTCGTGTAGCCTATCAGCCAGCACTATGCTGTTGCAGATACACAATTATTTTAGTTAACAACTTATCATCACAATAAGTAATTAAACACTTGCTAAGCAGTTGTTAATCACTTAGATCTCACTTAGTTGGGCCCAGGGAAAGACCAATGAGCCTGCCAGTTAGATGGAGCAAAAGTTCCGCTTGGTTGGGCTAGAGGATCCTCGTGTTGGTATTGGGAGCCTAGGCGCTGCCTGTAAGGCGAACCTGAAAGCAATCACAGGTTGGCATTGGTATTACAACCTGTAAGTCGGACACGGTGATCCAGGGCTGATATTGATAATTGACAATTGGCAATTGGTATAATTGGGCCCACATAAGTATATGGTAAAGGTACCTCTTGGTTTTGGTTTGTACATTGATTTGTACATTGGTTTGTATATTGCTTTGTGTATATATATGCATATTATTTTATATTGTGTTGTGAGATTTCTGTGTGTGTGTGATTGAAACGTGCAAATGCGCACGAAGCGAGTGCGGAGCTTTGATCCGCAGTTCTGTGATCCCATGAGGGGTGCAGCCAGAGAGAAGCGAAGCGAAAGAACTAAATGATTGTTGAGAAAGTATTTGTAACTAAAAGAATTTTGAAATGGGAAACAAAGTACCTGAGAATTCACCCCTTGGATGTTTGTTTGCACACTGGAAGGAATTTAAGGGTGATTTTCGCAAAGACCAACTTATAAAGTACTGTAATCATGCGTGGTTGTTGTATGATTTGAATAGTGGGGAAAGTGGCCCTTAAATGGGACTTTGAATTCTAATGCAATCTTTCAATTAATGTTATTCTGTAAGAGGGAAAGAAAATGGGATGAGGTCCCATATGTAGATCTTTTACCTTCGAGAAAAAACAGATTGGCAAAAGAAATGTGAATTAGATAAGCAGGCATGTACCCAAATGTCATTAACCGTAAAAAAGATGAAGGCTAAAGAGAATTGTTCTGCCTGTACCCTTACTAAAACTTGTTGCAAACATTTGGCTATAAAACAAAAGGAAAAGGAGTGTGATAATACGTAGTCGGAATTGGACATAGCTCCATCTGCCTCCATAGCTCCTATTCCATTATATCCCCCTCTTCCATCATCATCTGATTCTGAGGCTGATAGCCCAGACGGGTGACCGGCACTAGGACTTCATGATTTAGGTCCCAGCCCAAATAGTAGTAGATCGAGAGAGGAGGAGGAATCAAACTTGGACTCGTCTCCACCTATATCCAGGAGAACGAGACAGCGTACTCATTTGATAACTCCTCTAAAAACACGGGAGGGGAGACCGTTGATAGCCCCCTTGAGACAGGGAGTTGGGCAACATAGACCAGTGTATGTAGAAGTGCCCTTCTCTCCCTCAGATCTAATAATATGGAAAGAATCAACTGGTCTTTATAGAGAGGATCCTGGTAAAGTGGGGAGAAAAATGGAAATGATAATGAAAACGCAAAATCCTAATTGGGAGAATATACAGGTGATTTTAGATACTCTTATGGACTCTAGTGAAATACAAATGGTTTTGAGAACTGCTCAAATGCGGGCAGAAGATGTCCGTACTCGGACAGTAGGGTGTACCATAGATCAGAATTTCCCTACAGGGGACCCACAATGGGATCCGAATAGGGACGATCATATGCAGAGACTGAAAAGGTACCAACAGTGGATTATATATGGGGTCCAAAATGCCATGCCCAAAACTATAAATTGGTCTAAATTATATGATGTGAGACAGGAGAAGAAAGAATCCCCAACAGCATTCTTAGAAAGGCTGAAGGAAGCAGTTTGTAAATATACCAACTTGCAACCTTAAGCTGAAGAAACCAAGGCACAACTAGCCTTAATATTTCTGGGACAATCACAGGAGGACATTAGAAAGAAACTCCAAAAGTTGGAAGGAACAGCTATACGAAATTTGGAAAAATTAGTGGAAGTAGCTTGGAAAGTTTATAACAACAGAGATAAAGAAAATGAGATAAGGAAACAAAGACAATTACTTGCAGTAGTGAATAGGATCCCTGGATTTTCAAATCAAGGACGGGGACAAAGCTCTATGAGAGGAGGGATGAGAGGAAGGGAAAGAGGACAAGTTGGCAGAACCCCCCTTGGAACTAATCAATATGCTTTTTGTGGGGAAGAAGGACATCGGAAAAATGAATGCCCTAAATTAGCTGGTCAACATGCTAAATTGATGGTCTTGAGAGAATATATGGATTGACGAGGACCAGAGGTGAACCCAGTTGAGCCTCTGGTTACAATTAAGCTGGGAGAAAAAGATGTTACATTTTTGGTGGATACAAGTGCAACCTTTTCTGTATTAAACAGCCAAAAAGGAAACCTTGGAGCCAAACCATTATATTAAGCCCAAAATCTATCCATTTTACATGGGACAAAGAAAAGCAGGAAGCTTTCCGAAAGCTTAAAATAGCTCTGATGAAAGCCTCAGTCTTAGGCTTGCCAGATTTAACCAAAGACTTTCAGTTATTTGTTCATGAACAACAGCATTTGTCTCTAGGAGTTCTAACGCAGAAACTAGGAAGCTGGAAGAGACAGGTGGGATA
This sequence comes from Colius striatus, assembly GCF_028858725.1. Lineage (NCBI taxonomy): Eukaryota > Metazoa > Chordata > Aves > Coliiformes > Coliidae > Colius > Colius striatus. The sequence continues at coordinate 3,247,876 of NC_084789.1, forward strand.
TTTCTTCAAACAACTGGACCGGGTGAGCAGGGGATGGCCTTCTTATCTGCGAGCAGTAGCTGCAACTGTCACACTGATCCAAGAGGCAAGAAAGCTGACCTTGGGAAGGACTATTACAATCTATGTCCCACATATAGTAACCACAGTCTTGGAGCAAAAGGAAGGACATTGATTATCCCTGAGTTGAATGATGAAATAACAGGTAATTCTAACTGAGCAGGATCATGTGGTGTTGAAAACAACTAATCTATCAAATCCTGTACTGTTTCTGAGTATTTCAAAGGAAGAGCAACAACTGGAACACGACTGTGTTGAAACCATCAAACATACATATTCCAGTAGAGAGGACCTGAAGGACGATCCTCTTGAAAACCCTGAATGAGAACTGTTCACAGACGACAGCAGCTTCGTCATGAATGGAACTCGCCACGCAGGATATGAGGTAACAACTGAAAACATGGTAACAGAAGCAAATGCACTGCCAACTTCTGCACAGAAGACAGAACTGATTGCATTGACACGTGCTTTGAAATTAAGTAAAGGAAAACGAGTTAGTATTTGGACTGATTCAAAATATGCCTTTGGAGTAGTCCATGTCCATGGCGTCCTGTGGAAAGAAAGAGGACTATTGTCTTCCCAGGGAATAAACATTAAGCATCAAAAGGAAATATTGCAACTGCTAGTGACAGTGCAGGAACCAGTTCAAGTGGCAATCATGCACTGTAAAGCACATCAGACAGGGAACTCAAAGATAATTGAAGGAAACAGATTAGCAGATCAGACTGCTAGGAAAATAACAAAACACACAGTCTCACAAATGGCAATCATCCCCACCAGAACAGTAGTGCTTCGTAAGGAGCCACCAAAATATTCAAGGGAGGATGAGAAATTGCCAAAGTTACTAAATGCAGAGAAAAATTCAGAAGGATGGTAAACAACAAATACAGGTCACGTAGTATTGCCTCCCTTAATCATGAGAGGGATGTTGCAAACAAAGCATAGGGAGTGTCACTGGGGTGTAGAAGCTATGACTCAGCTTCTGAAAAGTAGTATAATATCAGTAAAAATGTAGAAATGGCCATAAAAACTGGAGTGTAACAAGGAGATTATTGGCAAATTAATTTTACAGAATTACCTAAATGCAATGGATATAATTATGTGTTGGTTGGGGTTGAAACCTTTTAAGGATGGCCAGAAACCTTTCCTTGTCGCACCAATCAGGCTAAGGAAACAGTTAAATGGCTCCTGCAAGAAATTATTCCAATGCTTGGAGTTCCATTTGGAATATCTTCAGACAGAGGACCACATTTCGTGGCCAATGTAGTACAAGAGGTAAGGAAAGACCTAGGAATTTCCTGGGATTTACACGCCCCTTGGAGACTGCAATCAAGTGGCAAAGTGGAAAGAATGAATAAGACCATAAAAAGACAAACTAGCAAAATTTGTCAGGAAGTCAAATTGAAATGGCCTCAGGCACTTCCACTTGCATTGCAACAAATAAGAGTGAAACCTCGAAGTGCAATGTCAGTAAGTCCTTATGAGATAATGTATGGAAATCCCTATGAGGTTCCTGAACCAAATCAGAACATTCATGTGACAGGAAAACAAGATGTATATAACTATTTGCTTTCTCTTGGAAAAACTCTAAGCAGACTCCAAACTACGGTAGTGTGGAATCGACCTCTGACTTTGGAAAATCCAGTTCACAACATCCTGCCTGGAGATTACGCCTACATAAAGACCTGGAAGAAAGAACCTCTGCAAGGATGTGGAAGGGACCATACCAGGTGTTGCTGACCACCTTCACTGCAATCAAGATTGTCGAATCAGATGCCTGGATCCACTACACTCGGGTGAAGAAGGCACCCTCATGTCCATGGCACCAATCAGCAGATACACAATTATTTTAGTTAACAACTTATCATCACAATAAGTAGTCAAGCACTTGTTAAGCACTTGTTAATCACTTAGTCATAATTTAATCAATTAGCTAAGCACTTGCATATAACTCAAACAGGTATTGATTAAGTATTTGTTTTAATCACATAAGGATCAAATTCCAAGAGTTACATACCACACCTTATAGGGACCTGTTACCTTAGCCAGGAGACCCTGGTGAATGTATTTGTTAGATTTCCTTAACTGTTACCTTACCTGCAAGACCCTGATAAATGTAATCGTTAGGTTACCTTGGATATTACCTTAGTTGTTAGTAAAACAAAGGGACTGATATCTTTTTTTGACCAAAAATCCAGTACACAACATCCTGCCTGGAGATTACGCCTACATAAAGACCTGGAAGAAAGAACCTCTGCAAGGATGTGGAAGGGACCATACCAGGTGTTGCAGAGCACCTTCACTGCAATCAAGATTGCAGAATCAGATGCCTGGATCCACCACACTCGGGTGAAGAAGGCACCGTCAAGTCCTCTGCCAAGTCCTCTGCAAGTGGGAGAATGGTAGGAAATCTTGAGGTATTGAAGTTAACTCTGAAACATAAATAAGTTTTTGTTTTTGTTGTTTTTTCAGTCTATGGTGGTGGAAACATGGATCAAAATTGGATGATCAAATCGATTTGTATTGAATGTTCAGGCTCAGACTCCAGTTCAAAAAGAAATAGACTCGGAACAGGTATTTTCAATACCAGGAAAAACTCAGGAGGAAAATCTGATGATAGGCTTGGTTAAGGAATTCGCACATCTGCCAAATGTCTCCCAAATTACTGCTTGCCTACCTATACCACTGGCAGTGGGAGAGTCCATTCCTTGGGGAAACATAACCATGAATTTGACCACTGTTAAGAAAAATGGGACTGCACACTGTAAACAAAAAGCAGTGATAAGTTGGGAAGAGAGAGTAGATTACATTAGAAAGCAATGGACAACCCCCGGTAATAGAGTGGACTGTTATAAGTTGCTAAATTTTCAATTTACCACCATAGGAAGATTTGGAGATGTTGGGTGGTGCAGATATGATGAACCAAAAACAAGGAATGTGTCCCGAATGACTATGAAATGGGAATGTGAACAGGTTAACAGAACAGCAAACAGGGAGGAGGAATGGAATTCATTTTGGGGTCTTAGTGTAAACTTACAATTCAGTTACAGGGCTAAGACATCTTGGTGTTTTGAATGGGATGGACTTGAATTCATAGTAAGCAGGTTAGTATTAGATAGAAGTACTTTGACAAGAGAAAAGAAAAAAGGTTCCTTGGTGGGAATGTGAATAAGTATACAATTGCAGCACAGCGAGCCAAGCAGCTCAGCGTGTACCCCAATTGGCAATAGCCCTGAAGATTGGTTGTTTATGCACAGGACTGAAGAACAACTTAAACGTGACCAGCCTCTGGAGAATTAACTGTCAAAGATATATGATTCCAAGCCCAGGACATGTGGTCTGGGCTATGAGTGATGGCACATGGACATCTCATCTGCCAGTAGATGGGAAAGTTAAACAAATAAGCATTTGACATGAGTGAAAAGATCAAAATTAGACGATGATGATTGGAATGATCCAGGTACTGGAGTAAAAATTGGCTGGGTGCTAGAACCTCTCTTAAATCCTATAGCATACTACCGGAATAGAGGGTGGCTGTATAGATTGACTGGGAAGGTTGAACGGTTGGCAAATGTGACAAGAAAGGCATTTCAACAACTGAATTTACAATTACAGGCTACCTCTAGAATGGCATTGCAAAATAGAATGACTCTGGACATGCTGTTGCTGAAGGAACATGGAGTGTGTGGGCTCCTAAAAGACAGAGTAGACCATTGCTGCATACACATTCCAAATGTCACCACAGATGTAGAACACGATTTAGTTCAATTAGACAACATAGAAAGGGAAACACAGGAATTTAGGGAAGACATAAACAGAAGCTGGATGGATAAAGTTTTTCAGGGACTGGGCCTGGACTTAAATCCTGGATAAAGTCACTGATTGAAACACTTTTATTATTGATTATAATGTTTTTGGCAATCTATTTTGCATATTGTTGCATCAAAAGAGAAATAATACAAAGAACACGATGGAGCAATAGAATGTTGACAGCATTGACATGACACAATGATTGGTTCAAAGGTAATCAACCACCATATGACAATCATGGTTTGGTTATGGAGACAACTGAAATATAAGATTGAATTTATTGGAATGTGATTATCAGTACTTTCAAAGAGGGGAAATGTTGCAGATACACAATTATTTTAGTTAAAACTTACAATCACAATAAGTAATCAAACCCTTGCTAAGCACGTATTAACCACTTTGTAATGGTTCAATCAATTAGCTAAGCACTTGCAAATGACTCAAACACCTATTCATCTGAATCACACAAGGATCATACTGCAAGAGTTACATACCACACCTGATAAGGACCTGTTACCTTAGCTACAAGACCCTGGTAAATGTATTTCATAGGTTTCCTTAGCTGTTACCTTAACTACGCGACCCTGGTATATGTATTTGACTGTTACCTTAGTTGTTACTAAAACAAAGGGACTGATGTCTTTTTTTGACCAACCACTGTGATTTTAGAAATTTTTTGTTTGTTGTGAACCAATCAATGAGAAGGACTAAATAGATAGATGGATATTTTAGGCATGCTTTTGTTGACAAATGTGATTCTTTTGTTTGAGTCCTATAAAACCCCTGAAAATTGTAACTAACAACGAAGTACATATGAAGGAGCTATTCCCCGTGTTTTCCCAACGCTGTATAATAAAGAAGTGTCTGCTTATCGACATTCCTGTGCAGATAAGTTTTTCGCGATTGCAAATCCGTCAACAGTTTTGGTGACTCAGATGTTACCACTGTAGGTGGAATCTGCGTACCTGCTTTCTTGTAGCTCCCAGTCGCAGAGATATAGATTCTACTGGTAGTCTGTGTTTTCCAAGAGAGGTGGGAAGGCCAAGTGCACGGGATTGGAGATAGCTCGCACAGGGAAACAGCTGCAAAGGTGGCACAGTGCTGGCTGATAGACTACAAGGGGACATTACTACCACAGTTATTGGGGTCTTCATACCCGCTTTCTAGTACCTCCCAGACGAAGTGGCATAACTCCCCCCGGCAGCCTGTATTTTTTCAATGGGAGCGGATCAGGCCAAGTGTGCAGGATTGGAGATAGCTCCTACAGGAAAGCAGCTGCAAAGGTGGCACAGTGATAGCTGATAGGCTACACGGAGACCTATAAACCACTGTAGGCGAGGTCTGCATACTTGCTTTCTTGGCGCTCCCAGAGGCCGTGAAGTAACTTCTACGGGCAGTCTGTATTTTTTAATTGGGGGTTGAGCAGGCCAAATGCACGGGATTGGACATAACACCCACAGAAAAGCAGCTGCAAATGTAGCACATTGCTGTCTGATATGCTACACGGGGACCAATGTACCACTGTAGGTGTGGTATGCGTACCTGCTCCTTTGTAGCTCGACGACACAGAGGTGTAAATTCTACTGGCAACCTGTATTTTCAAAGAGAGCTGAGCAGGCCAAGTGAACGAGATTGGAGATAGCTCCCACAGAAAAACACTTACAAAGGTGGCACAGTGCTAGTTAATAGACTAAATGGGGACCAACGTTCCACTGTAGGTGGGGTCTGGGTACCTTCTTTCTTATAGCTCCCAGACGCCGAGGCGTAACTTCTGCAGGCAGCCTGTATTTTCAATGGGATCTAAGCAGGCAAAGTGTGTGGGATTGGAGATAGCTGTAACAGGAAAGCAACTTCAAAGGTTTAAAAGTGCTGGGTGATATGCTACTTGGGGACCTACATTCCACTGTAGCTTTTCTGTGCGTACCTACTTTCCTGTAGATCCAAGACGCAGTGACGTAACTTCTACAGGCAGCATGTATTTTTTCAAAGGGAGCTGAGCAAGCCAAGTTGCCGGGATTGAAGATAGCTCCCACAGGAGAGCAGCTGCAATGGTTGCACAGTGCTGGCTGATAGGGTACACGTGGATCTACGTATCACTGTAGGTGGGGTCTGCGTATCTGCTTTCTTGTAGCTCGAGAGACAGTGGCGTAACTTCTACTGGCAGCCTTGATTTTCAATTGGAGTTTAGCAGGCCAAGTGCACGGGATTGGAGATAGCTCAACAAGGAACGCAGCTGCATAGGTGGCACAGTGCTGGCTGCAAGGCTACATGGGGATCAACGTACCACGGTAGATGGGGTCTACGTACCTTCTTTCTTGTAGCTCCCAGGCACAGTGGCGTAAGTTATACCGACATCCTTTATTTTTTCAATGGGAGCTGAGAAGGCCAAGTGTGTATGAGTAAATATATCTCCCACAGGAAAGTACATGCAAAGGTGGCACAGCGCTGGCTGATGGACTACACAGGGATCAACGTACCACTGTAGGTGGGGCCTTCGTACCTGTTTCTTGTAGCTCTCAGGCACAGTGGCGTAACATCTACTTGCAGCCTGTATTTTCAATGGGAACTGAGCAGTTCAAGTGTGCGTGATCGGAGATATCTTCCACAGCAAAGCAGCTGCAATGGTGGTACAGTGCTGACTGATAGTCAACACAGGGATCAACGTACCACTGTAGGTGGGATATTTGTACCTGTTTCTTGTAGCAACCAGAACCAGTAGTGTAACTTTTACTGGCAGCCTGTGTTTCAAACAGGATCTGAGCAGGTCAAGTGCTCGGGAATTGAGATAACTCCCACAGGAAAGCAGCTGCAAAGGTGACACAGTGCTGACCGATAAGCTATAGGGGGATCTACGTGCCACTGTAGGTGGGGTTTGCGTACATGCTTTCTTGTAGCTCTCAGACGCAGCGGCGTAACTTCTACATACAGCATGTATTTTTTCAATGGGAGCTGAGAAGTCCAAGTGCATGGGATTGGAGACAGCTCCCACAGGAAAGCAGCTAAAAAGGTTGCACAGTGCTGGCTGACAGACTACACCGGGACCTACGTACCACTGTAGGCATTGTCTATGTACCTACTTTCTTTAATCTTCAGATGCAGTGGCGTAACCTGTACCTGCAGCCAGTATTTTAATGGGAGCTGAGCAGGCCTAGTGCGCAGGATTGGAGATAGTTCCAACAGGAAAGCAGTTGCAAAGGTGACACATTGCTAGCTGATAGGCTACACGTGGATCTACATACCGTAGTAGCTGACGTCGGCATACCTGCTTTTTTATAGCTCCTAGACGTAGTGGCGTAACTTCTACCAGTAGCTTTTATTTTCAATGGGAGCTGAGCAGGCCAAGGGAGTGGGAAAGAGATAGCTCCCACAGGAAAGCAGCGGCAAAGGTTGCACTGTTGATGGGTCCACAGTGATGAAAAACTTATCTACACAAGAATGCAGATAAGCCAGTCACTTCTTTATTATGCAGCACTGGGAAAACAGGGGGGATAGCTCCTCCAGATATGCTTTGTTGTTAGTTGCCATTTTCAGGGTTTTTATACAGCTCAAACAAAAGAATCAGTCTATGGTCGTAGAAACATGGATCAAAATTGGATGGTCAAATCAATTAGTATTGAATGTTCAGGTCCAGACTGAAGTCCAAACAGAAATAGACTCGGAACAGGTAATTCCAATAACAGGAAATTAAATAAGACATGAACACACCCTGGATAGATAAAGTTTTTGAGAGACTGGGCCTGGACCTAAAATCCTGGATAAGGTCACTGATTGAAAAATTTCTGCTACTGATTATCATGTTTCTGGAAAACTATTTAGCGTATCGTTGCATCAAAAGGAAAATAATTCTAAGAACATGATGAAGCAATAGAATCTTGACAGCATTGTCAAAAGACAATGATCGGTTCAAAAGTGATCCACCACCATATGAATATCATGGTTTTGTTATGGAGACAACAGAAATACAAGAGTGAAAGTATTGGAATGTGATTATCAGTACTTTCAAAGGGGGGAAATGTTTGTTGGGAACCAATAAAGGTGAAGGGCTAGATTGATAGATGGACGTTTTATGCATACTTGTTTTGGCAAATATGATTCTTTTGTTTGAGCTGTATAAAACCCCTGAAAATGGTAAGTAACAATGAAGCACCTATGGAGGAGCTATCCCACGTGCTTTCCCAGCACTGCATTCTGCATTCCAGCATAGAGAAGTTTGTTGCGATTACGTGGGATTGCAGATAGCTCCCACAGGAAAGCAGCTGAAAAGGTGGCACAGTGCTGGCTGATAGGCTACACCGCTACCTACGTACCACTGAAGGTGAGATCTGCATACCTGCTTTCTTGTAGCTCCCAGACGCAGTGGCATAACTTCTACCGACTGCTTGTATTTTCAATGGGAACTGAGACAAGGGCTCGGGACTGGAGACAGCTCTTATAGGAAAGCAGTTGCAATGGTGGCACAGTGCTGGCTGATAGGCTACACGGAGACCTACGCACCACTGTAGGTGGGATCTGCGTACCTACTTTCTTGTAGCTCCCAGATGCAATTGCGTAACATCTACTGGCAGCCCCTATTTCAAACGGGAGCTGAGACGGCGGGGGATTGGAGGTAGGTCCCACAAGAAAGCAGCTTAAAATGTGACTGTACTGGGTCTGGGATGTTAGTGATTTTCCACAGCAGCTCTTGCAGTGCTGTGCTTCCTGTTGATATCAATATTATGACTACTCCTTGCACAGCATGAGGGCTGTCCCTCCAGCATTCCTTCCCCCATCTTCACCACTAGCTGTGGATGAGAACAATCTTGGGAGGGACCATGGCCATAACAGCTGACCCAGGCTGACCAAGGAGATATTCCATACCATACGACATCAGCTCAGTAAAATAAAATGGTGGAGGTGTACAGGAAGGAGAGGCAAGATTCATTTCTGGCCTTCCAAATACAACCGCTATGCGTACTGAAGCCCTGCTTCTTTGGAGGTGGCCAGACATCGCTGCAGATCAAAGGTAGAGAGTAACAGCTTTATCTGCTTTTGCTTTGCTTCCCACGTGTGCGACTTGGCTGTTTCTTTATTAAACTACTTTTAACTCAACCCATGAGATTCCCATCTTATTTTATTCCATGCCCTGGTTTGCTGGGGAGATGGGGCATAGAGCGGTGTGGTTGACACCTGGCATCCAGCCAGTCTAGAACTACAGCAACTTTTTTGGCACCTAACATGGGGCAAGATAATAGAAGTTTTACATTAAATGCATTGTAATTATAGTAAGCCAATGAGTGCAAAGTTCCTGTGCTGGTCAGGGAGCCTTGTTGTAATGCAGCTTATCTTACATTTTGTAATGTTTGGGGACATGATGCTACTAACACTGACTCTGTGCTGCGCTCTAACCTTGATAACTTTGCTAAGTTGACTGTATGATTTTGTGAAAAGGATGAAAGGATGTGGGAACATGATGGCCGAAATAATAATTGTGAGTCGCATTCTATTACTGATGGATTTACTGTGCTGTGGGAGCTATTTTGTGGAGGTCATGGGGCAAAGCACCTCTTTCCTTTTTGCTCGGACTGATGTAGACAATTTTGTTATACAGAATTCCTAGGTCCTTAGTCACCCTTACATGAGAGTTTTAATATTACTAATTAATATGGCTGGTATATTACATATTTTGTAGAATCTGGACTCATCTGGGTATCAGAGAGGACAAATTTGGGAAGGAAACATGTTAAAATGCCCCCTGAAGCGGCCAGTCCTTGGGTGGCAGGGTGTGTGGATTTATTTGGGCAAATTCCTAGGACAGTTATCACCTCCTGTAACCTAGGATTTTACAGCTGAACAGATAAAAAACGCCTGCTTTATTGGCACGCAACGTAATAGAAAGGTGTCTTGCCTACCTCAATGAGGCCTATGAGGTTCAGGCACTATACTGGGGCCTAGTCTCTGTCTACCGAGCCGCACTATAGTCCTCTCATAGATCTATGGTTGAAGTGGAAACTCAAATTGTATCGGAGATCACCATGGTTGAGTCAGTTGCAGTCCAGTCCTCTCAGAGAACTATGGCCGAGGGGGAAATTCTAACTGTATCTGAGAAAACCATGGTTGAGTCAGGGAATCAAACAACAACCACAGTGGTTGCCCCAGTAGTGAAAACGAAACAGTGCATAAAGAGGTCAAGTCCATATCCTCGATTCGTAATGGCAGAAGAGGAGGAAGAGGAAAGATTAGAAGAAGAAGCTGGTCCTTCAGTAATGAGACCAGGAGAAGGAGTGAAAGAAATCAAAAAGGAAATGAAAACTACTCGGTCCCTCACGTCATAAGAACTTCGAGACATACGAAAATATTATGTTGAGGAACCCCAAATTGAGAAAAATTATCTACACAGGAATGCAGATAATCAGGCACTTCTTTATTATGCAGCACTGGGAAAACAGGGAGGATAGCTCCTTCATATGTGCTTCCTTGTTAGTTACCATTTTCAGGGTTTTTATACAGCTCAAACAAAAGAATCACATTTGCCAACACAAGCATGCATAAAACGTCCATCTATCGATTTAGTCCTTCACCTTGATTGGATCCCAACAAACACAAAATTTCCAAAATCACAGTGATTGGTCAAAAAAAGATATCAGTCCCTTTGTTTTAGTAACAACTAAGGTAACAGCCAAGGTAACCTAACACATACATTTACCTGGGTATTGTAATTAAGGTAATTAAAGTTAACCTGATAAATACATTTACATTTATCTGGTAGCTAATATAACAGGTCCCTATCAGGTGTGGTATGTAACTCTTGCAGTTTGATCCTTATGTGATTCAAATTAATACTGACTTAAAAAGTGTTTGAGTTATTTGTAAGTGCTTAGCTAATTGACTGAACTATTGCTAGATGGTTAACAAGTGCTTAACCAGTGCTTGACTACTTATTGTGATTGTAAGTTTTAACTAAAATAATTGTGTATCTGCAACAATTACAGTCGCCAGCCAGGTGAGCAGATTGGTGCCTGGCTGCTCAGATGTTGGGATACAGAAGCCCAACAGCTAGGATCTCTTTCTAGGGACCAGGGACATGATAGAGGCATTGGAAAGAAGACCTCAATTTTCAGTCTCTGGAAACGGCTCCTCTCAAGTGTAAGGGCAAGATACCCATTCAAGGAAGATCTAGTAAATGCCCGAGGAAAGTGGACTAGAGCAGATGAAGGCATCCAATACCTAAGGGAATTAGCTGTGATGGAAGTCATCTATACTGATCTAGATAATGCTGAGGCCTCAACAGATCCAGATCATGTCCAGTGTTAACGGGCCATGTGGAGAAAAGTGATTCAGAGTTCCCCAGCTACGTATTCTAATATCTTGGCAATGGTGTATCACCCAGACATGGATATACCAACAGTGGAGAGAATATCTTCTTGGTTACAAAACTATGAAGAGAGCCTGTGCACCTCCTCACCAGTGTGGAATGACGGCCTGACTGTCAGAACTGCCCCAAGAATTTGGTCATCCACTGCCTCTACCAGCGGAAAAGGAAGTCCCAGACGCAGGAGTACACCACGAAATGAACTCTTTCACTTTTTGCGTGGCCAAGGAGAGGATATGAGGAACACACATTTAAGCTGGAAGCGCGTGTATGTGATCTAAGGGGGAAGACAGCTGTTAGAAAAGGACCACCCAAGAGGGCTGTCAGCATAGAAGCTGCCAGAACAAAAGAGGACAATCAGCAATCCCCAAGATATAGAACTGCAACTACTTCCTTCGATGTCAATGAGGAGACTTCAGGTCTAAAATTGCAAGGATCAGATAGCAAATATTCTGATGAAGAACAGAAATAGAGGGTCCCTGCCTCCAGCCAGGAGAAGGAAAGGGATGACAGAATCTACTGGACTGTGTTTGGTTGATGGCCTGGCACATCAAACCCACAAAGGTATAAAGCCTTAGTAGACACAGGGGCACAGTGTACATTGATGCCATCAAGGTATAGAGGCACAGATTCTGTCTGGATCTCTGGAGTGACAGGGGGATGTGAAGAGTTATCTGTCTTAGAGGCTGAAGTGAGCTTAACAGAGGACAAATGGGAAAAGCATCCCATTGTGACTGATCCAGAGGCCCCTTTAATTCTTGGCATAGATTACCTCAGGAGAGGGTACTTCAAAGACCCCAAGGGGTTTCGATGGGCTTTTGGTATAGTCACTGTCGATACAGAGAAAATTAAACAACGCTCCAGTTTACCTGGCCTCTCAGAAGACCCTTTTGTTGTGGGATTACTGCAAGAGCAACAGGTACCAGTTGCTACCAGGACGGTGCACCGGAGGCAGTATCACACAAACCGAGATTCCCTGGCTCCCATCCATGAGTTGATTCATCAACTGGAGGCTCAAGGAGTAATTACCAAAACTCATTCTCCATTTAATAGTCCCATATGGCCTGTGAAAAAATCTGATGGAGGGTGGAGGTTAACAGTAGACTATCATTGCCTGAATGAAGTGACACCACCACTGAGTGCTGCTGTACCAGACATGTTAGAGCTCCAGTACGAACTGGAGTCAAAAGCAGACAAGTGCTATGCTACGACTGACATCGCTAATGCATTTTTCTCAATTTCGCTGGCAGCAGATTGCAGGCCACAATTTGCCTTCACATGGAGTGGTGTCCAATATACCTGGAATCGATTGCCCCAGGGGTGGAAACATAGTCCTACTGTTTGTCATGGTGTAATTCAAACTGTGCTGGAAATGGGTGATGCCCCCGAACATTTACAGTACATTGATGACATAATTGTATGGGGCAACAAGGCAGAAGAAGTGTTTGAGAAAGGGAGAAAATAATTCAGAGGCTCCTAAAAACTGGTTTTGCTGTAAAAAGAAACAAAGTAAAGGGACCTGCACAAGAAATGTAGTTTTTGGGCATAAAATGGCAAGATGGGCATCAGCATGTGCCTCTGGATGTCGCCCCGTGGCCTATCCGTACAGGACCCGATGTGCAAAATATCCTCTACACTGCCGCTGGAGAACATGGTCTCACCTCGAGCCTCTGGCAGAAAATATCTGGAGAAACTCGTGGTCGACCATTAGGGTTTTGGAATCGAGGATATCGAGGATAAGAAGCCCACTACAACCCAACTGAAAAAGAAATACTAGCAGCATATGAGGGACTTCGAGCTGCTTCAGAAGTCATTGGCACAGAAGCTCATGTCCTCTTGGCACCACGTCTTCCTGTGCTACACTGGATGTTCAAAGGGAAAACCCCTTCTACGCATCATGCACTCAGCGCTACATATGGTGCGTGGATGATGCTGATTATATGATCTCATCTGGGGAAATCTAATCACCCAGGAACCCTGGAAGAGATCATGGACTGACCAGAAGGCAGGGATTTTTGAGCATTTCCTTAGGAAGTAGCTCGTGCCCAAGAGGCACCACCATATAATGAACTATCAGAAGATGAGAGGCATTATGCTTTGTTTACTGATGGATCCTGCTGTGTGGTAGGAAATCATCGTAAGTGGAAAGTTGCTGTGTGGAGTCCCACATGACGAGTTGTTGAGGCCACTGAAGAAGGTGAGTCGAGTCAGTTTACTGAAGTGAAAGTCATCCAACTAGCTCTAAAGATTGCAGAATGAGAGAAGTGGCCATTACTCTATCTTTATACTGACTCCTGGATGGTGGCTAATGCTCTATGGGGATGGCTACAGCACTGGAAGAAGACCAACTGGCAGTGCAAGGGTAAACCCATCTGAGCTGCTGCATTATGGCAAGACATTGCTGCTCAGGTGGAAAACATGACTCTGAAAGTATGTCATGGAGATGCTCACGTGTCGAAAAGCCGTGACACTGAAGAACAATGAAACAACCAACAGGTAGACAAAGCTGCCAAAATTGAAGTAGCTCAGGTAGACCTAGACTGGGAGCGTAAAGGTGAGCTATTTATAGCTCGATGGGCCCATGAAAGATCAGGACATCTGGGAAGAGATGCAACATATAGATGGGCTCGTGATCGAGGGGTGGATTTGACCATGGAAGCCATTACACAGGTCACCAACGAATGTGAAACATGTGCTGCAATTAAGCGAATCACACAAATCAAGTCTCCCTGGAAAAGATGCTGATGGCTGGGTTTTCAATATGGTGAGGCCTGGCAAATTGACTACGTTGGACCGTTTCCACGAACACACCGAGGCAAGTGTTATATACTCACCATAGTGGAAGCAACTACCGGTTGGTTGGAAACATACCCTGTAAACCATGCCACTGACTGAAATACTGTCTTGGGTCTTGAAAGTCAAGTTTTGTGGTGACACGGTACTGCAGAAAGAATTGAATCAGACAATGGGACTCATTTTCAAAATAATCTCATTTGTAAGTGCTTAGCTAATTGACTGAACTATTACTAGGTGGTTAACAAGTGCTTAACCAGTGCTTGACTACTTATTGTGATTGTAAGTTTTAAATAAAATAATTGTGCATCTGCAAAAATTACAGTCACCAGTTAGGTGAGCAGATTGATTCCTGGCTGCACAGATGTTGGGACAGAGAAGCCCAACAGCTAAGATCTCTTTCTAGGGACCAGGGAATTGATAGAGGCATTGGAAAGAAGACCTCAATTTTCAGTCTCTGGAAACGGCTCCTCTCAAGTGTAAGGGCAAGATACCCATTCAAGGAAGATGTTGTAAATGCCTGAGGAACGTGGACTAGAGCAGATGAAGGCATCCAATACCTAAGGGAATTAGCTGTGATGGAAGTCATCTATACTGATCTAGATAATGCTGAGGCCTCAACAGATCCAGATCATGTCCAGTGTGAACAGGCCATGTGGAGAAAAGTGATTCAGAGTTACCCAGCTACGTATTCTAATATCTTGGCAATGGTGTATCACCCAGAGATGGATATACCAACAGTGGAGAGAATATCTTCTTGGTTACAAAACTATGAAGAGAGCCTGTGCACCTCCTCATCAGTGTGGAATGACGGCCTGACTGTCAGAACTGCCCCAAGAATTCAGTCATCCACTGTCCCAACCACGGGAAAAGAAAGTCCTAAACGCAGGAGTACAGCACGAAATGATCTCTGTATCTTTTTGTGTAGTCAAGGAGAGGATATGAGGAAATGGGATGGTAAACCCACTTTTAAGCTGGAAGCCCGTATACGTGAACTAAGGGGGAAGACAGCTGTTAGAAAAGGACCACCCAAGAGGGCTGTCAGCATAGAAGCTGCCAGAACAAAAGAGGACAATCAGCAATCCCCAAGATATAGAACTGCAACTACTTCCTTCGATGTCAATGAGGAGACTTCAGGTTTAAAATTGCAAGGATCAGATAGCAAATACTCTGATGAAGAACAGAAATAGAGGGTCTCTGCCTCCAGCCAGGAGGAGGAAAGGGATGACCAAATCTACTGGACTGTGTTTGGTTGATGGCCTGGCACATCAAACCCACAAAGGTATAAAGCCTTAGTAGACACAGGGGCACAGTGTACATTGATGCCATCAAGGTATAGAGGCACAGATTCTGTCTGGATCTCTGGAGTGACAGGGGGATGTGAAGAGTTATCTGTCTTAGAGGCTGAAGTGAGCTTAACAGGGGACAAATGGGAAAAGCACCCCACTGTGACTGATCCAGAGGCCCCTTGTATTCTTGGCATAGATTACCTCAGGAGAGGGTACTTCAAAGACCCCAAGGGGTTTCGATGGGCTTTTGGTATAGTCACTGTCGATATAGAGAAAATTAAACAACGCTCCAGTTTACCTGGCGTCTCAGAAGACCCTTTTGTTGTGAGATTGCTGCAAGTTGAAGAGCAACAGGTGCACCGGAGGCAATATTGCACGAACCGAGATTTCCCTGGCTCCCATCCATGAGTTGATTCATCAACTGGAGGCTCAAGGAGTAATTAGCAAAACTCATTCCCCATTTAATAGTCCGATATGGCCTGTGAAAAAATCTGATTGAGATTGGAGGTTAACAGTAGACTATCATTGCCTGAATGAAGTGACACCACCACTGAGTGCTGCTGTACCAGACATGTTAGAGCTCCAGTATGAACTGGAGTCAAAAGCAGCCAAGTGCTATGCTATGACTGACATCGCTAATGCATTTTTCTAAATTTCACTGGCAGCACAGTGCAGGTCAAAATTTGCCTTCACATGGAGAGGTGTCCATTATACCTGGAATCGATTGCCCCAGGGGTGGAAACATAGTCCAACTGTTTCTCATGGTGTAATCCAAACTGTGCTGGAAATGGATGATGCCCCAGCTTTGGCTTTGCCCCAGTTTTAGCTTTGGTTTAGCACAATCTTGGGAGGCACCACGGCCAGAATAGCTGACCCAGGCTGACCAAGGAGATTTTCCATACCATATGACATCAACTCAGTAAAAAAAAGGGGGGAGAGGAGCAGGAAGGAGAGGCAAGATTCATTTCTGGCCTTCCAAGAGCAACTGCTACGCGTACCGAAGTTCTGTTTCTCATGAGGTGGCTTGACATCGCTGCAGATGGGAAGTAGAGAATAACAGCTTTATCTACTTTTGCTTTACTTCCAGCGTACGCGACTCAGAAGCGTCCGTGTAGCTCTCAGAGGCAGTACTGTTACTTCTAACGGCAGCCTGTATTTTCAGTGGGAGATGAGCAGGCTAAGTGAGCGGGAATGAAGATAGTTCCCACAGGAAAGCAGCTGCAAAGGTGACACAGTGCTGGCTGATAGACTACCCAGGGATCTACGTTCCAATGTAGATGGGGCCTGTGTACCTGCTCTCTTGTAGCTCTCAGATGCAGTGGCATAACTTCTAACAGCAGCCTGTATTTTCAATGGAATCTGAGATGGCCAAGTGCTCGGCATTGGAGATAACTCCCACAGTAAAGCAGCTGAAAAGGTGGCACTGTGCTAGCTGATAGGCTACACGGGGACCTGCATATCACTGTAGGTGAGGTCTGCGTACCCTCTTTTTTGTAGCTCCCAGTCACAGTGTAGTAACTTCTAACTTGTTATAGATTGCTGTGATAAAGTTCAGTAGCCAATTTAAGTGACTCATGGATCAAATTTATTAAGCAAGCCGCAAATAAGCAAAACAGCACTGGGTGGCTGGGAGACTCTGCTCTGCCAATGGCTCGCGACCCCCCCCACCTCCTCATATCACAGTCCTTTTATACAGTCCTTATCGGTCGGGAGCATCACTTCCTGGTGTACTCTGCACATGTGCCAATCTTGTTACTAGGGGGTCTTCTTCTGCCTCCTGGTGGTCGTAGGGTGGTGGCTGGGATGAAGTCAGTAGTCTTTTTGTAGTGGCCCGCTCATAAACTCTTCTCAGCTTATGCACAACCTATTGTACCTCCTATAAGCACCTTAGCCAACTGCACCTGTGCACATTGTAGAGACTTTACAGTTAAAGTTTTACAAGACTTTTAAAATGACTTTAAATGGTTCCTTGCACAACTATTCTTTCATGTTTTGATTAACAAACATGATCTTTTCCATTATAATCCCTCCCTTTTTTTCCCTCTTTTCGTTCATCAAATCTCCTAATAACATCTTTAACCATTTCGAAAATAGGTGTTTTACTTATTCCATCCTCTTTCTTGGCTAACTGCTTGTATTGCTTCCTAACCAGCATTAAGTGGGCTGCTTGTAGCCTGGTTTTTACAATCTCAGTTACCCTACTGAATACACAAGGCCCAATTGTCAGTGCTAATACCAGTGGAATGATGGGCCTAGCTATAGCTGACAATAACGTCTTGTGAGTCAAGGTGAATAGTTGAACCATGACTCATACCAGGCTTGTTGCTGTTCCCTTTCTCGTTTTCGTTTCTCCAAGCCCTCCTGTAATTTTGTCATCCTGTCTCACTATACCGGTATGATCTACATAAAAGCAGCACTCTTCCCCTAGGGCTGCACACAGTCCCTCTTGTTGTAAAAACAGCAGATCCAACCCCCGGCAATTTTGTAAAGCTGTTTCTGAAAGCTTAGAATTTCTGGTTCTGCTTCACTAGAGATGTAATCCCGGTCCCTGCTCCCGCTGCCCCAATTGCCATCAAGGTAGCTATAGTTAGGGCTGTCAAAGGCTACGGCTTATACCAGATAGCCCTGGTATTCCAATGATTATAGACAAACTCTTCAGGGTGATATAAAATGCATGGAACAATGGTTACCTGAATACAGTATTTATTGCTGGCATTAAATATCCTTAAGGAGAGTCATAGGGTTACAGTGATTTTTGAACAAACCCACTTGGAGTCGTTCACTCTGATTGCCTCATAAAATGGGGGGTTCATGCTATAACATAGTCAGCAGCACTCCATAACATTTGGATTAGGATAGTTAACCACTCCATCAGCCAGATAACAACATACCATCCCTGGATAATGGGTGGGGCCTTTATCAAATAAAATGGTACTTTTTTTTTTTTAGTTTTTCACCCCACGTTCTTTTAGGTGCAGCGCTTTTGCCCTTCTTAGAGGTAGGCTTGGGATCTTAGGATTCCCAATTTGAGGCTTTGAGAGACTCTATACCCCACTCCCAGTACGCCTCTGCCTCCTTCACCTACTCTGTTGCTTAGAGCAGTGAGGTTTACGATTTTCTCGGCAGCAGTTGTAATCTTCAGGGGTATTCTCTGTCTCCTTATAGGCCTCTTTCCTTTTGCCTTTTCCTCCAGCACCCACGGGGTGCCTGAACCACTGACTTTCACATCCAGGTCTCGGTTCTATGGGCCTTCTGCATATAAAGCACCCTTTTATAAACTTAAATTACAACCCCCACTCGACTCAGATTGTTTTATTCTTCTAAGCTATTGCTATTCCACGATCTGTTACTTTAAAATAGATATTACAGCCCCACCGATTATCTTACACCTTTCTGATGATCACAATTTAAACATTACACTGTAATATTTTACAAAAAGGAAATCACTCCACTCCGCTCCTCAGTCAACATGTCACTTTTTACACAACTTAAGCTTCAGTTCTCCTGGGACCTCTGCAGCTTCCCACTGATCCTGGGAAATTGGTCCTTAAATAAGACAAGAAAAGGACCCTCCCATCGGGGGGATTAAAGATGATTCTTTCCAGGTTTTTATCAAGACTTTGTCCCCAGGATTAATCGTGTGGATAGCAATATCTAAGGGTGGTCTCTGTACCACCATTCCCTTTTCCTTAATTCATTCCATCTTTTCAATATTTCAGTAATATATTCCTGCAAATATCCTTCTTCTATGCTAGGATGTTCCTGAGGGATCTCTAAATCATAAGGCATCCCATATAACATTTCAAACGGAGAAGCCCTTGTGTCTGTCCTTGGTTGCGTCCTTATGTTTAACAAAGCTAAGGGTCCCGGACATTTTTGTTTCTAACATTAATTTTTTTAGCGGTTTCTTAATTTCTCCATTCGTTCTCGCCACTCTTCATGAACTTTGGGGATGCCACAGGATATGGTATTCCCATTTGGTTCCCGTAGGAGCCAATGCCTCAGGGTATCATGTGGCTCCCCATACTGGTGGTTTCTATTTCTAATTTCAGAGAGTGGATTAATATACCTTCATATTTTGAGAGCCTAGTATCAGTTATCCATTTTTCTGCCTTTTGTTGTAATACCTCCCCCGAATGTTATGGGGAGAAAACACCTTTAACTCCCCTCCAAAGGTAACAAATAAAAGGTTTTCTAACATCAAGCAGGCTAAGCACAGGAGCATTAATCAAATTCACTTTTAAATTCTCAAAGTCTCTTTCATCTTCTTTGGTCCATTTAATTAATCCATCTCGAGTTAACTTCTAATACAAAAATTTTGCTTTCTTACTAAAATTTTCAATTTACTGTCTGCAATATCCCAACAGACCTAAAAGTTGTCTAACACGTCTCTTACTCTTTGGAGCTTGTAGGGACAGTATCCCATTTACTCGATCTGGATCAAGTTTCTTACTTCCCTTTATAAACCAGTGTCCCAAATATTTTACCTTTTCTTCAGCAAACAGTAATTTAGATTTAGACACTTTCAACACTTGTAAACTCAGGAAATTAAGCAATTGAATACTTTCCTGTCTAACAGCTTCTTCGTCTCTCCCTGCTAATAATAAATCGTCCACATATTGAACTAAAATAACTTCTTTGCCTAACTCATAATTTCTCAAGATCTGTTCTAGTGCTTGTCCAAAAAGATTGGGGGACTCTCTAAATCCCTGTGGTAATACAGTCCATCTCAACTGTTGTTCTCTATGGGTATCAGGATCTTCCCATTCAAAAGCAAAATAATCCCTGCACTCCCCTTTCAGGGCACATGCCCAAAAGGCACCCTTAAGGTCTATCACACTATACCACTGATACTCTGGACTCAATTGACTCAATAAGGTGTGTGGGTTACCTACAACAGGAAACCTAGTAATAGTTCTCTTGTTTGTCTCCTGGAGGTCATGTACTAATCTTTAAGTCCCATCAGATTTCTTTACTGGCAATATGGGAGTATCGTAAGGGGACATACAGGGCTCAAGTAGTCCCTTAGATATTAGTCTTTCTATTTCTGGTTTTAAGCCTTGTCTACCTTCTTGTGACAAGGGATAGTGCTTTATCCTTACCGACAGCCCAGGGTTTTTCCTAAGTCTATAAGTCTCTCCCTAATTATCAGCCTCCGGAACTAACAAAAAGGATCCTACAGCATATTTTTGCTGCTTCAGATTCTATCAGTACCTTCTTCACAAGAGGTACTTTAAATGGTTCCCCTTTTGCCCCTACTACTTGTATTTTCTCTGAAGATATCTTACACCCATGGGGAAATCGCTGGATTGTAGATCTCTCAGCCCCAGAGTCCACTAAAAATTCTACTTCCTGACGCTGAGGACCTAACTTCAGTTTTATCAAGGGCACAGTTACTCTTGTGGCCCTCAGCAAATAGAGTCCCTGACCCCCCTATTCTTCCTTAAACATCTGTTCATCCTGGAATCTCCTTCAACAATTCCTTTTTAGATGTCCCTTCTGTTTACAATAAAAACATTCAATCGTCCTTTGATTCCTTTTTTTCTGATGAATGCACCTGTCTCCCAGGCTTTTGTTTCCCTTTCTCATTGCCTTGGACTACTGCCAGAGTCCCTTTCTGTCCCGCCCTCCCAAACGGCCACCACTAAAAGTCTAGTTTGCTTTCTCTCGGCTTCCTCCTCTCTCCTCACATATACTTTTTGTGCCTCCCTCAGTGATTCATCTAGCCCTTTTTCTTTCCAGTCTTCTAATTTTTTGAGTTTCTTTTGGATATCTATCCATGATTTTGCCACAAACTGGGTCTTTAGTAATTCCTGTCCCACTGGAGCTACTGGATCTACTCCAGAGTACAGTTGGAGGCTTTTACGTAATCTCTCAAGCCAATCAGTTGGGGTTTCATCTTTTCTCTGTCTCTCATTGAATGCTTTGTTAATATTCTGTCCTCGGGGAACAGAGTCTCTGATTCCCTGGACAATGATGACTCGGAGGTCTGCCATATGGGCTCTGTGCTCCGCCATCTGATTATTCCAATTGGGCCTTTGCAAGGGCCATTTCACACCTGTGTCTGGTCCTGCCTAGTGCTGTTGGTCCCAGATTCTCATTCCTGCTAGTTCATTCCAGGTATAGAGATTTGGCCCTAAGAACTGATCTAATCTCTCAGACACACCCAGAGGATCTTCTAACAAACTCCCCATCTCCTTTTTTTAATTTTCTCACATCCCCCGTATTCAAGGGCACAGCTATATAACCAACCCCTGGTCCTCCTCTCTGAGCTCCTGCTCCTGCATTCACAATGGGGACTTCCCTCAAAGGGAATAACCCCTCCTCAGCCCTTCCCTCCTGAGTCCTACTCTCGTCAAGGGGCCCGGAGGTTTCAGCTCTAACTCAGAGTTCTGGTCCCGATGCTCTACTTCTGGGCAGGGGAGAGGTGGAAGAGGTAAAATCGGAGGACCAGACTCAGTAGTTGGTGGAACATATGGGGGCAGCCAAATCTCCTCTTCAGGTGGTCTCTTAGCTTTCTTTTTCCTTAAGAGCGAACAAGGACACCTTATCAGAAGGTTGGGGTATCCAGAGACTCGCATATTTAATTTCCTCTAGGGTAACGGTCTTTTTATCATTTACTCACAAATTGAGGTCTGCGCATAACCAGTCCTCAAAAGACCCAAATATGGGCCAAATAATATGGGGATTTCCTAATGACTTCCCCCCTCAAACTTCCATACAGTAATGTACCATCTTTTCCTTACTCTTTTGTCTTTCACGGGGAGAATAATTCCAAAATTTTATCATCATCTCCAGAGGACTTTCTGGGGGAATATCTGGCAGTCTGTCCTTATGCCAGCCATGGGATCAGAGGGCTTGCTCTTCCTCTGTCCCATCATCCAGAGTGCCCTTGACACGTTTTCATAATCGATCCCTCGGTCGTGACCCACGCCCTCGCGGGCAATGGGAACTACACTACTGGAGGATCCGCACTCGCTTGGTCTCCTTGAGACCTCTCAGTCACTCGCACTCTAGGATACCCACCCCGACCAAACAGAACCACGCAAATACTTACTCAATCCAGAGTCTTCGTTCGGATCTTCGTGCACAAAAATTTATGGGGTACTGCAGGTTTATTTGCTTATTTGCCAAATTTCGAGGGGGTTCAGAATACAGAGTTTGGCAAGGGAATTTCCCAAACCAGGGCCATCTACAGACGGGGTCCCCCTAGTCCGGGAGTCCAATACCAAATCTACTTGTATCCGAGTCACGACAAAAATTGTTATAAGTTGCTGTGATAAAGTTCACTAGCCAATTTAAGTGACTCATGGATCAAATTTATTAAGCAAGCGACAAATAAGCAAAACAGTGCTGGGCGACCAGGAGACTCTGCTCGACCAACGACTTGCGATCCCTCCCCCATATCACAGTCGTTTTATACAGTCCTTATCGGTCGGGTGCATCGCTCCCTGGTGTACTCTGTGCATGTGCCCATCTTGTTACTAGGGGGTCCTCTTCTGCCTCCTGGTGGTCATAGGTTGGTGGCTGGGATGAAGTCAGTAGTCTTCCTCTAGTGGCTCCTTCATGAACTCTGCTCTTGGCTCTTATCAGCTCATGCGCAACCTATTTTACCTCCTATAACCATCTCAGCCAACTGCACCTGTTCACATTTGTTGCCGCCTCTGGCAACACCACCAGGCCTCCCTCACGGATCACTCAGCCCCCCCGCTGAGGGGACAAGGATCACCACACACTCAGCATTGATGATACTTTATTCCCCCCCTTTGTTTACACCATGTGCTTATATCTGCTACCACCAGCACCTCCTCTCACTCCACCTCGTGCCCACCTCTTCTGTACCTTCCACCTCTTACGTTACAACCCGAGATCTTCCGGATGCCTACCACACACATTGAAGAAACTTTACAGTGAAAGCTTTACAAGAATTTTAAAATGACTTTAAATGGTTCCTTGCACAGCTATTCTTTCCTGGCTTCATTAAAGAACACAACCTTTTCCATTACATAACGGCAGCCTTTATTTTCAATCGGAGCTGAGCAGGCCAAGTGTACCAGATTGGAGATACCTCCAAATGGAAAGCAGCTGCAAAGGTGGCACAGTGCTAGCTCATAGGCTACACGGGGACCTACGTACCAATGTAGCTGGGTTCTGCATATCTACTTTCTTATAGCTCCCAGACGCAGTGGCGTAGCTTCTACTGGCAGTCTGTGTTTTTTCAAGGGGAACTGAGCAGGACAAGTACACAGGATTGGAGATAGCTCCTATAGGAAAGCAACTGCAAATGTGGTATAGTGCTGGCTGGTAGGCTACATGGGGATCTAGGTATCACTGTGGGTGGGCTCTGCATACCTGCTCTCTTGTAGCTCCCAGGAACAGTGACTTCTTCTGGCAGCCTGTATTTTCAATGGGAACGGAGTAGACCAAATGCGCGGGATTGGAGATAACTCCCACAGCAAAGAAACTGCAAAGGTGGCTCAGTGCTAGCTGATAGGATACATGGGGACATATGTACCACTGGAAGTGGGACCTGCGTACCTGCTTTTTATTGTAGCTCCCAGACGCTGTGACGTAACATCTACGGGCAGGCTGTATTTAAAACAGGAGCTGAGAAGAAGGGGGTTTGGAGATATCGATATTATGATTAATGCTCGCACAGCATCAGGGCTATCTCTCCAGCATTCCTTCCCTTACCTTCACCAATAGCTGTGAGTAAGCACAATCATGGGAGGGACCCCGGCCACAACAGCTGTCACAGGCTGACCAAGGAGATATTCCATACCATATGACGTCAGCTCAGTAATATAAACTGGGAGAGAAGAGCAGGAAAGGGAGGCAAGATTCATTTCTGGCCTTCCAAAAGTAACCACTATGTGTATCGAAGCCCTGCTTCTCGGGAAGTGGCCAGACATCGCTGCAGATGGGAAGTAGAGAGTAACAGATTTATCTGCTTTTGTTTTGCTTCCCGTGCGCGTGACTTTGCTGTTTCTTTATTAGACTGCTTTTATCTCAACCCACGAGACTCCCATCTTGTTATCTCCCCTTCCTTGTCTCGCTGGGGAGGTGGGGGATAGAGTTGTGTGGTGGGCACCTGGAATCCACCCAGAGTCAAACTACCTAAGACTTTTTGGCGCCCAACGTGGGTGAGATAGTAGCAGTTTTACATTAAATGCATTGTAATTATAGTAAGCCAATGAGTGCAAAGTTCCTGTGCTAGTCACGGAGCCTTGCTGTAATGCAGCTTATCTGACACTTTGTAATGTTTGGGAACATGATGCTACTAACACTGACTCTGTGCTGCGCTCTAACCTTGATAGCTTTGCTAAGTTGGCTGTATGATTTTATGAAAAGAATGAAAGGGCCTGGGAACGTGATTGCCCAAATAATAATTGTGAGTCTCATTCTGTTACTGATGGAATTACTGTGCTGTGAGCGCTATCTTGTGGAGGTCGTGGGGCAAAGCACCTCTTTCCCTTTAGCTCGGAATGATGTAGACAATTTTTTTATACAGAATTCCCAGGTCCTTAGTCACCCTTACATGAGAGTTTTAATATTACTAATTAATATGTCTGGTATATTAAATATTTAGTGGAATCTGGACTCAGCTAAGTCAAATTTGGGATGGAAAGATATTAAAATGTCCCCCAAAGCAGCCAGTCCCTGGGTGACAGGGTGTGTGGATGAATTTGGACAAATTCCTAGGACGGTTATCACCTCCTATAACCTGGGATTTTACAGCTGAACAGATAAAAAACCCTGCTTTACTGGCACGCCACCAGATAGAAGGATGTCTTGCCTACACCAATGAGGTCCATGAGGTTATGCACTATACTGGAGCCTAGCCTCTGCCTACCGAGCCGCACTCTAGTCCTCTCAGAGAACTATGGTTGAAGTGGAAACTCAAATTGTATCTGAGACCACCATGGTTGAGTCAGTTGCAGTCCAGTCCTCTCAGAGAACTGTCCGAGGTGGAAATTCAAACTGTATCGGAGACCACCATGGCTGAGTCGGAGAATCAAACAACAACCACAGTGGTTGCCCCAGTAGTGAAAAAGAAACAGTGGATAAGGAGGTCAAGTCCATATCATCGATTAGTAAGGGCAGAAGAGGAGGAAGAGGAAAGGTTAGAAGCAGCTGGTCCTTCAGTAAGGAGATCAGGAGAAGGAGTGAAAGAAATCAAAAAGGAAATGGAAACTACTCAATCCCTCACCTCATCAGAACTTCGAGATATGGGAAAAGATTATGTTGAGGGATCCCAAACAGCAATAAATTTATGTACGCCGGAATGCAGATAAGCAGGCACTTCTTTATTATGCAGCGCTGGGAAAACAAGGGGGATAGCTCCACCTTACCTGATTCATTGTTAGTTACCATTTTCAGTGTTTTTATACGGCTCAAACAAAAGAAGCACATTTGCCAACACAAGCATGCATAAAAATTCAATCTATCGATTTAGCTCTTCACCTTCATTGGTTCCCAACAAACACAAAATTTCAAAAATTGCAGTGATTGGTCAAAAAAAGATATCAGTCCCTTTGTTTTAGTAACAACTAAGGTAACAGCCAAGGTAACCTATGGAATACATTTACCAGGGTCTGGTAGCTAAGGTAACAGGTCCCCTTCAGGTGTGGTATGTAACTCTTGCAGTTTGATCCTTATGTGATTCAAATGAATACTTAGTTAATAAGTGTTTGAGTTATTTGCAAGTGCTTAGCTAATTGACTGAACTAGGTGGCTAACAAGCGCTTAACAAGCCCTTGACTACTTATTGTGATGATAAGTTTTTAACTAAAATAATTTTGTATCTGCAACAATTACAGTCGCCAGTCAGGTGAGCGAATTGGTGCCTGGCTGCTCAGATGTTGGGATAGAGAAGCCCAACAGCTAGGATCTCTTTCTAGGGACCGGGGAATTGATAGAGACATCAGAAAGGAGACCTCAATATGCAGTCTCTGGAAACAGCTCCTCTCCAGTGTAAGGGCAAGATACCCATTCAAGGAAGATCTTGTAAATGCTCAAGGAAAGTGGACTAGAGCAGATGAAGGCATCCAATACCTAAGGGAATTAGCTGTGATGGAAGACATCTATGGTGATCTAGATAATGCCAAGGCCTCCACAGATCCAGACGATGTCTAGTGTACACAGGTCATGTTGAGAAAAGTGATTCAGAGTGCCCCAGCTACGTATTCTAATATCTTGGCAATGGCGTATCACCTAGACATAGATATACCAACAGTGGAGAGAATATCTTCTTGGTTATAAAACTATGAAGAGAGCCTCTGCACCTCTTCACCAGTGTGGGATGATGGCCTGGCTATCTGAACTGCCCCAAGAATTCAGTCATCCACTGTCCCAACCAGGGGAAAAGAAAGTCCTAGGTGCAAGAGTACACAACAAATACAACTCTGGCTCTTTTTGCATGGCCAAGGAGAGGATATGAGGAAATAGGATAGTGAATCCACTTTTAATCTGGAAGCGCGAGTACTTGAACTAAGGGGAAAGACAGTTATTAGAAAAGAACCACCCAAGATGGCTCTAAGTATAGTAGTTGCCAGAACAAAAAAAAGAGGACATTCAGCAATCACCAAGACATAGAAGAACTGCAACCACTTCCTTCGATGGCAATGAGGAGACTTCTGGTCTAAAACTGCAAGGATCAGATAGCAAATACTCTGATGAAGAAGATAAATAGAGGGTCCCTGACTTTAGTCAGGTGAAGGAAAGGAATGACCGAATCTACTGGACTTTGTGGGGTCGAAGGCCTGGCACATCAAACCCACAAAGGTATAAAGCCTTAGTAGACACAGGGGCACAGTGTACATTGATGCCATCAAGGTATAGAGGCACAGATTCTATCTGGATCTTGGACTGACAGGGGGATGTGAAGAATTATCTGTATTAGAGGCTGAAGGGAGCTTAACAGGGGAAAAATGGGAAAAGCACCCTATTGTGACTGATCCAGAGGCCCGTTGTATTATTGGCATAGATTACCTCAGGAGAGGGTACTTCAAAGACCCCAAGGGGTTTCGATGGGCTTTTGGTATAGCTACTGTAGATACAGAGAAAATCAAACAACTCTCCAGTTTACTTGGCCTCTCAGAAGACCCTTTTGTTGTGCAAGTTAAGAGCAACAGATACCAATTGCTACCAGGACGGTGCACTGGAGGCAATATCGCACAAACCGAGATTCACGGGCTCCCATCCGTGATTTGATACATCAACTAGAGGCTCAAGGAGTAATTAGCAGAACTCATTCCCCATTTAATAGTCCCATATTTCCTGGAGTCAAAAGCACCCAAGTGGTATGCTACGATTGACATCCGTAATGATTTTTTCTCAATTTCACCGGCAGCAGAGTGCAGGCCACAATTCGCCTTCACATGGAGAGGTGTCCAATATACCTGGAATCGATCGTCCCAGGGGTGGAAACATAGTCCTACTATTTCTCATGGTGTAATTCAAACTGTGCTGGAAATGGGTGATGCCCCTGAACATTTACAGTACATTGATGACATAATTGTATGGGGCAACAATAAGTGTTTGAGAAAGGGAAAAGAATAATTCAGATTCTCAGATTCTCCTAAAAGCCGATTTTGCTGTCAGAAGAAACAAAGTAAAGGGACCTGCACAAGAGTTCCAGTTTTTGGGTATAAAATTGCAAGATGGGCGTCAGCATGTGCCTCTGGATGTTGTAAACAAAATATGTCTCAACCTACTAATAAGAAAGAAACACAAGCTTTCCTGGGCCTTGTGGGATTCTGGAGGATGCACATCCCAGGTTATAGTCAGTTTGCGAGTCCTCTTTTTAGAGTAACCAGAGAGAAGCACTGTTTTGAGTGAGGCCTTGAGCATCAACAAGCTCTTAAAAAAATTACACAGGAAATAGCTTGTGCAGTCGCCCTTGGGCCTATCCGTACAGGACCAGATATGCAAAATATCATCTACACTGCCGCTGGAGAGCATGGTCTCACCTGAAGCCTCTGGCAGAAAACATCTGGAGAAACCCGAGGTCGACCATTAGGGTTTTGGAGTCGAGGATATCGAGGATCGGAAGCCCACTACACCCCAACTGATAAAGAAATACTAGCAGCATATGAGGGACTTCGAGCTGCTTCAGAAGTCATTGGCACAGAAGCTCATGTCCTCTTGGCACCATGTCTCCCTGCGCTACAATGGATGTTCAAAGGGAAGACCCCTTCTATGCATCATGATACCAGAGCTACATGGAGTAAGTGGATGGCACTAATTACACAACGATCTCGACTGGGGAAATCTAATTGCCCAGGAATGCTGGAAGAGATCAAGGACTGGTCAGAAGGCAGGGATTTTGAGCATTGCCTGAGGAAGTAGCTTGTGCCCAAGAGGCACCACCATATAATGAACTATCAGAAGATGAGAGGCATTATGCTTTGTTTACTGATGGATCCTGTCGCGTGGTAGGAAATCATCATAAGTGGAAAGCTGCTGTGTGGAGTCCCACACAACGAGTTGTTGAGGCCACTAAAGGAGAAGGTGAGTCAAGTCAGTTTGCTGAAGCGAAAGCCATCCAACTAACTCTAAAGATTGCAGAACGAGAGAAGTGACCAGTACTCTATACTGACTCCTGGATGGTGGCTAATGCCCTATGGGGATGACTACAGCACTGGAAGAAGACCAACTGGCAGCGCAAGGGTAAACCTATCTGGGCTACTGCATTATGGCAAGACATTGCCCCTTGGGTGGAAAACATGACTCTGAAAGTACGTCAAGGAGATACTCACATGCCCAAAAGCCATGCCACTGAAGAACAGTGGAACAACTAACAGGTAGACAAAGCTGCCAAAATTGAAGTAGTTCAGGTAGACCTAGATTGGGAGCATAAAGGTGAGCTATTTATAGCTCAGTGGGCCCATGAAACATCAGGAAATCTGGGAAGAGATGCAACATATAGATGGGCTCGTGATCAAGGGGTGGACTTGACCATAGAAGCCATTACACAGGTCACCCACGAATGTTAAACATGTACTGATATCAAGCGAGCCACACGAATCAAGTCTCCCTGGAACAGAGGTCGATGACTGGGTTTTCAAGACAGTGAGACTTGGCAAATTGACTATGTTGGACCGCTACCACAAACACACCAAGGCAAGCGTTATATACTCACCATGGTAGAAGCAGCTATCAGTTGGTTTGA
This sequence comes from Colius striatus, assembly GCF_028858725.1. Lineage (NCBI taxonomy): Eukaryota > Metazoa > Chordata > Aves > Coliiformes > Coliidae > Colius > Colius striatus. The sequence continues at coordinate 3,277,346 of NC_084789.1, forward strand.
AATATATCCTGTAAACCATGCCACTGCCCAAAATACTGTCTTGGGTCTTGAAAGGCAAGTTTTGTTGCGATACGGTACTCCAGAAAGAATTGAATCAGACAATGGGACTAATTTTCAAAATAATCTCATAAACTCCTGGGCAAAGAAACATGGCATTGAGTGGATATATCACATCCCCTATAACCCACAAGTCTCTGGAAAGATTGAAAGATATGACGGATTACTTAAGACCATGTTGAGAGCACTGGGCAATGGGGCATGGAAGCAGTGCGATAAAAATTTAGCAGAAGCCACTGGGCTGGTTAACAGCAGAGGTTCAACTAACCATCCTGGTCTTGCCCAAAAAAAACCCACTACATACTGTGGGAGCAGATAAGGTCCCTGTAGTGCACGCAGGGAAATGGCTGGGGAAGGCAGTATGGGTGTCATCTCCCATGAGAAAGGGTAAACCCATTCGTGGGAATGTCTTTGCACAGGGGCCTGGGTGTACTTGGTGAGTGATGAGAAAGGATGGGGAAACTCGATGTGTACCTCAAGGAGACTTAACCTTGGGGGAAAAATAACCTGTGATGTGAGTTATCTGTTGTAGACGATGAGGTATGACAAGTGGACAAACCAAATCGGTGCTGGTGCCCAACACTAAACACACTGCTTCCCCTGGCCAGGATATCAATCTTGATGGATGAGACATAAGTTATGGCCTGCTCCCATGAACATCTACAGCGGATGAAAGACAAAAGAATGTTGTTTGTTTGTTTGATGCAAGATGCAAGAGGGAATACAAGAACAATGTTTGCCTGTTGAAGAGTGGGGGTACAAGTTAATGAGAGTATATAAGAATGTATATGGGTTGTTGAGATGGTTTGTCTGAGCATGACATAAATGGTATGCAATAAGGGATGGAGACTGTAGTGGGTTTAGGATGGTAGTGAATTTCCACAGCAGCTCTTACAGTGCTGTGCTTACTGTTGATATCAATATTATGACTACTGCTCGCATAGCATCAGGGCTGTCCCTCCAGCATTCCTTCCCCTACCTTCACTAATAGCTGTGGGTGAGCACAGTCTTGGGAGGGACCACGGTCAGAACAGCTGACCCAGGCTGACCAAGGAGATTCCATACCATATGACATCAACTCAGTAATATAAACTGGGGGAGAGGAGCAGGGAGGGGAGGCAAGATTCATTTCTGGCCTTCCAAAAGCAACCACTATGAGTACCGAAGTCCTTCTTCTTGGGAGTAAAAGTTACACCATTGCCTCTGGGAGCTAAAAGAAAGCAGGAAACGCAGAGCCCACTAACAGTGGTACGTAGGTCCTCATGTAGCCTATCAGTCAGCATTGTTTTACCTTTGCAGCTGCTTTCCTGGTTTAGCTATCTCTTTCACGCACACTTGGCCTGTTCAGCTCCCATTGAAGAAATACAGACTACCTGTAAAAGTTACACCTCTTCCTCTGGGAGCTACAAGAAAGCAAGTATGCAGAGCACCTACATTGGTATTTAGGTCCCCGTGTAGCCTCTCAGCCAGCACTGTGCACCCTTTGCAGATGCTTTCCTGTCGGAGCTATCTCCATTCATGCGCATTTGGCCTACTCAGCTCTCTTTGAAAATACTGGATGTAGGTAGAAATTATTCCATTGTGTCTGGGAGCTACAAGAATGAGGGTACGCTGAGTCCTTCTACAGTGATACGTAGGTCGCCGTGTAGCCTATCAGCCAACACTGTAGACCTTTGCAGCTACTTTCCTGAGGGAGCTATCTCCAACCCCGCGCTCTTGGCGGGATTTGAAATACAGTCTGCCAGTGCATGTTACGTCACTGCGTCTAAGAGCTAGAAGAAAGCAGTTACGCAGACCCCACTTACAGTGGTACGTAGGTTGTTTAGAGATCATCTAGTCCTTTAAGTACCTTTAGAGATCATCTAGTCCAATCCCCCTGCAGGCGCAGGGTCACCTTGATCAGGTCGCATAGGACCATGTCCAGGCGCGTCTTGAAGACCTCCAAGGAAGGAGACTCCACAACCCCCCTGGGCAGCCTGTTCCACTGCTCCATCACTCTCACGGTTAAATAACTTTTTCTTATGTTTAAGTGTTTTTTTTTTTTTTTTTATTCCGGCTTCATCCAATTACCCCTTGTCCTTTTAATATCTTCTATAGAAAAGAGGGATGTCCCAACCTCCTGACAATCACCCTTTATATATTTATAAATATTAATAAGATCACCCCTCAATCTCCCCTTCTCCAGACTAAACAGCCCCAGTTCCCGCAGTCTTTCCTCATATGAAAGATGTTCTATACCCTTGATCATCTTGGTGACCCTGCGCTGGACTCTCTCCAACAGTTCCCTGTCCTTCTTGAGTTGAGGAGCCCAGAACTGGACACAGTACTCCAGATGAGGAATCACCAGGGAAGAGTAGAGAGGGAGAAGAACCTCGCTCGACCTGCTGGCCACACTCATCTTGATGCATCCCAGAATGCCATTGGCCTTCTTGGCAACGAGGGCACATTGCTGGCTCATATTTAGTTTATTATCAGTCAGGGCTCCCAGATCTCTCTCTGCAGAGCTGCTCTTCAGCAGTTCGACCCCCAGGATGTACTGGTGCATGGGGTTTTTCATTCCCAGATGCAGGACTCTGCACTTGTCCTTGTTGAACCTCATGAGTTTTCATCTCTGCCCAACTCTCAAACCAGTCGAGATCCCGCTGAAATGCAGCAGAGCCTTCTGGGGAATCAGTCAGTCCTCCCCGTTTGGTGTCATCAGCGAACTTGCTGAGGGTACACTCTGTCCCCTTGTTGTCCCCTTATTGCTGTCCGTAACATCCCGTCTCCTTTCTTGGAGGTCTTCAAGACGCACCTGGACATAGTTCTATGCGAACTGATCTAGGTGAACCTGTTTCTCCAGGGGGGTTGGAATAGACGATCTCTAAAAGTCCCTTCCAACCCCTACCATTCTATGATTCTATTATAGACAACACGAATACATACTTACTATTGTAGGTGGGGTCTGCGTACCTGTTTTCTCGTAGCTCCCAGACGAAATGGTGTAACTTCTACCGGCAGTCTGTATTTCTTCAATGGGAGATGAGGAGACCAAGTGTGCAGGAAAGAGAGAACTCAACCAGGAAAGCAGCTGCAAAGGCAACACAGTGTTGGCTGATAGGCTACATGATGACCCACGTACCATTGTTGGGCGGCTCTGCATTTCTTGCTTTCTTGTAGCTCCCAGAGGCAGTGGCATAACGTCTATCAGCAGCCTGTATTTTCAATGGCAGCTGAGTAGATCAACTGCGCTGGATTGGAGATAGCTCCAACAGGAAAGCAGATGCAAAGAGTGCACAGTGCTGGCAAAGAGGCTACACGGGAACCTACGTACCACTGTTGGTTCACTCCGCATACCTATATTCTTGTAGCTCCACGACGCAGAGGTATAATTTCTACCGGCAGTCTGTATTTTCAATGGGAGCAGAGCAAGCCAAGTGCGTGGGAAAGAGATGGCTCAACCAGGAAAGCAGCTGCAAAGGTGGCACAGTGCTGGCTGATAGCCTACAAAGGGACCTACGTACCACAGTAGGTTGAGCTTGCGTACGTGCTTTCCCCTAGCTCCCAGAAGCAGTGGTTTAACTTCTACTGGAAGTCTGTATTTTTTAACATGGGAGCTTAGCAGGCTGAGTGTGTGGTATGGGAGATAGCTCCCACAGGAAAGCAGCTGCAAAGGTGTCACAGTGCTTGCTTATAGGCTACAAGGGATCATATGTACAACTGTAGATTGGGTCTCCATACATGTTTCTTGGAGCTCCCAGAAGTGGCCTAACTTTTACTGGTAGCCTCTATTTTCAGAGCAATCTGAGCAAGACAAGTCGGCGAAATTGGAGATAGCTCCTACCAAAAAGCAGCTACAAAGGTGGCACAGTGCTGGCATATAGACTACACGGGGATCTATGTACCACTGTAGCTGGGGTCTGCGTACCTGCTTTCTTGTAGCTCCCAGATGCAGTGGCGTAACTTCTACCAACGGTCTGTATTTTCAATGGGATCTAAGCAGGTCAAGTGCACGGGATTGGAGATAGCTCCCACAGAAAAGCAGCTACAAACGTGTAACAGTTCTGGCTGATAGGCTACACGAGGACCTATGTACCACTGTTGGTGGACTCTGTGTACCTGCTGTAATGTAGCTCTTAGAGGCAGTGGCATAACATGGACTGGCAGCCTTTATATTCAAAGGGACCTGAACAAAGCGCGTGGGACTGGAGATAGCTCTCACAGGAATCAACTCTAAAGGTGGCACACTGATGGCTGATAGGCTACAGGAGGACCTATGTTATACTGTAGATGGGGACTGCATACCTGCTTTCTTGTAGCTGCCAGAGGAAGTGACGTAATTTCTACCGGCAGCCTCTTTTCAATGGTAGCTGAGTAGGCCAGACTGGAGATAGCTTTCACAGGAAAGCAACTGCAAAGGTTGCACAGTGCTGGTAGATAGGCTACATGGTGATCTACTTAACACTGTAGGTGGGCACTGCATACCTGCTTTCTTGTAGCTCTGAGACGCCTTGATATAACTTCTACCCGCAGCCTGTATTTCAAATAGGAGTTGAGCAGGCCAAGTGCGAGGGATTGGAGATAGCTCCCAGAGGAAAGAAGCTGCAAAAGTGACACAGTACATGCTGTAAGACTAAAAAAGGACAAACGTACTACTGTAGGTGTGGTCCATGTACTTGTTTTCTTGTAGCTCTCAGACGCAGTGACGTAACTTCTACCGGTTGCTTGTATTTCAAATGGAAGCTGAGTAGTTCAGTTGCGCAGCATTGGAGATAGCTCTCACAGAAAACCAGCTGCAAAGGTGGCACGGTGCTAGCTGATTGGCTACAAGGGGACGTAAGTATCAATGTAGGTGGAGTACGTATCTGCTTTCTTTTAGGTACCAGAGGCAGTGACGTAACTTCTAACAGCAGCCTGTATTTCCAATGGGAACTGAGCAGGCCATGTGAAAGGGATTAGAGATAGCTCACACAGGAAAGCAGCTGCAAAGGTATCACAGTACTGTCTGATAGGCTACATGTAGGCTGACGTACCATTGTAAGTGGGGTCTGCGTACCTGCTTTCTTGTAGCTCCCAGACACAGTGGAGTAACTTCCACAGACAGCCTGTATTTTATACAATGGGAACTGAGGTGGAAATGTGCACGGGATTGGAGATAGCTCCCAGAGGAAAGCAGCTGCAAACGTGTCACAAGTTTGACTGATAGACTACACAGGGGACCTACAGATCACTGTAGGTGGGGTCTGGGTATCTGCATTCTTGTAGCTCCCAGAGGCAGTTGTGTAACTTCCACTGGCAGCCTGTATTTTTTTAATGTAAGTTTGCAGGTCAAATGTGCAGGAGTGAATATAGCTCCCATAGGAAAGCAGCTGCAAAGGTGGAACAGTGCAGACTGTTGGGCTACACAGAGAGTTACGTACAACTGTAAGTGGGATCTACGTACCTGCTTTCTTTTAGCTACCAGATGGCATGATGTAATTTCTACTGGCAACCTGTATTTCAAATGGGATCTCAGCAGGCTAAGTGCGAGGGATTGGAGATAGCTCACACAGGAAATAAGCTGCCAAGCTGACTGCTAGGCTACAGGCGTGTTGAGGAATCTGCAATGTATTCGTTAGGTTATCTTGGCTGTTTCCTGGCTGCAGATAAGCCAGGCAAATTTTTATTATGCAGCAGTGGGAAAACACAGGGGATAGCTCCTCCAGATGTGCTTTGTTGTTAGTTACCATTTACAGGGTTTTTATAAAGCTTAAACAATAGAATCACATTTGCCAACACAAGCATGCATAAAACGTCCATCTATCGATTTAGTCCTTCACCTTGATTGGTTCCCAACAAGTACATAATTTCCAAAATCACAGTGATTGGTCAAAAAAAGATATCAGTCCCTTGGTTTTAGTAACAACTAAGGTAATATCCAATGTAACCTAACAAATACATTTACCAGGGTCTCGTGGCTAAGGTAACAGGTCAATCTAATTGATCTAAATCGTGTTCTACATCTGTGGTGACATTTGGAATGTGTATGCAACAATGGTCTACTCTGTCTTTTAGGAGGCCACACACCCCATGTTCCTTCAGCAACAGCATGTCCAGAGTCATTCTATTTTGCAATGCCATTCTAGAGGTAGTCTGTAATTGTAAATTCAGTTGTTTAAATCCCTTTCTTGTCACATTTGCCAACCGTTCGACCTGACCAGTCAATCTAAACAGCCACTCAAGTCCATCCCATTCAAAACACCAAGATGTCTTAGTCCTGTAACTGAATTGTAAGTTTACACTAAGACCCCAAACTGAATTCCATTCCTCCTCCCTGTTTGCTGTTCTGTTAACCTGTTCACATTCCCATTTCATAGTCATTCGGGACACATTCCTTGTTTTTGGTTCATCATATCTGCACCACCCAACATCTCCAAATCTTCCTATGGCGGTAAATTGAAAATTTAGCAACTTATAACAGTCTACTCTATTACCGGGGATTGTCCATTGCTTTCTAATGTAATCTACTCTCTCTTCCCAACTTATCACTGCTTTTTGTTTACAGTGTGCAGTCTCATTTTTCTTAACAGTGGTCAAATTCATGGTTAAGATTCCCCAAGGAATGGACTCTCCCACTGCCCGTGGTATAGGTAAGCAAGCAGTAATTTGGGAGACATTTGGCAGATGTGCGAATTCCTTAACCAAGCCTATCATCAGATTTTCCTCCTGAGTTTTTCCTGGTATTGGAATTACCTGTTCCGAGTCTATTTCTGTTTGGACTGGAGTCTGGGCCTGAACATTCAATACAAATCGATTTGATCATCCAATTTTGATCCATGTTTCCACCACCATAGACTGAAAAAACAGCAAAAACAAAAACTTAGTCATGTTTCAGAGTTAACTTCAATATCTCAAGATTTTCTATCACTCTCCCACTTCCATGGACTTGACGGTGCCTTCTTCACCCGAGTGTAGTAGATCCAGGCTTCTGATTCTGCAATCTTGATTGCAGTGAAGGTGGTCAGCAACACCTGGTATGGTCCCTTCCACCTTCCTTGCAGAGGATATTCGTTCCAGGTCTTTATGTAGGCGTAATCTCCAGGCAGGATGTTGTGTACTGGATTTTCCAAAGTCAGAGGTCGATTCCACACTACTGTAGTTTGGAGTCTGCTTAGAGTTTTTCCAAGAAAAAGCAAATAGTTATACTCATCTTATCTTCATGTCACATGCATGTTCGGATTCGGTTAGGAACCTCATAAGATTTTCCAAAAATTATCTCATAAGGACTTACTGACATTGCACTTCGAGGTTTCACTCTTATTTTGTAGCAATGCAAGTGGAAGTGCCTGAGGCCATTTCAATTTGGCCTCCTGACAAATTTTTCTAATTTGTCTTTTTAGGATCTGATTCATTCTTTCCACTTTTCCACTTGATTGCAGTCTCCAAGGGACATGTAAATCTCAGGAAATTCCCAGATGGGAAATGCCCATCTATACTCTTTTTTGTACTACTGGATTTTTCTTTAAACAAATTTCAGATTTTGCCGTTACTGATTTGGCCATCTGAAACATTCGTACTGATATGACATTTCTTCTCAGAAGTTGAGTCTTAGCTTCTGCACCCCAGTGACACTCCGTATGCTTTGTTTGCAAAATCTCTCTCATGATTAAGGGAGGCAGTACTACCTTACCTGTACTTGTCATCCACCATCCTTCTAAATTTTTCCTCTACATTTAGTAACCTAGCCAATTTCTCATCCTCCCGTGAATTTTTTGGTGGCTCCTTAGGAAGCGCTACTGTTCTGGTGGGGATGGTTGCCATTTGTGAGACTGTGTGTTGTGCTATTTTACTCTCTTTGAGTTCCCTGTCTGATGTGCTTTACAGTGCATGATTGCCACTTGAACTGGTTCCTGCACTGCCGCCAGCAGTTGCTCACCAGGTCCAGTTCTTTGGAAAACTATCCCACTGGTATCTTCCAGCTTCCTAGTTTCTACTTCAGAACTCGTAGAGCCAAATGCTGTTGTTCATGGACAAATAACTGAAAGTCTTTGGTTAAATCTGGCAAGCCTAAGGCTGAGGCTGTCATCAGAGATATTTTAAGCTTTCGGAAAGCTTCCTGCTATTCTTTGTCCCACAATATACAATATACACAATATACAATAATATGCATATATATACACAAAGCAATATAAAAACCAATATACAAATATACAAATCAATGTACAAACCAAAACCAAGAGGTACCTTCCCATATACTTATGTGGGCCAAATTATACCAATTACCAATTGTGAATTACCAATGTCATCCCCGCGATCACTTAATCCAACTTACGGGCTTTAATACCAATGCCAACCCTACGATCGCTTTTGCGTTCGACTTACGGGCGGCACCTAGGATCCCAATACCAATACGAGGATCCTCTAGCCCGACCAAGTGGAAGTTGCGCTCCGTCTTAGTGGCAGACATGTTTGGGCTTTCCCTGGGCCCGACCAAGCGGGGTCTCCAACACTAGTTCACCAGGTTCTGCCCCCAACCAATTAGAAGTGCCTTACCACTCCAGGGAATGTTGAGAAGAAGCTGTAAGGGTCGCAGGTGATGGTCCTCCCAGAGAATTCCTCTGTGTCAGCTGGAGTTTGATCAACGTCTGTTCCAGTCCAGTCTCACGCGAAAGGTCCCACCTGGGTCGCAAAAACTGTTGACGGATCCGCAATCGCGAAAAACTTATCTACACAGGAACGCAGATAAGCAGGCACTTCTTTATTATGCAGCACTGGGAAAACACAAGGGATAGCTCCTCCAAAGATGCTTCCTTGTTAGTTGACATTTTCAGGGTTTTTATACAGCTCAAACAAAAGCATCACATTTGCCAACACAAGCATGCATAAAATGTCCATTTGTCAGTTATAGCCCTTCATCTTGATTGGTTCCCAACAAGCATAAAATTTCCAAAATCGCAGTGATTGGTCAAAAAAAGATATCAGTCCTTTTGTTTTAGTAACAACTAAGGTAACAGCCAAGGTAACCTAATGAATACATTTACCAGGGTCTTACAGTTAAGGTAACAGCTAAGGTAATCTAACAAATACATTTATCAGGGTCTCATGGCTAAGGTAACAGCTAAGGTCATCTAACAAACACATTTACCAGAATCTCCTGGCTAAGGTAACAGGTCCTTATCAGGTGTGGTATTTAACTCTTGCAGTTTGATCCTTATGTGATTCAAATGAATACTTACTTAATCAATAGATGTTTGAGTTATTTGCAAGTGGAGGGAGCTACAAGAAAGCAGGTACGCAGACCCCACCTACAGTGGTACGTAGGTCCCCGTGTAGCCTATCAACTAACACTGTGTCACCTTGGCAGCTGCATTTCTGTGGGAGCTATCTCCAATCCCGTGATGTTATCCTGCTCAGCTCCCATTGAAAAAATACATGCTGCCGGTGGAAGTTACGCCACTTCCTCTAGAAGCTAATAGAAAGCAAGTATGCAGATCCCACCTACAGAGGTACGTATGTCCCTGTGTAGCCTATCAGTCAGCACTGCTCCAACTTTGTCGCTGCTGTCAAGGTAGAGCTATCTCTAATCCCGCGAACGTGGCATGCTCAGCTCCCATTGAAAATAACGGCTGCCGCTAGAAGTTATGCCACTACATCTGGGAGCTAAAAGTAAGAAGGAACGCAGACCTGAACTACAGTGGTACGTAGGTCCCCATGTAGCCTATAAACCAGCACTGTGCCACCATTGCAGTTGCTTTCCTGTGAGAGCTATCTCTAATCCTGCGCACTTGGCCTGCTATGCTTCCATTAAAAATATAGAGTGACGTTACAAGTTACGCCAATTCCTCTGGGAGCTACAAGAAAGCAGGAACGCAGACACCACCTACAGTGGTACGTAGGTCCCTGTGTAGCCTATCAGTCAGCAATGTGCCACGTTTTCAGTTGCTTTCTTGTGGGAGATGTCTCTGATCCCATGTACTTGGCCTGCTCAGCTCCCTTTTAAAATACAGTCTGTCAATACATGTTACGCCACTGGGTCAGGGAGCTACAAGAAAGCAGGTATGCAGAGCCCACCTACTGCGGTACGTGGGTCTCCATATAGCCTATCAGCTAGCACTGTTCCACCTTTGCAGCTGCTTTCCTGTGGCAGCTATCTCCAATCACACGCACTTGTTCTTATCAGCTAACTTTGAAAATACAGTCTGCCAGTAGAAGTTACGCCACTGCGTCTGGGAGCTACAAGAAAGCAGACACGCAGAGCCCACCTACAGTGGTAAGTATGTCCCCGTGTACCCTATCAGCCAGTACTGTGCAACCTTTGCAGTTGCTTTCCTGTGGGAGTTGTCTCCAATCCCACGCACTTGGCCTGCTCAGTTCTCATTTAAAATACAGCCTGCCAGTATGTCAAACCACTGCATTTGGGAGCTAAAAAGAAGAGGGTATGCAGACCGAACCTACAGTGGTACGTAGGTCCTTTTGAAGTCTCTCAGTCAAAACTGTGCCACCTTTGCACTTTTTTTCTGTGAGACCTATATCCAATCCTGTGCACTTGGCCTTCTCAGCTCCCATTTGAAATATGGTCTGTCGATAAATGTTACACCACTGTGTCTGGGAGCTACGGGAATGTTGGTACGCAGAGCCATCTACAGTGGTACGTAGCTCTCCGTGTAGCATATCAGCTAGCACTGTGTCACCTATGCAGCTGCTTTCCTGTGGGAGCTATCTCCAATCTTACGCATCTTGCCTACTCAACTCCCATTCAAAATATACAGGCTGCCTATAGAAGTTAGGCCACTGCTTCCAGGAGCTACAAGGAAGCAAGTACGCAGAGCCCACATACATTGGTACGTAGGTCCCCGTGTAGCCTATCAGCCAGGACTGTGCCACTTTTCAGGTCTTTTTCTTATAAGAGCTATCTCCAATCCCACACACTCACCAGTTTTCTTTGTAATATTCCCTTGTGTTTGTAATAGTTGGTTCCTCTTCAATTTTTCCTAGTATATTGTTCTTATTTTAACTTAGGCGGGCTCTTTTTTTTTTTTTCCATCTGCTATCCCCTCTGCGTTTCATTGGGAGGGGGAGGGGGAGGAGTTGCAATTTTTTCCCTTTGCTCCGGCTGGGCAAAACCACGACATTAATTGACACCCAACGTGGGGCCCGCGAGGTTGAAATAGAACAGAGTGGGTTTAAACAAACTCCTTGTTTACACTCCTGACACTAACTGATTGCTGAGCACAATGTTGGTTGATGTCGCGAAGTTTTCGGCTCTTGGCCTGAAAAACCAGACTCGAAGTCTGCAACCCAGACTCTAAGTCTGAAAAACCCAGGCTCGAAGCCTGAAACCAGGCTCGAAGCCTGAAAAACCCAGGCTCAAAGCCTGAAACCAGGCTCGAAGCCTGAAACCAGACTCTAAGTCTGAAATACCCAGGCTCAAAGCCTGAAACACCCAGGCTCGAAGCCTGAAAAACCCAGGCTCGAAGCCTGAACAACCAGCTCCAAGCCTACTTCATGTGGCGATCAACCCAGGGTCCGATTCTCAGCTGGGTAGGAAAAAATCAGTCCTACTCAATGTGAGTGATAGCAGAAATCTTCTCTTTATTGAGAGCAGGCTCTAACATTTCCAGCAGCTTCAAAGCTAGCTCAGCAACAGCAGCTAATAGATTACACTCTTATGTTCATCCTACTTGCGGTTTCTGCGATAAGCAAGCTCCCTCACATTTTCCCATCTTGTTTTTCTCCGAAGTTGTTTTCCACCTTGAGCTGTTAGCTCGTTAGCTGAAAACAGCCCGACCTTGAGGGAGCAGAAAGCGGCCTGCTGTCTACATGACAGCAACTGCTTTAACCATGGCTCTGACTCTGGTCTTGATTGTGCATTAAATTCATATAACTAGAACTCAGATTGCCTTGCCCCATCAGGCCTAACATTATACCTTGGGGTCCATGTTCATTCTCCCTTAACCACTCCTCCACAAATCCCCTATTTTGTTTTTGCACAATCAAGACAGAGTCAGTCAATTTATGCACTGCCTTCATAATACAACTGTATACTATTCTAAACATTACAAGCTGTGGTAGTTTGAGCCTGGCTGGATGCCAGGTGCCCACCACACCGCTTTATCCCCCACCTCCTCAGCGAGCCAGGGAAGGGGAGAAAATAAGATGGGAGTCTCGTGGGTTGAGATAAAAGCAGTTTAATAAATAAGCAGCAAAGCCGCACGCACGGGAAGCAAAGCAAAAGCAGATAAGCGGTTACTCTCTACTTCCCATCAGCAGCGATGTCCGACCACCTCCCGAGAAGCAGGGCTTCAATACGTGTAGCGGTTGCTTTGGGAAGGCCAGAAATGAATCTCCCCTCCCCTTCCTGCTCCTTTCCCCCAGTTTCTATTACTGAGCTGACGTCATATGGTATGGAATATCTCCTTGGTCAGCCTGGGTCAGCTGTCCTGGCCATGGTCCCTCCCAAGATCATGCCCACTCACAGCTATTGGTGAAGGTGGGGGAAGGAATGCTGGAGGGACAGCCCTGATGTGCAAGCGGTAGTCATAATATTGATATCAACAGTAAGCACAGCACTGCAGGAGCAAAATTTTGCAAAAGCAAAATAACCAATATCCATCTTAATCCTTCTTTGATTAACATAGTCAACCAAAGTGACAACCCCCCAAAAGCTGATTGAAGCCAATTATCAAAAGGGTTATAACCCACCGTAATATTCTTAGCATGAGCCTTTAAATATGCCAAAGCTTTGTGAATAGATTCACTATGATCAGAAAGATTAAAACAACACATGCCTTCAAAGTCTTGGCATCCGTGCCCTTGTGCCAATAGCAAAAAATCAATAGCTGCACGATCTTGCAATAAGGCATGTCTAAGGCTTTTCTGGTCTGCTAACAATTTTTCAATAACATCAGTAGTAACATTAGCTTGCTGTTCCGACCAACACACTAATTTTTCTAACTGTCGTAAGGCCTGGGCTGCAGCCAACCCAGGTACAAATGCTGAAGCAAATGCATTCGCCGTAATGGATCACAATTGTACTTTACCATCACAATCTCCTTTTAAGTTGTGGGTGTTTCTTGTTTTCTGTAACTTGGTAATTTTTAACCAGTCCTGCTGTCGAGGAGCAAACAAAGTTAGTTTCCCTAAATAACATGGTTTCTAGATCTCTCTCTTGATCTACAGTAAATGCCTCCTCCTGAGCAATGAGGATATCATGCATACAATGATACACAAGTGCATGTCTAATACTACTTACATCACTAATCAAGCCTTCTAATGTCATTGAAGTTTGGTTACTTTGTTTGCTAAGCCAGCATCCTAATTTGCATAGCTGAGTTAATAAAGCAGATACTCTTACACCTGGAGCAAATATACTTGTTGCTATTATTGCTGAGGGAGACCAAAGGTAACATGGTCATCACACTCACCAGTAAATGCATGCACAAATTGTTTTTGACAATGATGTTTCTAAATCATTGTGTGATTAGGCATCAAGATCGTCAGTTGTCCCCTTTGTAATCTCGAGGGTATTCCAGGCCATGCCTGGTCCCCACAGATCAGAAAAATTCCCTTTGGTAACTGTACAAGCACAAGACTACACCTGGATCTTTTTGGTGAAGTATAATTGCACCAAGATGTTGTTTTCTTATACATGCCCAGGATGGGATCCACATTCTGTCCCAAATGTTTTGGTATTGCTGGTAAAATTAAACATAACACAAAAATCCATCTTTATAGATCTCAATAATTCTAACTCCCGTGGCTCTGTTGTCATTATTGGCAACCATGAAATGATCAAATCCCAGCTGTCAACTTTGCCATTACCCTTAACTAAGGGATTTGTTTTTAATGCATTTGGTATAGGCCATTGTGCCACATCTGATGGAACCCCCATCAAACTGGTAGAAAAAGGATTCTCTGGAGTGGCCATTGATAAACATATTGTAGACTGATTGATTGCTTTGGCCAGTGTAAGCCACATGTTTTGCTTGGGTTGTTGAAATTGCCTAAAACCATTTACCACAATCATTTGAAGCATCATCAGTATGACAAAATCCACTTTTTTTTTACTTCTGATAAAAAAAAAATCCTTCACCAATGAGTCTAAAACACAAACCACCTTTTAACTTCTCAATGTAAAAATGTTCTGTTCTTCCAAGTTCCATTCCTGGCACCTCAAACACCTTAGAAAGTTTCCACTGTAAGAAAACCAGTATTCATCATCACATTTACAGCAAAATGCATAACATCACGACCAACAGTTTTTACACTCTTTGAGGCAAGGGATTGAGGATGGAAAGGATGAGCGCAGCGGTCCGTGAGGGGTGGGACTGGCGGTGTCAGCGCGGTGTGTGGGGGGGCTCTGGAGACACTGACCGGGCGCGGGAAGCTGCTGCGCGGCGGCGACTGCGGATGGAAGGGGCGGGGAGGGATCTGGCTCACTCCGTGCCGTCCCCGGCGCCGGCGGCGCAGTCGGTATTAGTCTCTCCTCTGTTTTCTTTGTCTCCCCTCGCGTGCCCGATGGTGCCCAGTCTAACACGGGGTCGCGCTCCCCAACTCTCCTCTGATCGTCCTGCGCTGCACCCCCGTCTGACTCTGCCCACTTGGCATTCCCCTGCAAGTCGTCCCAGGGGTAACTCGTCGGGTTGGCTCTGAATGGGGAGTAGCTCTATCGCGGGGGCTCTGCTCCGAAGCCCCTTCGCCTCTCTGACTTTCTAAAACTCTTGTGTAGAGAAGAACTCTTTTTTTTTTTTTTTTTCTTTTCTTTTCTCTTTCTCAGCACGCCCCGCTCAGCGACGGGCTGTGCACCGGGCTGGCTTTCAGTGGCGACAGGCTGTGTTTCGATGGTCTCTTGTCGCTCCAGTTTCTTTAATACTTCCTGCAGGAACCTGTCTGTTCCCTTGTCTGTCTCCTTCGGCCTCCGCGCAACAGTCAACGCCTGGGCTGCAGGCATTTCTTTTAAAGTATTTATCACGTCTCTCCAAACGAGACCTAAATTGTTACTGATTTTACTACTACTGTCCTTATCACCACTAATAGTGGCTTCCCAGAGAAGGTTTCCAATTTCTCGCCACTCACCAGAAAAGGGAGGTGAGATATAATTAGTCCCGATACCAAACAGTCCAGCTGTTGGCTCGGCTACAGTCTCAGGCATATCAAGCCGCTGAGTTACAGCAGCAGCCAAATCCTTTTCCAACTTATACTTTTTCAAACATTTAATTACTTCTCTACATGATTTCATCAGTTTCCGAGCAGTTTTGTCTTCATCTATAACCAAGTCCCAAAGACAAGTCCCATATGCTCTCCACTCCTCCTCATCAAAATATTTCTCAAGGTCTTTAAAAAAGCCTTTACAATTACCATGTACAAGTAGACCAGACAAATCGGTCAGTTTAAAGTCCACCCCCTGCTTTTCTAAAATGCGATGTAAAAGTGAGAGTGCTACCTCCTTTTCCATGTTGTCGAATCCTCGTCTCACCGCAACCTGTAGTCACTCCCCCGGGTACAGCAACCTCTGCTTGGGATCGGATAGGCTTCCTCCTCCGACGACTGCCTCTGCCTCTGAATTTTCAAGTCTCAGCTCCCCGCAGACAGGCTCCTTACCCGGTAACACCCAGTGATGGTCCCTGTTCGGGCGCCATATGCTGCGAAGTTTTCGGCTCTTGGCCTGAAAAACCAGACTCGAAGTCTGCAACCCAGACTCTAAGTCTGAAAAACCCAGGCTCGAAGCCTGAAACCAGGCTCGAAGCCTGAAAAACCCAGGCTCAAAGCCTGAAACCAGGCTCGAAGCCTGAAACCAGACTCTAAGTCTGAAACATCCAGGCTCAAAGCCTGAAACACCCAGGCTCGAAGCCTGAAAAACCCAGGCTCGAAGCCTGAACAACCAGCTCCAAGCCTACTTCATGCGGCGATCAACCCAGGGTCCGATTCTCAGCTGGGTGGGAAAAAATCAGTCCTACTCAATGTGAGTGATAGCAGAAATCTTCTCTTTATTGAGAGCAGGCTCTAACTTACATCCAGGAGCTTCAAAGCTAGCTCAGCAACAGCAGCTAATAGATTACACTCTTATGTTCATCCTACTTGCGGTTTCTGCGATAAGCAAGCTCCCTCACATTTTCCCATCTTGTTTTTCTCCGAAGTTGTTTTCCACCTTGAGCTGTTAGCTCGTTAGCTGAAAACAGCCCGACCTTGAGGGAGCAGAAAGCGGCCTGCTGTCTACATGACAGCAACTGCTTTAACCATAGCTCTGACTCTGGTCTTGATTGTGCATTAAATTCATATAACTAGAACTCAGATTGCCTTGCCCCATCAGGCCTAACATTATACCCTGGGATCCATGTCCATTCTCCCTTAACCACTCCTCCACAGGTTGATATGCTTGTATGGTGGTATTATATGTCCTCTTTTCTGCATCATGTATATCCTGAGATAGTGTTTCTCGTCTGTGGAAAATTTATGAAAATTCTCATGCTACTGCACTGGATGGGATTAGCTTATGATATGATTTTGTCAGGGGTTATTAAGATGGGTTGGA